>NW_004955422.1:5087216-5177366 GCF_000276665.1 Chinchilla lanigera | reverse complement strand
TATTGCATGTCTCTATCTGTTTTCATGAGAAACCACTTTGAAGATATCAATATGTAATACAAGGAGCATTGTTAATTTCCTACCACTTTGTTTGTAACTCTGTATTGTCTGTACTGTTCTTTAGCTATTTTGTAAAATGTTGTCTGTCTGTTAATGTTTTCCTCCTTTTATTTTCAAAATTGAAAAAAGTAAAATAAAAAACCAACTTATGAGTTACAGCGTGACATTTCAACACATGTATGCAATGTATAATGATCAGACCAGAGGAACAGGCATATAAATCATCTCAGACATTTGAATTTCATTGCATGAGAAACGATTAAAATCCCCATTATCTATGTAGCAATTTTGAAATACTCAATTAACAACTGTCTCCCATCTTTAGACTACTGCACTTCAGAATATTATAAGATAGTCTTCCTAAATATACCCTTGTACCTGTTAACCTTCTTTTGTCTTCTTTCCTTTCTCTTGGTTTATTTTACTTTTTAAAGAATTTTATTCTGATGGCCAAAGTTTCTCATCCAAAGAGGTGAACAATTTGAATCTAAAGGACAGATTTATCTCGCTTCATTTGAACAGTTAAGAGTCATTTTTGCTGATGAGCTCTGTAGGTGAAAAAAATCTTTAGACCATCTGACAAATCATTTCAAATCATTAAAATATTTCTCTAATGGCCTTAAAAGGCTTTGCTATCCCTTTAAAAGAGTTTATAACACAGCCAAAGCCATGTTCTTTCCTGAACAATTTTTATGGAGAGAGGCATTTTATATTCTCCATGCCATATAATAATTTCTAAAGTCCAACTCTACTATCTTGAGTTCCTTTATTAAATTTAATATAATCATGCTAATATTTTAAAAGAAAAGCTGTCCTTTCTCAAAGTTCTATGAATATTGAGATGCTAAAATTCCTATAGCTGAAAGAAGACAGACTTTGGAATCATGTAAAAGTGGGCTCTGGTTCTGTTCTATCATGTAGAAATATTTCCCATACTTTGAACAGTCATCGCTCCCTACATAACATTTTTTTATATTTGCTCATACAGGAGTTCTCACTGCTCTTCACTAAACCTGGTCATATGAGAGTTATTAGCACCCATTACTTTAACCACCAGAGTTGGTCCAACAATGGTAACATGACCTAAGCCAAGTTGCCTGGCATCCTCAAATAATTTAACTCCTGTAATAGCTTTTCGATTGACAGACAAAATCTTGACACCTGCAACTTAAAGAACAAGAGGATTATTTTGGCTCACATTTCAGAGGATGTCCCTGGTTAACTAGCTCCAAGGAAGAAACTGCCTCATGGGAAGTCTAGCATATGATAACTGCTCCATTCATGTCACTGGGAAAATAAAGCAGCAGGGAAACAACACTATCAAAAGACAGCCCCTCTAAAGTCATGTTCTTTGGGACCGATTTACACTTAGCACTCCTACTAACAATGTATTCTGCTATAAACTTTCGTGGATTAAACCACTGATGAGTATAGCTCTCCTGTAATGCAATCCCATTTCCAGGAATCCCTTAACCTAGACAAACTGATAATTAAGCTTCACCATTACATTTACCCCTTGGAAACTGACACTAAAACACATATTTTTAAATCACCTTTAATTTTCAAGTTCAGACAATATGGCCACAGTTTCACTGAACATGATGTAACTATCCTGTGTACAATTGGAGAAACACTAATCCTCTCCCCAAAGACTCAACAGTTCTAGCATTTCTCAAAAGTCCAAGTCAAACTCTCCTCTGAAACTCATGACAAGCACTTAGCTATGGACCTCTATAATCTTCAGAATGCAGGCTCAGTGGCTCAGTGCCTGCCTGGCAAGTTCAAGGTTATGAGTTCCATTCCTGGTACCAAATAAAAAATAAAGAAAGAAAATTCAAAATGCAAGTTACTTAAACCCAAAATACAAAAGTAAATGCAAACAGTCCTATTCCAAATGGAGGGGTAGGAGGATAGAAAAGAAAAAGATTAAAGCAAGACTTAAACCCAACAGGGAAAAAAAAAAAAAAACAGAAACAAAAACATTAAATCTCCTAGATCCTTGTCTGGATTCCAGGACACATGGTGGGGAGATGAGTTCCAAAGCATAGACAGCTCCACCATCAGAGCCTTCTCAGAAACGCATTTGGACAAGCGGAATGTCCCTGAAACTACCTTTCCATGTTATCACAACAAGCTATTTTATCACATTTTCTTCCTGTGTATTCTGTTATATTAAGAAATTTTAATTGCAGCATAATTTCTCAGGATTGAATTTATGCAGTTTCTGTTTTTATGGGAATGCCTAATAACATCACATTACATACTTTAATATCCAATCCCAAAGTTTTAAACTTTAATAATCAAAGATAGGCTTCGCTTAATTGTATTTTCTTTTTATTTTTGCTTATGCTAAAAATTCATACTTAAAGTTACTCCTTTGCAATGAATGTAATATCATATTTATGGTGAGTGATGATTTCATTTTCCCAGAGACTGTTCAGTTTTTTTCCACTGTAAGAAACTCTTTAGTCCTTAGAAAATTGAAAGACAACTCTCTATTAATGGAAAGACAATCTCTATTAATGCCAGTTATTTGGTTGAAGAAAGAACTAAAAAGAAAATTCTGAAAACTGACTGAGAGCTTTGTAATTTAAAACTAATGGAGGAGCCAAAGGAACAGAGGTGTTCACCCTCTGGTGGGTGACCCTGGGGCATTAGCCCTTGCTACTCTTGTAGTATTGTTGTGTGCTGCGGTTCTATCTCTACCACGCAACAGGCTCATCTCAGCGCATGGGGTACTGTCACAAATCCATTACCCAAGGCAGGAAGTCTTTCCCCACTGCAAGACACACTCTGATTTAGGTAGGTATGTGTTTCTCTGTGAAGTTTCTATTGCAGCTGTTACAAACAAAGACGAATATAGTGACATTTATTCTTTTATAATTTTGAAGGACAGAAGTATATCACAGGTATCAGTAGGTTAAAGCGAATTTGCAGATGTGATTCAGGATCTTAACATGGAAGGATTATCTCAGGTTACCTAAGTAGGACAAATACAATCACAAGGCTGCTTAGAAAAGGGGAGTAGAAGAAACTGAGAAATAAGTGATATAACGCCTAAAGTAGAATAGCTGATAATGTTATTCTTCACCAGAGCTGCTGATTTTGAAGATAAAATAATGGTCTACCAGCCGAGGAATGCACACAACATGTAGAAGCCAGCACAAGCAAGGAAACAGATTCTCGCCTACAGCTTCCAGAAGCAAGTAGTCCTGTTGGTATCAGCCCACTGGGGCTGAGTTTTGACTTCTCACATCTACAATTGTAAATAATAAATTTGTATCACCTAAGTCACTAAGAAGGTGGTGAGGCACCATAACAGCAACCTGAAACAAATGGAAGGCCACATAACAGGCCATGAGGTTGAGCTGGAAAAATAGCTTCTCTGGCCAAAATGTTGACTCTAGGGAAGAAGGTGAATAAGAGATAAAAACTGAGGTGGACTCAGTTGGTGAGGGAGGGAAGGATTTTTTCCACAGACTGGTGGGTTCAAGTTTAGCCTCTACTGTAAACTCTGGAAATTTAGCTTGTTTTGTAAGAAAGGAAAAATTCCATCAGCTTCAGGGCTTTTCTGAAAAATTAGAATATTACAATGGTTTGGGGAGCTGCAGTTTGCTTAGCTCAAGCTCCTTGATTCAGCTGTCATTTACTGACCATGTGGATGTGACTGTTACTAACCTTTCTAACATCACTTCTATCTTTCTAAAATAGGATTACTATTATGCCTCCCCCACAGGGTTGTTAAGAGACTTCTATGTGTATAATGCGCTGCATTATATGTAATGCAATACAGGATAAATGTTCGTGAATTAATTCCCAATATCTACATGTCCCAATCTTTGGAACTATGCACAAGTGTTCAGTTTCTCATCATTTATTCATCCAGGAATTATGTATTGATTTTCTATACAGGAATAGGCCATTTAAAAGCACTGAAGCTACAGCAGATCCTAATCAACAACACCCTTGCTGTTTTGGAACGTATATTATTGTTCACTTTCCCTCTTTGTTGAGAATATGCCACAACTTCAGTATGTTCCTGTGAGCTCACATCCTAACATCACTGGGTCAGCCTGAGCTGTGAAGCTCTTGCAGGAGAAATTCTATTTGTGGCTTAAGGCCACTGTGCGGGTGACAGATTCCCAGTCAGTTACACAGTGGCATTCATCCCTGTTAATAGGGTTGCTTCCCTCTACCTGGCACCAAATTCATGACATATTAGAGAAAAGGACTTCTAAACTTTTTCTTTCTTAGGATGCAAGCCAGAAGTATATCTTCTGCTTAGGTACATTATTTATTACCTTTCTAAATATTGAATAATTAACCATTTTAGAAAAATATGACAGATGGAAAAGTAAAAAGATATCTGTTTTTATTCCCCATAGGACTGCAAAAGGCAGTGATTGGGCTGGACCAAGAGATCAGACTGTTATAATGAAAGCAGGTTCAACTAGCAGGGGGTGTAATGAATGTAAGCCAAAAGCAAATGAATCATTATAAAATATACACTCTTTCTGCACAATGAGACTCTTTTACTAAAATAATCTCAGGCATAAAGTTGTTCTTTCTTGGCTATCTCCTACTGTGTATCTATTCATGATTCCACTATCACAAATCTTGTTCCCTGAGGACAATTCCATAATGAGAGTGAAGTGTTTGATTATTTGCATTTAATAACTATGCCTCCCCAGTCCTGCTTAATGCAGTAGAGATTCTGTATGGAAGAACATGCCAGGATTATTGGAGGATTCATCAATATTGGCAATTAATCATAATCACAGCTAGCAATCATAGCTACAATTACCAATTGATTAATTAGGACAGCTCTTGAAATGCCAGTAGAAATTTAATATCATATTAGATTCAGCCCAATAACCATAAACCTCTACAATTACCTTCTGACTTACCATTATTTATGTCATTTTTCTTTCTATTATTAGCTGCTATATTTATTTATTCATCATTTTATTTGAGCAGGCTAAACTCTCTCACTATATTTTTGTGGTGGGCATCTATTAAAATATATTTGAGTGATGGCATTAAATAAATCTAGTGTCAGTGCCAAGCAAATATTTGCAAATGTGGGACATTTATTAGCATTTCTTTTCAGGCGAATAATTAGGTTTTGCCAAAAAATACGATGTGAGTGTATTTTACATATTGAAAGCTGGATAATATTGATACAGTAGATTTATGTGCACAGTGTCACTGAGTTTATGAATCAACTTTTTTTCAGAGTTGGCAGAAGAAATTTTACATTACCTTCTTTAAATGATAAGCCAAAGGTCAAAGTGATCAGATCTCTCTAATATGGGAATCAATTTTTACATTCATTAATGTATCATTTAAGGAAATCCGAAGAGGCCTAATGTAGGGGATTTGTTCAAGAAAATTATATTATTTTAGTTGTTTTAAAACTGAGGATTGTATATAATCAATCCAGATCACAACCATTTAAGTCCCGTTTTCATTTGACAAACAGCTTGTAAACACTTTCTCTGTGCAAAAGTAACATGTGAAATACGGGGAGGTAATGATAAGTGAAGCTTATTTTTTCATGTTGAGCTTGTGGTCAGTAAGTGAGATGAGACACGGGCTCCTCCTCAGAAAGCACAAGAATCAACTGTGCAGACGAATTGGAAAAACAGGATTTGGAGAATGTTTTTTAAAAAAAAGGGAAAAAAAAGCTATTTTCTATTCATATTTCTCTGAACCTTTTGCTTCTTTAAATCTATTTTGCAAAGTCCAACATAAAATTATTATTGTCTACAATTTGACATTGCTTCTATGCAAAGACAAACTCTCCTTCTGCAAATTTGTATATACAAGGCCTTCTGAGTTGGTAGCATGAATTTGTTATGAACTTAATTTTATCCCTCAAGCACTCAAAATTTCTTAATTTCTCATTGTTAAAACTGGTGGGATGAAATAATGGTCTGACTATAGCCACACAGCTTGGAAATATTTAACCACATATGTTCTGTGATTTAAAGTGATATCATTAAAATGAAATAAATAATAAGCAAGATTTAGTTGCATGTACCTGAATTTGCTCTTGAGTTTCTGATGGGTAATTAAGAGACATACTTTGTGTGGCTCTTGCTGTTTGCATACGTACCATGTGTTTGCCATGTTTAAAGGTAGGGTCCATATGAGTAACTAATGCTCCCTCAGCCCCCATACCATTTACAGCAGCACAGTGCTGTGTTATGCAGAATAATATTCTCTCATCCTCAAAGAGATTGATTCAAACTACGAAACAGGAGCTGTTGAAAGGCAATAGACATTTATGAAGGCTGCATTACTGTGGAAATTTTGATAGCATTGTGCATTACATACATATTAATAGCAAATTACCTTAGCATAGATAATAGTATTTCACAATGAGCACCCAAGGAATTAGGGACCATTAGTTTTGTCCTCAAAAGCACTGTCTGCCCCTTAAGAGGTGAATTCTAAAATATGAAGATGCTAGGCCTAGTATAGTCTTAGATATTCCAGGGCTGCCAACCCGCTCGGGTTCTATCATTACAACTCCAGTCTGCTAAGCCATGCAAAGCCCTATGCTCCTGAGAGCAGAGTAATACGAGTTATACATTGTACAAGGGCTGCTGATTCAACTCCCATTTCCCTCAACACAACTCAAGGCAATGTCCATTCAGTGAAACCATCTTTCAAAAAGGAAAGGAGAAGAGGCTGTTTTTAAACATCATCCTTTTAACAGATGAGATGTCGTGGTCTCCCGGAAAGTGAATACTTCAGTGGCACAGTACTTTGATTTGCAGCAGTTATAAAACAGCTATTCCTAGGGCAGAGTTAATTACGGAGAGTAAGCAGTTTGGAGGAACTAATTTATACTGCAGTGCTTTGGTTGGCATAAAAGGGAAGACTACTGTCATAAGTAACCCTACCTCTCCTCCTTCAAATAGGCTGCTGAAAATCCCATGGCAAGCTTCCTATTAGGATATTCACTAAAGATAAAAACTCAACCAATGATATGGGAAGACCTTATCATCTAGGCAGATCCAACCTTGTGAGTACGACACAGATATCTAAGACAGCCAGAAATGGGAGTGGGAGTGAGTCTGTTTGAGAGACCACACCATTGGTCTATTTAACTCATGGACCATGGGTAACTACTGTATCCATTTGAGTTAGAAGTTTTAGATTTACAAATGTCCATGTTACACTAAACTAGACAATTCACAACATTTCTTTATAGCAAAGCATTTATGAATGGCATTGGCGACAATATTAATGGTGGTAGCACAGCAAGAAGGCAGAGATAAACTTACCCAGAATAGTTGCGAATAACGATTTCATATTTGAACCTTCATAAAGTATTTACTCAGGGGCCTTCCTTTCTAGATAGAGAATGCATAGCATCTAAAGAACACAGGAAGAAGTATCCTTCTTGCATAGTTAGCCCAGCAAATGTTACCGTGTTTGCCTGAAAAAAAGTTTGGATCATAATTCCTGTTTTAGATATAGTACCTTTGAACTGAAAAGTGCTTTGCTCAGTGCTTACAAGGTGCCTAGAGTGGAAGAGGAGGATGAGGAGGATGAGCAGGAGGGTGCAGGAGGCAGGGGAGGAGAGGAAGAAGTTCAAATTTCCTTTCATAATCATTTGACCTCTACCTCCTGCTTTTACTTCTTCTTGGCCAACCCAACTGAAACCCAGAGGCCATGGAGTCCAAGTAAAGCGTATTTAGGGATCAGTGTCCTCCTTCACCATGCTGGGGTGGAGAGCAAGGCAAATACACATGAATAATGGACAGCATGAGAGAACAGAATGAAAACAACTAGCAAGCCCTTCATTCAAGAGAGCAATTTTAAATAGTGAGGTGCTGCACTAGTATTAATTATTTTACTGTTGGTCATTGTATTATCAATAAAGCAAGAAGACAAAGTGAAAAGACAAGTAATGTAGTATGTTAACCTTGTATTTTAAAACTGCTACAATGAGTCAAATTCCTCCAACTTGATAAGGTTGGTGCTGCTTGCTAGGCTTTATCCAATAGCAACCTCAATTTATTATATTTCTCTGCTTCTGAAATAATCTCTCCACTCCCACTACATTCTATTTCTGTGCCTCCTCTGTTGGGCTTCACTCTCTCCCATGTAATTTGTGAATTGACCAATATGTTGCAATCTAGTTAGCCAAAATGAGCAAACCCTCTGGAAAGAATGACTTCTAATGTTTGATGCTACTTCACAGCAAAATCCTCTTGATTCTGTTATGTGGAGACTCCACAGCATGACATCAGCCTCCTTGCCTACTGAGCCTAAAAGCAACACCGCCAATCAGAATGCTGGGCCCAGGAACGTGACATATCAGGAAACAGACCAGCCTGTATGGAGATGTTATTATGATGGGTCATGTTATTGCTTTTAATGACTCATATTTCTTAGGAGGGACATAAATCCACTGCTGTGATGAGATTTATTGGCCTTCCTTTAAAAGGAGTATACTCACTACCCTTCTGGTAGTAGACTTGATCTATGGAGTAACTTTGGCAAGTGGGATATGATTGGATGTGACATGGTTATGACTAAGTGCAAGCTTTAAAAGCCACTGAAGATTTAAGAGTCAGCCATCTTGTTCTTACACACACACACACACACACACACACACACACACAAATAAGGCCTCTTTCTTCAGCCTAAGGCTTAGAATAAAAACAACTTATGAAGCAGAGAAGACTCCATCTGCCATCAACAAACACGTGACCAGAGTGAGAACTAAACTATTATTTCTGCAAGCCAATGAGATTGTAAAATGTTACTGCTGCGTAACTTCCCGAAATCTAGTAGAATCACCCTTGAATTATTTAGCATTCTTTAAATAAGTTCTTCGAAATACAATTTAAAGTTGTATCATTTGAAGTATTACCAAATACTCAATTTATTTCTCTTCAGTCGTTCTATGAATTTTAATCTACTCCATGCAATATTGACCATCTTCCTCACCCATCGCTCATATTTCCAGAACCATGAATAATTCACCCTTTAAGAATTTCCTAAATCTTATGTATATAAATGAATAATATCATCTATCTTCAAGTTTCTCCTCCTGGAAAAGGCTATGGAGTTCTACAGGACACAGACACAGAAATTTATGTACCTACTCAATTACAGAAACTTTGGGTTGAAACAAACAATAGTGTATGAAGTATCTTATACTCCATTAATATTTTTCTGTTTGAAAAACCAGTACTCTTCTAACTTACCAAAATTTTCTCACTGCAAAATTTCCCACATGTTCGCTTGTCTACTTCTATAGTTTAGTTCATTATTTCTCTAGATAAACATCAAATTCTGTATTCAACTCAGATGTAATTAACACCATTGTATTATCTTTCAACTCCATTACCTTTCCACCCCTAGTTTATTTTAACACTGACTCTCTCCTATACATATGCCATTGTACTCCCTTCCTACAGGTATTTATTAAAGGGTGCTTAATGCATGTCTTCTCAAAATACAAACTATTAGTTCAATGCAAATATGTTTTCTATTTACATCAAAATATAAATGTCACATTTTAAAGATATATCAATGTTTTTTAAAGCACCTCTAATTAATTACTCATGACTATTGCATAATATCCTATCATCAATAACTATACAGTTTTTACCTATTTTGTTTTTGTAGATATTTAAAGACCTGCAATGTTCTACTATCAAAAGCAGTGTTAGGATATATTATCTACTACATTCCTTTTACAATTTATATGACAGTATATATATATATATATATATATATATATTCAAATTAGAAATTTCTATGTCATTGAGTGTGCTAAGATCTACCCAGCTGAACTACAGGACTTTAAATTTAATATAAATATATACACTTCCATATACCTATACTCTTCCTAGATCTTATAATTATACAACTTTCTTATTTTGACCTGTTATATAAGGTAAATATGTTTTGTTGTTTTATTACAGTTTTCTCTTTTCTAATTAGATCAAAAATCGTTGGTCACTGTTTTGACATTTCTTTCAGTTCTAAATATGTTGTGATTCCTTTCTAAATTTATAAGCTAGAAGTTATTTAGCCACAGGGCTTTACAATTTCCAGATATGTGGTTATATTTCTTTTCACCGTTTCTCTCCAATTTGCACTTTTTTTCTATACCTTTGAAGACACAAAGCTTTACCATTGTGCTACTCTCTATATCTCTGAATGTTTTCATAAAACTTCTATCTTTTTATCCCTCCCTGATCCATTTTATTATTGCTTTCCTCTAGGAATGGTATAGATTTTGTATCCCTTTGCCCCCTGTTCACATATTGAAGTTGTCATTCTCCATGTAACTGTATTTAGAGTAAGTCCAGTAAGGAAATAACCAGCGATATAATAAGGTTTTGAGTATGGGACTCAGGTCTACAAGTTTAATGACTTTACTGGAAGAGATATGGGAGGGCTTGAATTGTCTCTCTCTGAGCAAGCACAAAATAGAGGTTCTATGAAGGTGCAGTGAGATACCAGCTGTCTATAACCCAAACCAAGAACCCTCACCAGGCACCAACCCTGCTAGTACCATGATTTGGGACTTCTAGCCTCTCTGTTAGAAAATCAATTTCCATTGTTTAAATGACCCAGTTTGTGATATTTTGTAACAGAAGTGCAAAAAGTATAACACAAGTTGAAATTTGTTTTCAGTCCATATTTCATTTGGATAAGAAGTAGTCACATGTGCAAATCATGTGCAAAAAAAAGACCAGCGTATGATGTAAGTTACCTTAGATAGGAGGCAAATGCAGAAGCAAGGTCCAGGTGTACATGGTAGCTTTGAAAGAACACAGTGGTACCTCAATTCATGAATTCAATTCACTCTGTGACTCTGGGGATGATGGCTATGGTCACGTTCATTACCTGATGCAGACTTTGTGAACAGAAACAAAATTTTTTGAAATGTTTCTGTCCAGGAACCAAACTGTTTGCAAACAGAAGCCTTCATGAACCAAAGTATTACTGTATTACAATTAATATGAGACCTCATCTGCTTCAGAAAAATTGCAAATAACTAAAAGGTGTCCTTATCTTTTGTAGTCACATTTCATCTGTTTTAAAATATTCTGTCTATGATAACCTTTTCTAAAGGAAGTTTGTTTTCATTATTGCTCATTTTGGTATGCATAGTTATTCTTTAACTGTGTAAGGTTTTTATTTCCTCTTGGTTGTAATGCCTATAACTCACTATACCATGTTGAATATGTCTATAATTTAGCTACTAACTGAACACTATGTTTTCAAAAATAGACATATGATATAAAGTATTAGCTACTATCTGATTGTCTCGGTTACTTTTCTCTCGTTGCTGGGACAAAATACCTGATGTTCAAAATGCAGGAAGGAAAGGTTTATTTTGCTTACAGTTTGTGGAGGTTTCAGTCCATACTTGGCAGATTACAAGGCAGAATGGCACATGGCAGAGGGCTACAGCTCATGGCAGCAGAACACAGCAAAAGCAACAAGCACTAAAAGGGAGGAATGGAGGCAAGCAGCCACTTCCTCTCCCTTACATATGCAAACTACCCACCCCAGGGCGGGTGGAGCTCTCATACCCATAATCAATCAAACTTTAAAAGCCTGCCCCATGACCACATGAGGCTTTGCAGGGATACCCAGACACAAACCATAACATTGTCATTATTAAGTACCATAGTCTTATCAGTCTATGAACTGTAATTTATCAGAAACTAAGAATCAAATCGGGAGATGATGTAGTTTTAAAGTATTTTAAAGTGCAGAGCCAAGCACGTGGTACACACCTGTAATCATAGCACTTGGCAGGCTGAGGCAAGAGGAACACTGTGACTTTGAGGTCAGCTTAGGCTACATAGTGAATTCATGGCTGGTCTGCACTCCATAGCAAGACCCTGCCTCAAACAGCTAACATACATACATAGATACGTACATACATACATACACACATACACAAAGTGCAGAATAACAATATCTAAGTTTCTGTGCAATTATTTTCACAATACAGATCTGTAAGTTTGCTATCTTGATGTATAAGAATTGTAATGCAATAATTTCAAATCAAAATACTTTGTATCAGACTTAAAAAGTTGATCAGATAGTTTGCCTGTTTTGTGGGTAAATTGTATTATTTTTAAGAAAAGCTAAGCAGAAATACCAATTTTCTTTAAATTACTCAAGACTTAAGTGAAGTCAGAAAATTTAAGACTAATTACCTTGTTTTGTGGTATTTTATTTTTACTTAGAGATCAGTGACAGGATGTCAGAGAATCTATTACTTTGAACTTGTTTGCAAAAGTGTGCATGTAAATACCAGTACCTATATGCGCTTCCCTAAAGACATGCTTCACAGCTTTTCAGAATTTGGCAAATGATTCCTTCTATAAGTAAAAGTAAAAGACATATATTTCAGTGTGTTCTTTTACAAAATTGCATTATATAACTATTTAAGAATGGAGAACACTCTATTGAAACTTAAGTGTGAAAGAATATTTGGTTAAAATGAGGACTCAGAGGTTTACAGTTCAGGCTCCATCCAAACTTGGTGCTGTTAGGTGACTTCTGATGAAACGAAAGGCCAATCGCTCTCTCTCTCGCTCTCTCTCTCTCTCTCTCCCTCTCTCTCTCTCTCCTTCTCTCTGTTCTATAATTGCTTATAGCTAACCTCATTATTCTGAGCCATACAGAAAGGAAATTTTAAGTATAAGTCAATGAGTCCATTTACTGAAATAAGAAAACATTTTCTAATATTTTAAAAATCAGTAGCATTTTATTTTCACTTACTGAAATCTCAAATTACCAAAGGTTGAACTTTTTTCACCTAGGTGGTTATGAGTTAGTCATAACACATTAGTCAGTACTTCCAGTCATTAAAACGGCCCATTAAATAATGAGGGTTTCTGTAGTAGCATTCTGTATTCCATTATTAATTCTGACTAGTTCTTTGCATGTACTTTGCAAAAACTTTTATTTGAACAGAATTCTAAATGCAAAGATGAAGCAGCTTCATAAATAAAAAAATCCAACTTATAATAGAATTTAGCTTTCAAAATCGTAAAGCTCACTTCCCTGTATGTGTATTGCCTCAAAGGGAACTGAGCACAGATAAGTGGTTACTCTTTCATTTCTCTGGTCTTCATTGACTAATCATGGTGTTTTTCAGTGGTGATTGAGGAAGTTGAGTAAAATTAAATTCCCAAAAAAGACCTAAATATTTGTCAGTTGGAAACACAGTGCACCGTTGCCAAGGGGCGGGGGGAGGAAAAGAAGGGGTTGGAGGTATCCTAACTTCAACTATCACTTGAGATTTGCTCCTCAGAGAGATGCAAAATGTCTTGCATTAAATTTCAAGTGTAAAATGGATGCTGTTGTGAAATTTTTATCCTCCACCAGGTACTGGTTTTATAATTCCTGCCATGCAAATCTCCTTTCTGGAGGATGTATGTAGCTTCTCAGAAATGTAAAGAGTTGCACGAGCTACTTGATACCAGAAACAGCAATCTTGCATGTCTTCCTCCCATTTGAAGTTCAGAATGTCATCTGTTCTTGGTGTCTGTTTTAGTCAGGCTGCCCTGCACACATGCAACAACATGTACACAGCAGCAGCAAAAGAGAGGGACGTTATTCTCTCCAAATTCTACTGTCAGTCTACAAGATTATGTGGGTCACAGAAGAAGAGGGCAGTGTTATGGGTTGAAAAGCTTTCCCCTAATATTTATAGACTGAGGTCCTAATGTTTCTAATTATAAGAGATAGTTTTAAAGCAGTAAATATTAAACATTATTCCTCTGAATAATGCTGGCCTTAACAATTAAGCTTCTTAGCATGGAATGATATAATCTTTGGGAGGGAAGGAGAGGGAAATGGAGAGGGAGAGAGAGGGGGAGAAGCAAAGGAGAGGGAGATGGAGAGGGAGAGAGATTTAATGCCATTAATATCAGATTTTTAACAGATAAAAATGTTCTTAAAGAGAGCCACTTTCCCCAAATTTGGCTACCTGGTTAATAATTACTCTCCACTCACACCATTTTTCCTTTATGTTTTTGTTTTTATTGTCATTTCCATTATACACTATTTTTCCACTAGGAAAGAATATTAGCAATTGTAAGTTAAAAATATTAAGTGGGCTCATTAGCTGTAGGACTTGCAAGAGATTTTGTTTAATGCAGTAATATTTTGTGTTTCTCTAGGAAGGAGCTGTACTATATATAGTTATTTCCTGCCTTATAATTATGATAGAATTCATTTTCAGATATTTTCTTTTGTCAAACATATTTTCAGAAACTCTGCTCTTGGGCTGCTGATATAGCTCAGTGGCATAGCACCTGCCTGGCAAGTGAAAGATCCTGAGTTCGATTCCTGGTACCGGAAAGAAAGAAAAAAAACAAACAAGCAAACGAGCAAACTCTGCTCTATAGTTAGTTTGCAGCTTCCATCACAGAGGCTGAGACTTCAGCTTCATGTAACCAAAATCATTATTGTGTTCGTAGTTTAAAATACTAAACTGAGACATATGTTCTGCCTATATAGTGGCTTCATGGGAACATAACTGCATGGTAAGATAATATTATCATTCACTTCTGGAGAAATGGCTAAAAATAATGAAATTCTAACTGTCAAAAAAGAAATTAGTGACCTAATGACTGAGTTTATAGTTGTTGGAAGCTCCTGAAGGGTATCTCAGTTTTGATCTCCGCATGAAGAACCAGATACTTTCAAGAGTCAGTGATATGTTAGGTGTGGTGGCATATAACACACCACTTGGGAGGCTGAGGCTGAGGCAGGAGGATCATCAGTTTGGGCCAGCCTGGGCTATAAAGTGAGTTCAAGGCCAGCCTGAACTGCATAGCAAGGCCCTGTCTCAAAATGACAAAAAAAAATTAAAAATTAAAAATATTTGAAAAAGAGTCTGTGATGACTGCGTGACTTTATTACTACATGAATGGACCTGTTTTAGAGTATAAGTCCAAAATGCATCCATCAGTTCTCTGAAAATTTTCCTCTGCGTTCATCACCTTGCATAAGTTGCCAAACATCCTATCCATATCTCACTCATACCAGAACTGACATAAAGCAGACCCAATTATGCTTGTTTGGAAATAATAATCATGGTTTAAGTCTACTTTTGCAGGTAGAAGAAATGCAATTCATAAACCTAGAAGATAATCATGAACAGTCTCACCTCTATGGACAGAAAACACAGAAATAAGTTTTCAGACACAGGAGATGGGAGCAAATGTTCTAAGAGCACTGCAGTTTCAGATGGTCATTCATTTTCAGATTATAGTTTCTTTTGAGGTAAAGTTGCACTTCTCACCACTGAAATAAATAAAGCACAGTTGGAGACTTGCAACATTTTCTTCTGTTTTTTATTTAATAAAGCTAGAATAAATTCATTTCTACCATTTCAAAATATCTAAATGAAAGCATTGCAAAAGAGTTCTTGAGGAATCTGACAAACAAATCCAAAGGTAACTGGCATGGTGGAACAGGACTGCAATCACAGATGCTCAGAATACTAGGGCAAGATCCAAGTTCTATGCCAACTAGAAACTTTTAGTGAGATCCTGTCTCAAAACAAAATGAGCTAGTGATGTAACTAGGTGGTTCAGTACGGTACTTGCCTGGCAAGTGTGAAGCCCTGGGTAAAATCCCCAGTGCCAGAAAATAAGCAAAGAAAGTGATAAACTTTTCAGGCAGTACAGAGAGACATTTGAAAGTAATGATTATGCTGCTCATTGACTTTTATTTTTATAGTAAATATTTAGTATTGTCTTATTAGTTATACAATGAACATTATATCAATTTCCTTATGTAAAGTGGAGATGGTGAGTTAGTACCTGCATCAACAAATTAAACTAAGGATTGAATAAATAGATACATATAAATTACTTTAATAAGTGTCTGACATATACTAAATGATGAGTGTGTATATTATTAATACACTTTTGCAAGTTTGTGGAAATCTGGAAGTGTCTGGAATACCCTTTAGTTTTCTTCATAAAACTTGCAAAACTTTTCTTCTATGGATAATTTTAGGCAACTTTATTTGAGGCATGTTGATTTACTCAGTGTTTTCTGGCTGATTATAAGAACTGGGAGTTACCTGAGGGTTTTCAGTCTCTGGGTTTAAAATAATCAAATTTGGGGAAATTTCAGGTATTCTAATTTCAAATACATTATCAATTCACCCTACATGCTTTTTCTCCTGGATCTCTATGTGTGCTAAACTGTTTGACATTTTAACATTCGTACTTTGAGCTTTATGTTTCCCAGTCTTCTTATCTCCTAATGCTTGAGGTTTTACAGTTTTTCTGCTTTCAAGTTCAGCTGCTTTTTCATCTGTAGCCTCTAATTTGAGATTAAACTCATCCAGTGATTCTTTTCAATGCAGACATACTTCTGTTCTTGAAAGCTTCTTTTTTCCTCTCATCCTCAATTCAGGCTGTCTACTAAATTATTGGACATATCACTTAGGCGTTTTTACTTTGCAATCCATTTCATCATCTAACATGTAATGTTATGTATTTATTCACTAATTTTCTTCTGGATGTGGGGTTATATTTTCCTGCTTCTTGATGGTGCAGTGATTTATTTAGCTGTGTGCTAGACATTGTGAGATAGTACATCATTGGATGTCCAATTTAATTGGATTTTAAGAATGTTGGGCTTTGTTCTGTGAAGCATTTAGGTTCCTTGAATATTGATTCAATGTTTTCGAGACTTGTCTTTAGGTATAGGACAATTCTATTGAACTTCTCTTGTTTTACTAATCATTTAGCCTTAGCTCTGAAGCATGAGACCTTTTGTATCTTTTTGGAAAGAATTTGGTATTTAAAAGGGACTCTATTTAAACAGGTTGGAAGTCGAAGTTTTGTGTGAGTTCTTGCAATTGCTAAGATTACCGTTCCTTGGTTGATTTGTAATTTTTGTTTTTAATCTTACCCAGCCACAGAATTTCACAGCCAAAGATCAAGGGGACAGGTTGTTTTCTTGCATCATCTTCCTTTTCTGGAAATTGTTTCTAAAAATTCTGTATGCCCCATTTTCTCTAAATTCTTATTTCTTTCTCCTCAACTCCATGAGATTTCAGTTTCTGCTGAGGTCCTCTTTCCATGTATCACTATCCAGGAATTCCTCAAGGCCAAACTCTATGGTAAATTTAGATCTTGTTGGCTTTGCTATTGACAGTGATCGTAGCCTTGTGCTATTTGCCATCCATTGTTTGAAAATAACATTTTAATGAATATGTAGTAATTTGTATATTTTACATTTTTTATTGTAGGAACATAAGTACAATCTTGCTTATTCCATTGTTGCTGCGGATGAAATTTTCACCAGCACTGTTGCTCTTTTTACAAATTAAAACTGTCAGAATGCACTTTGTTCTGGTAGCTTTACCACGTCTTCCCACTGACACTGTTTCTGATTTTGAACTGGTGTTTGTGCTGCTCTTGAAGGCTAAGTATGGTAAGAAATTCCATTATATTTTATAGAAAAAAAATTGTGTTTCTTAAAAATTATCTTTCATAAATTAAGTCAGAGATCTCTGTAGTCTGAAGAAACTTTCCTCCATATGTGTTACATGTTTAATTATCATGGATTGAGTGCCTAACATGTATCATATTTTACATTATTTTCATTAAGTTAGCTGATATCTTTACATGTCAAGTATCATTTTGTTAGCAAAAACTGGAATTTTTAAAAATTTAATATGTTGATTTTATTACTGTGTATTCATAGTTACTACAATGTCAGCCCATGTCACTCTCTCTCTATTTAGTGATCCAAAAAGAAGAGAAAGCAGGTCAGAAACTAAAGATTCTAGTTCAATCTTTCACTGATTCTTAAAGGTATAGCTGTAAAGTATTTCTGTTTGAGAGTCTGCTAGTTCTCCACACTGAGATAAAAAAAATTTTGCTTCAAATGTAAAGGAACTAAGCCACATGCACACTGTTGTGGTCACAATAACAATCTTCATAGCAAAATCTGACCAGTGAAGCAAGCAATGAATTCAACATTTTGTGCCTATCCGTATATATCATCAAAATTCATCACCAGTTAACTTGTTCTTGAGGTGGAACTGTTTTGCCTTCTCTGGCTTCATAGAACTGCAAGACGCATAATTTTTTTGGATCTCACGTTCTTCAACTAGAAATAAAAATCTACTAAGACAGAATCTGAGCGTCTTCTCCTGCTCTTACTATCATTGGACGATGACAAATAATATAGGAATAAACACTGAGAAGAGTGACAGGATGAACTAAGTAGGTGAAGAAATGCCTTTTATTTCACATTTAAGGAGCCACAAAATATCAGAAAGAACTAACTTTTTTCTACAGCATTTAGAACATAAGGAAACAGAATCTCTAAATCTCATTTAAATGTATAGGCTTCATCATAGATTAATTTCAATTCACTTTCTATGTGCCACTTGGTAAATAGGTAGTTTGACCAATTTCTTTAATCTCTGATTTCAGATTAAATTTTTTGAAAATTGGAGATATTAATGTCCAGCTCACCAAAATCTAGCTGTTCTTAAATGAGTCTATAAATATAAAAAGTCTAGCTCAGTGCCTGTTATGGTGCAGCTGAATGCTAAACTGTGTTGATTGAATTATGTGTATGTGTTACGTATATTCTTCTGAAATCATAGAGACCTTAGTCATTTTATATATATCATATATTCTCATATATTTTGTTATTGATTTGTTTATGTTCTGATCAAATAATTATACTATAAGATCCCTTAAAGAGGGTGGCATGACTTAGAAAAAATGTGCAGAGTTCATGGACACCTATGTCTGAGACATACATTAACTAAAACCCTAAATTTATAATAATATGCTGTATTGCTGAACTATACAACAGAAATATTTTCAAAGATAATTATGTATCACATAAGCATAGCATATTGTCTTAATGAATGATCTGGAATACTTGATACAGTTTTTTTGGCTTACATTCAATTGCTAGAGCTATGCTCACTGTCTTAGTTACTTTTCTTTCATTGTTGAGACAAAATCCAAAATCTCAAAATTAAGGAAGGAAGGATTAACTTACCTTACAGTTTGTGCATGTTTCAGTCTATAATCAGCTGCCTCCAAGCCAGAGTGGCTGGGCAAAGGGGCAATACTTCATGGTGGCAGAAGACAGCAAAAGCAGCAAGAGCAACACTGGAGGAAGGAAGCCTCTTTTCCCTCCTTATATTGTATGCAGCCTTTTCACCCATGCCCACACCATCTCTGTGCCCTCCTCTTGCACAGGCTCAGGATGAAAACTAAGTAAGGACCCTGGCTTCCTGATGAGTCACATGGTTAATCTTCTAAACTTCTCAAGTTGACACAATGAACACTATCCCAGAGTGGTAAGGGCATGTCCTTTTCACACCAGGATGTAGAACTGCTGATTTACTTAGTTAAGCTTCTAGACTCCTCAAGTTGACACAAGGTACCAACCATAACAATACCAAACAGTATTATGCACATGTATCAAGTTCCTGTGATGAATGTAATCATTATGTAGCACAAGCATATATTATTAAAAATAAAAATTAAAAAGCAGATGTAGATTAAATGATAGAAATTAATTTTCTTACAGTTCTGGAGGTTATATGTTGAAGCTCAAGTGTTGACAAGGTTAGCTCCTTCTGCCATTATTTGCTGCCTTAGGGATGTTTTCCTTCTCGGTGTGTCTCCCTTGCTTTTCCTCTCTTTCTGCTCTCACCCCTCATATCTTCATGTCTCCAAATTTTCTCTTCTCATAAGGACACTAGTTAAATGCCATTAGGGTCCACTCAGCCTCATTTTCAACTTAATCATTGTTTTAAAGAGCTTATTTCCAAATTTGGTTACATTTAGGACAGGAATGATGGACTGGCTTGACCTATAATCCCTTCTTGAAAATCTTAACTGTATCTATGAAAATGGGATATTTAATCATCCTATCCTGAGTTATTAGGCTAAGCTAGGCTATTCTGATGTAAAAATAACTGCAATATTTCAACAATTTGCCCCAGAAAAGCATTTGTTCAGTTGCTCTACTCTATGGCATCTTTCATCTAAGACACAAGATGCTAAATGGCCTCCATATGGAATATTTCATTTCAGGGATAGGAAAAAGAAAGATATCACACTCTGTGTTGGCTCACTAGAGTGGATAAATTTCTTTTTCTGCTCATGAGTAATTGGCAAAACGAGTGCAGTGGTTGAGCACCCTGAAATTGCTATTGATATTATTTTGAACACAGCAATGTAATCCTTGGACAGGTGGAAGTAGAAAATATTTTTAAGCAATAATACTGTTTACTAGTTTGCTTTTCTGACCACTGAAGTTTGTCCTTCTTCCTCTTTGATAATAAAAATATGTCATTTGCACATTTGACTGACCGATTTCCTTTGAGATAAAATTTCCCATCTCATAAATGTAGGATGAGGCCCACATACTGGTTTTTTGAAGTTCTTCTAGGAAATTCTGCTAACAATTCCTTGACTATACAACTTGTGAAGAAGTCTGGCAGTGAGAGAGTAGGAAAGAATAATCTTTAGGCAGGAAGAGGTTTGAACATTTTAAAATCAAAACTTTGGTTAATCATACCTGGAGTCCCAACTGGTAAGGAATTTGATACTGTGTTCGGCAGCCCTCAAAAGATTCTGTTTCAGCAAATATTTATTTTGCTTACATGTATAAAAATTCCTATGCTAATTTAAGTTTAAGAACTGCTAAAGACAAGATCTTCTCCACGTTTTACAAAATATGTTAGCATACTAGACGAGGTGAATGTTACTTCAAGAAAGAAGCCTATCTAATCTACTTAATGCCAAATTTCCTCATTTAATTACTCTAAGGCATTTTTCAATGCTGGGGAATAACACTGCAGTGATGTTATTGCTGAGAATTTTGTGGCAGAGTTGAGCCACAATATTCACCATAAAAGCCTCTTGAGAGGTCCGCAAATCTTAAATTTAGGAGTAAAACTGTTAGCGCCCAGTTTTGTCCTTAATCATATTCCCACTGATAGTCAAGTATTTCCTTCACTACAGTTCAGTGTTCCTCAGATTCACACAGAGTTTCATTTTTCAGAAAATGGCCTGTTCTTTCCCTACAAAAAACTTACTTAATATTACTTTGTGAGCATTACTACACATCGCACAAAGAGAGCAAGAAAAGTTATGGTTTTTTCTTATTTTTTATTGTGGTAAAATATATGTAACATACAAGGCACCATTTTAACCTTTGTTTTGTGTTAATTCAGATTGAGTCCAGGGATGCCCTACTATTCAGCAATATCCCTAGCCCTTTTTTTACATGTTTCATTTGTAAGACAGGGTCTTACTAAATCAGTGAATTTCCCAGGTTGGGTTTAAACTTGCAATCCTTCTGCCTCAGCCTTCTACAGTGATCAGATTACCAACATGTGCTAACATATCCTGCTTATTTTAACCATGCTAAGTATGCAATTCAGCAGAACTAATTACATTCACAATTCTGTACAACCACCACCACTATTTCATTCAAGAAATTTTCGTCACCTCAAAGAGATACTCAATAATCATAAGTATTAACATTCCATTCCTCTCCTGTCTATTTTAATCTACTTCCTGTGTCTATTCATTTACTTATTCCATATATTTCATATCAGCAGAATTGTGCAGTAGTTAATCTTTTGTGCTTGGCTTATTACATTTACCATATTTCTTCAAAGTTGCCCCCTCATTATAGCACGGATCAGAACGCAATTCTACTTATAGGCAAACAATATGTCACCTATATATATTTTTTGTATGTTTTGTTTATTTATTTGTTTATTGATAAGCATTTAGGTTTTCTCCAAATTTTGACTAGTATAAGTAATGGCTCAATAAATTTTAGAGTGCAATTATTTGTTTGAGCCCCTGTTTTTACAACTTTTTGGTTATATTCCTAGCAACAATTTCTGAGTCTGCTGATAATTCTGTGCTTAACTTTTTGAGGCACTTTTATTGAACAGTTTTTGAAAAGTTTTCCACAATGGTTATATCAAATGTGACTCTTACCAGCAATGCAAGGGTCCAACTTCACTATATCCTTGTGTTGCTTATTTTTAAACAGCTACAAGTCTTATGATTCTAGTCTTCTTCATGCATGATTCAAATTACACTTTCACCATGTTATGAATTATATAAATCTTTATTCAGTTGTGCACCTTTGAAGATGCAAATGATATTTTCATTAATAATGTCCGTATTGATAACATCATCCAAAGGTTTATTCTAATCAGAACCATTGACAATGTAGCTTAGATTGTTCAGACTGACTTGGACAAAGTCGTTCCTTAATGGGATTTCCTGGATAGCATCCCACAAATGCATCAAGCAACTGATTTTAATTTGTTTTTTCAAATAGATTTCCTGCCAGGGAAAGAGATATTCATTCATTGTAAATCATTAGAAGAGCTCTTCAGTAGGAATCATTCCCTTGAGATTGGGGCAGGAAAATGAGACTGTTTTCTAATGCTGGTTTCCTCCGTATACCTACCAGATGCAGATTTGAGGTGAAGTAAAAGAGTGAATTTATATCCACTGATCTAGTAGAGGATGTTTCTCATTTCATACGATGGTACAATGAGCCAGCAGGACTATCTACAGGAGTAAATTACACATCTGGTCATTGGGTTCAGATGAAATAGTTTTAACTCCTAACTCCAATCCTGAGTTGTCTACATCATCTTTAGCACTATTTTTTACACAGATTAATTCAGGCTTTTGTTCACCAAATATTTATTAGACATCAAACGTTGTTCACATCTGTGGCGAGCAAAAAAGACACAGTTTCTGTCCTTTAGAAATTTTATGCTGGTTGGAAATATAAATATATAAATTTAAATTCTATAAATGGAAATAAAGTATGAACAGAGGTTGTCAAGTGACCTGCATTATCATATGTGGGAATAACAATACTTATCCAAAAGAGTTGTCCTGATACTTAGATGGAGCTGGTCCATAGAAAGTGCTGAGCAGAGTGCCCAAGTTATAGGAAATGTAGCAGGTAATAAAGAAATTAATGTCCAGACAGGACACATATGCAGTTCAAAGACACTCAACTAGTACATGGCTAAGTTTGAATTGAATACAGTTAGTTTACCCACAAATATCATTCCATTGTTTTATATTTCCTTCTTGAGATTCTAAATACTGAGACATAGAGAGAGAAAGGGAGGGAGGGAGAGAGGGAGAGAGGGACAGAGACAGAGAGACTGAAAGAGACAGAGAATTTCTTTGAAAATTAGTTATTTTTACATTTGGAATAAAAATCAACATATTTCTTGAAATGTCCAAGATAGAGAATGAGTAAAATCACCTTTTCCTCCTTCTTCGTTCTCTTGTCCCCTCCCTTTCTATATATTCTTCTTCCTTTTCTTGCTTTCTTCTTTTTCTTTCTTCCTTCCTTCCTTCCTTCTTTCCTTCCTTCCTTCCTTCCTTCCTTCCTTCCTTCCTTCCTTCCTTTCTTCCTTCCTTCCTTCCTTCCTTCCTCTCCCTTTTACTTGTGATGCAAGGATTGAATCCAGTGTCTTAGCACAGAGCTACATCCTCAGCCCTTTGTATTAACTTATTTTTATTCTAAAATAGGGTGTTACTAAGTCATTCAAAGTTATGAACCTCCTGCTTCAGCCTCCCAGAATGCTGAGATTGCAGGTGTCCCATTTCCTTCTTATATTCATTCATCCTCTGGGGCAATAACATATAATCTTTACACTTGCATTGCAAGGAAGAAATTCAAAAATCTTCCATAGCCAAAGATGAAAATTTGAGGTGTTTTAAAATGATTTTACAATGAGAAAACCCTACTCAAATCTTTTCCGGGATCTAAGGAATTGGCAGTTCGCAGGAGCACTCACTGCTGAACTTATGATGAGTTAGAATGTATACATGATTCTACCTTCCTAGGAACTTTATATCAATTGGGTGACAGCATGTACTTGCTTGTCTGCATTCTAGTTTCCCTGATTTATTAATATGCTCCCCTTTACTTGTTCCAACAACCTTTCTTTAAACAATGAACTGCAGCCCACACTACCCATAATCACTTAGAGGCATGGAGTGTGTAGCAGTTTTGAGTGTCTGGACTTCATTATGAAGGAAACTTTAATTGCAGCCTGGAAAGCAGTAAAAAAATGTTCATCCTTTTGGGGTGCTTTATGGTTTCATATAATGAGTTTTAATTTGAAATTTTACACCTATTGACATAAAACAAAATTACTTATAGAATTGTCCTATGATTATCTGTGCTCAACTCCTCATGCTACCATGTAAGTGAGTAATTTGACATCTGAATCAACACTGAGAACAAAAAACACTCTCTCAGTGGTGGTATTTCAGATTGCATGTGAAATTTTAATAGTAAATTTTTTTGCTCATTCCTTGAATGGAGACAGAAAAAAAAAAGCTTATTCAATAGAAAAGTTGCTCATCTAAGAGGGTGGTGAGGATTACCATGCATCTAGACTTAATGCAGCTTTAGTTGCTTTGTTTCCGAACTGCAAATTGGTAAGTAAATTAAAAAGAGATCAAAACCAGGCACAGTCTCATGGCAGGTGTTCCTCAGCCATAAGAAAATATTTTAGGGAAGCTTCAGCTCACATTATCCCTTTTTCTCATATATAGTAAAACAGTAAAATAAACAGACTCTCAAAATATGCATTTAGTTTTGCATGAAGAGATAAGCAATTTTATCAAAAAATATGCATTTAAGCATTGTCCAAATGTGATATTTTTTCTCACCCAACTAGGCTTTAGAAATTGCAACTTTGAACTTACAGAAAAAATATAAGCCTAAACTTCTTAATTTGAAATGTACAGCCCACAGTTCAGACCCTTGCCTGAACAATATCTTCCATTTTTCTTTGCTATACCCAAGTTGATTTACCAGGTTAGTGGATTAACTAATGGTCATCTTGTACTACCCAGCTGAACTAAATGAGCGTGGTGCTGCTTGTGGAGAGCCCACCTGAGGATTGTTGTCACCAGCATAAAAAGAGAACTGGAGGGGAAGACAGTGCCCTACTGATTCTCTGGGAAAAAAAATTGTCATGCTTGTTTTCCTGATATAAACTCAGCTCTTCTTATAACTGGAGGAGTTTGGGTCCTCACTGTTATTGAGTATGGCTGTGATTCTTTTTGGAGGAGCCCTGGTCCTCACCTTGAGCATCATTTCCTGGCTCCAGTGCAGATCCCTCTGGTCACTGGCACAGATCCTTCATCCTACTGGCACAGACGTCTAGCTTCCGCCGCTGACCTGTGGGCTTTTCCAGTGCAGATCGTGGAAGTAGAGACATTGTATGGGCTCTAGGCCTCTAGCTGGACTCAAGCAGGGCACTGAGGGATCTGAGCCCTCAGCTAGACTCTTTGGTTCTCTAGTGTGTGGACAGATCTCCCACACTCTTTTGCATTTGACCCTTTGGATGGATATTATAAAATAATCCTATAATTTCTGTGTCCTGTATTCAATCTTTTCCCTTGTCAACCCTGGCTATAATACCTGGTTACTAGAAAACCTGCTCCTTTTGTCTTCATGTGTTTTTTCATATTGTCTCTAAATTCTGTTTCAAAGTCTAGTCCAAGCTGGGCTTGGTGGGGCATACCTGTAATCCCAGCACTCAGGAGGCTGAGACAGGTGGATTGTCCTGGGCTACAAAGTGAGCTCAAGGCCAGCCTGAACTGCATAATGAGACCCTGTCTCAAAAAGACAAAAAGAAAAAGTCTAGTCCAAGGGTTAACAATTTCAAATAGAAACCACTTTTTCTTTGCTGAAAGACTCATGGAATAGTTTGACTATTGAGACCTTGAAGCTTATATCGTAGACTTTTATGCATTTGTTATTTTTTCTGTAAAAGACGGGGAGTTCCTGGATCATGTACTCTTTAAAGACTGTAAACTTATTCCCTTTATCATGTTTCATATTTAAATGACGTTTTTGTAACCCACTGACATCATGATGCTTTTGCCATAATGTGGTATCCAACACAAGTTCCTTAAATAAGAAATCAATGTGTAAGAGAAAAATGAGAAGAGAAAGAAAGCAGGGTTGGGGAAGAGGAAGGTCAGTTGCAAGCATGCTCTTGGCAGGGCATTAGAATGTCTTTTACTGAGGTATACAGACAAGCCATAGCATATAACGCACTTTACCCAAAAGATGATAAAGACATTCTCTTGAACTACACACTAAGTATGTAGTATTTAGGGGGACTGACACATGTTAAACAAATTTAAAAATGTATTTTCAGATAATTTGTCAACTTCTAATTCAAATCCACTAAAATGGCAAGGCTTAAAGGACTGAAGTGTGAACAAAGTGATTCCAAGGGTTCAGATTTTAGCTCATCCCCATAAGTGGAATCTACTGGCCAAGCTATTTAATCTCTTAGAGCCAAAACTTATTCTTTTGTAAAGTATTAATAGGATTCATATCAGAAAGTTGAGATAAGTATTAAATAAAATTGTGCCTGGCACATAGGGGTCTTTTAATAAATGGTAATTATAGCATTAAAACAACTTGTGAAATCAACTTACTATATTTAAAATTTTTCATAAGCAGTAAATCAGAGTTATGAAACTCTTAATTTCAATATTTTCAGTGGTTCACAATGATAATATAGTGCTGGTACATCACCCAGACTCAGTTGCATTCCTTTACAGATTTCTGGGAAATTACCATACAACTGATTTCTTTTACTGGTATCATCTGTATCTCTCTTCTAAAGTCTACCCTTGAATAATTGAAAGTTTGTGTCTTTGGTTTTGCTCAAGCATGCAATTGTTAGGACCCACACCTGGTCCTAAGTAAAGTTAGACTTCAAGATACAATTATAGTATAAATGGCCCATATGCAATTTGGCCCCTGACAGGATATTGCCTGAAATTTCCCTCTTGCTTGACTTCTACCTTTTCCCTGCCCCAGTTACCCTGGAACATTTCCACAGGGAGTCTTGTGCACATGAACACTTTTCTTAGATTCTCCTTCTGAGGAATCTAATTGATGAATGTGACATATTTTGTTATTTATATTTCTGGTTTCTCATGTAAGAGAAGCGATACAAGATTCACAGTTATGTGTCTGATTTTTTTTCACTGAAGAGTATGGCCTAATGGTCCATCAGTTTCCTACAAATGCCTTAAGTTTGCCTTGTTTATGGCAGAGTAGTACTCCAAATGATAGTACTGGCCTGTTCAAGGGGCCCAAGGGAGATTTTTGACAGTGAGGCGCAAGATTAAAGAATGCATGTATGCAAGATGTCAGCAACAACAGCAGGCAGAACAGAGCACAAGAGCCAGAGCAGGAACAAGAGCCTAAGAGCCACCCGTGTCTTTGTTGTATAGTTCCTGTGAAGGTTGTTATCTCATGTTTACATTCTTACATAGTTCTGTAACCAGCGCATGTGTGTTTACCTGTGCCAATTTGTGGTTACATAACTGTATCCCACAGTGCGTCTGCACTAGACAAGTGGGGTCATATCCCCAGGTGTCCTTAGATGCCTAAGCTTTGAAGCAGTCTGTGTGGTTCCTCACAGATAGATAATGGGAAGTAGGGAGATCTTTTTCAAATGGGAAGGAGAATAAGAGATGAAGCTGAGGAGAGAAGGAAGGGAAAATAAATACAAAAAAAGTGAATCAAGGGAAAAAATGGAAATAAAATGTTTTCAAATGGGAAGGGAATTAAGAGTTGGAGGAAGCAGGAAGGGAGGAGAAAAGTGCAAAGAAAAAGGAATTGAGATGTGTTATGTACACTTACAAACTCTCCATGGTAAATGCAATTGTTATGTACTGTAAGCATATAATAATAATACATACATTAATAAAAAGTGACATATTACAAAAGAGTAGACTTGCATAAAGCATTATACAAGCAAATTCTCATTTAGT
Organism: Chinchilla lanigera; assembly: GCF_000276665.1. Classification (NCBI taxonomy): domain Eukaryota; kingdom Metazoa; phylum Chordata; class Mammalia; order Rodentia; family Chinchillidae; genus Chinchilla; species Chinchilla lanigera. Next base: position 5,149,413 of record NW_004955422.1, on the reverse strand, counting down.
TAGAAACTTCCTTGTAGCAATATTTCTATCCCTCATACACCACTCCCCACATCCTCAATAATACTTGCCATCTGTCACTAATTTGATATTTAACATAATATACTTGTTGTTCATTGTTGTTACTACTGTTAGGTAAATTACCACCAATGTAACAGCTTAAAAATATAGTCACAATTTCACAACTTTTGTGGGTCAAGAGTTAAGTACAGGTGTATGGTATCCTCCAAGCTGGGTCCCGCCAGCCCATGAAGGGCTCACCCGGGACTGTGATTTCACCGGAGACACAGGACAATATTCCAAGCTGAACAGCTATTGGCAGAATTTAGTTCCTTGCAGTTATCAGGATACATTCTCCATTTGGTTGTTGATTGTTGGCCACAGACCACCTCAGGTCCTAGAGCCCAACCTATATTCCACACTGTGTGACACCCCCATTTTCAGTTCACAGCATCACCATCTTCTTCATATGAGCAGGAGTAGTTTCTTTCACTTTAAATCTCTCTGACCTCTTTTAAGGGTTCATATGATAATGTCAGGTCCACCCAGGGTGAAATCCTGTTTTTACTAACTCAGCTTCAACTGAGGATGGCCATTAATTACATCTGAAATATCCTTTCTGTATGTGATGTAACAAAATCACACATAATGGCCAATGACCTTCACACGACCCACTTGTGCTCTAGGCAAAGGGAATGCACAAGAGGATAACTAATAGGAGTGGGAATCTTGGAGACATCTGAGAAGCTTGCCTCGTATACTTACTTTGTCTCCAGGCTTACTGACTGCATCTGTGCTGAAGAGTGATGCTGCATGACCTAGAATTACTGGGGAGGTATAAGGTAGTTCTGAGATTAGAAGTGTCCAGGATTATAATCGTTCCTATTTTACAAAACAGTATTTCACCAGTTGATACCTATAATCCAAATAATAAATCAGAAAACATTTGTTCCCCCCAAATTTAGAGCAATACAGACACAGATTTAACTATTTAAAAAAAAAAAAAGTAGTCACAATTATTTGATTTCCATCATTCTTTTTGTTCCTGATAAGTCAAATGCATGATAATATTATCTGTCCTCCTTGGTCATTAAAATGATTAGAGAAAATTATGAGAGAAGTTACCTGATAGATACTAGGTGTCTAATAAAGGGAAGACACTTTTCCTGCTTATTCTATGAAGAGAATGACTTAACTGAATTTTCTAGAAAGAAAAGCTATTTAAAAAAAATATAAAATCATGTGGCGCATGTTTGCCTGACAAGCAACAGATGGTTTGGGAAGTAATTAACCGGTACACATAGACAAGCATATTCATCAGTTCCAAGAAGTGTTTTATGCAAAAGGCAGTAAAGAAGGGAAAAGAACTACAAAGGGTAATTTCAGGCTGAGCTTTTCCCCTAGAACAAAACATAGTGTGGACTTATGATGTGGAGAGTTATCAAAGAAGCTTAATATTTTGCAAATGGTAAAATATTAAAACCCCTAGAGGTGTGAAAAGTGGACAAGATCTATAGGAAAGGGAAAAATCAATGTTTTTCTAAAGCACTGGGTGTCATCTTCATTTTTGGGTACTTGAGGACTTTGGTTATGGTAGAAGAACAGAGCTAGGTGCACAGTTAAGAGCTTAACACATACTTGCCAATGTATTATTCAGAATTCTCATCGGTGTATTGCTTCTGTATTCAAACAGAACAAAAAAGAACTAAAACTGGTAAAGTCTTGTGGGCATCTGTGTGTTCTGACTTTTTAATAATATTTACTGGGGACTTACTGTGGATCAAGCATTGCTCTGAGCATTTTGCCTCTATGAACTCATTCAGCCCTTGATGTGATACCTACTATCATTATTGCTGTTCTTTATACAAACAAGAAGAAACTGAGATGCAGAGAAAGTAATTAATTTAGTCAATCAGGAGAGAAAGGGACAGAGTTGTTTGAGAATCTATCTTTGTACAGGTCTCGAACTGTACCTTGGAGCTGTCTGCTGCACAATGCCCTCAGCGTTCTTTTGAAAAACTAATGGTTGTCAGTCAGGCTCACCCTGCTAGGGTCTTTTCGGGATACTCTTTCCACCTGGTTTCTGGATTTGTGTTCACAGATGTGTTTCTGTCCCGACTCCCTTGTGCTGTGGTTGGGGAATGTGGGTCAAGGGCAAATTCTTGCAGGAAGTAACCTGCAGTGAATGCTTCGTTTACAGAAATGGAGGAATGCAGCTGGTTTCACCATGCTCTCTAACGTGATCACATGTGTGAGTGTGCTAACAGCAAAGCCCATCAGAAATGACTATTTCCACTTTCAAATCATTGCTTATTATCTCTGTTCACTGACCATAAGCAGGTTTAATCTATTCCTCGCCATTCAAACCATTTTATTCTAACTACCAAATAGCATTTCCCATTTCCCATATTCAAGGAAAGGCTGAATCATTTAAATAGTTTTGCATGACTTACTTAAAGCTGACAGTTTTGAACGTGTGGAATTTAAACTCTCCAGAAACCTGAAGAATCCTTTAGAATTTACTATTTGCAATTTTTTTCAGAGTTGCTGCTGCACCCTAGCTTGAAGGGATGATGGTGATACAAGAAACACTCCCTTAACATCAAAACAAATCTTCTGAGTCAGATCAGTGCTGAATCTAAATGGTAATTCTCTGGAATCCATGTAGAATTATGAGTTGTATTCTTCTATCTATAATCTGTAATTATTATTCCATGAATTTGAACTGATTTTTCACAGCACTTTTCCATAAGGTATTGACCATACTTATGTGTCAGAAAACAGATGTGATTGGAAAAGTTTACCTGGCTATAAAGGTGTGAGGATTATCATAGCAAATAGAACAATGTCCTATTAAAATTGTTACCTAATAGAAAGTTCTATAAGAAAGGCAGTCTCAAGCGCCTGCCTGGCAAGCGCAAGGTCGTGAGTTCAGTTCCTGGTACAGGAGAAAAAAAAAAAAAGAAAAAGAAAGGCAGTCTCATTGAGTGAAAAATAATACATAATTAATCAGAAAAAAATTGTTGCTATTGAACAGGCACATTATCTTAAACATGGAAGGTATATGGGACATACAAAAGCCATATGAGTATCAAGGTTTTAAACCAATGGTATCTTAATTTTTACCTCTTCTCACTGGGTGACAGTTGGGAGGTTACTTAACCAAAATAATACTTAATGTTTTTTATCTGTGAAGTGGTGATGATGGAAGATATTTCACCGACTTAGAAAGATTAAATGAGATGGAAACATACATGTAACTTCTCAAAAATAACTGTACTATTTTACTTCCTTCTTAAGGAGGCTGAAACTTAATTAGCAACATGTTCACAAGTGAGCATTGAGTCTGAAGCTGGAAAAGTCTGTGAATGTAGTCAGTTATCTCAAAATGTTTTCTATGAATACAATCATGAGGCAAACCAATTAGGATTGTTATTTCTCATTGTGTTCACAATTAATTGAGTGGGGTGAGAATCAGAGCGCCAGAATGCTATCCTAAAGGAATCTTAGTCAGATTCTATTTCATTCTGCTTAGTTTGACCAGTGACTCATTCTTCACTGTTCCATCTTGTGGGACTCTCACATACTTGAGTAAATAAGAAATATCCCATTTCATTCTATAGAAAGTCTATAATGTCACATGATTAATTGGGGTTTGACCTCTACTACAATTTTTCTGTCTCTAAATCAACATGCTACCTCTATAATGAGACAGTTAAGATCCTAAATCAAGTACAATACACATAAGATCGCTTTGATCATGCATTGTTTGCTGAAAACTATTATTATCTGAATATAGCTAATATATTATCCTACATTTTAAAATTAGTAAGATTTAGACATGACTTCCAATATAACTCACTGACTTATAAATACAACCACAAACATGATCACAATGAATCATTTATGCTCTGAATGAATGGTGTAAACCTGCTATCGGGGATCCTATGTGCTCTGGAAGTGAAACAAATATCACCAAAATAACCAAGACCCTGAAATGTCTCATCAGTTTTCATGATGAAAATCATGAACTGCAAAAAAGCAAAAAGTAGCCCAGATTGAAAGAAAGTCTACAACAACCTTTCTCTCAAAAAAGTCCTCATATTCTTTGATTTGCAAAACTTGTGTCTATCTGTACACTTGGGAATATATTTTATTATAGTTATAATGAAAAGTGTATATTTATATATTATATTTTATGTATGTTATATATTATATATATAATATCCATAAACGTGGCTGTCTTTCTACCATTCTAGAGATACTAACATTTTGATACTATCTACTAAATTCACACCTTCATATTATATGAATACTAAAAACTGATAGCAAACCAAAGTGATAAATACTATGGTTTCAAAAGCCAAAATGCATGGAATCTTCAATTCCTGACCTTAATGTATAGACAAATTATTTCTCTCTTCTTAACTACTTTTTCACATTTCAAAAGAGGACTTGTGATAAGATACATCTTGTCGGATTTGTAATGATTAGAGGTAATACATCTGAAATCTATTCAGCACTGTCTCTGAAATAACTATTTCAATATTGTGAGGCTTGAAGTTGGTGTTGTTTGGTACCTTACCTCAGAGGAAGATGTTAAAAGTGCTTCTTTTCACTATTTCTGCTGGTCAGCCACCTCAGAACCAAACAAGTAACCATTTTAGCTGAAGTTTTTTGTGGTCATTGATGTTTATTTTCACATTTAGACATTAACATTCACTAATATCCCAATTCTGACTTTCTTCAGATAGGATTCAAATGTAATATTGTTTTCTAATTGTTGCAAAAGACTGTATACTACGTTAGCTTTCTGTCATTATAACAAAATATCTGAGAAGATCAACTGAAAGAAGAAAAGACATTTTTACTTTGGTGTCAAAGATTTAATTTCTTGGTCATTGAGCTATCTTGCATCTGGGCTAAAGATTGGACAGACTGTCTAGTGGGGGATCATGTTGAGAAGGAAAGATACTCACCTAAGAGCAACCAAGAAGCACAGAGGAAGAGGGAGGTTAGGGATGAGGGACAAAATACACCTTTCAAGAGTTCGTTCTTATAACCGAATATCATACTTCTTTCAACTGGACTCCACTTCCTAAAGACTCCACTGCCTCTCCATAGCCCATTAGGTTATGATTTCATCAACACATTCATCCGTTCACTAGGTCAGAACCTTGGTGATTATGCTCTTCTCAAAGACTCTGCCTCTGAACATTGCTGCCTCAGGGACCAAGTTTCCAACATAGGAATATTTGAGAGATATTTAAGTTCCAAGTAGAACCAACCCAGTGCTGCCTTCCTTATATATATGGAAGATTACATTCTTCAATCCCTTGCCATTCACTGGGATCAATTCTGGTGGATGAAATGTGAAAAGCATTGTCAAGTGTAATTTTCAGGATGAGGCAGAAAAAACCTCTGTGCAATATTTCTATAATGTTCCCCTTCTAAGGCAAGTGTGGAAAATATAAATAGAAAGTCAAGATCCAGAAGCCCTGGATGGCATAAAGAAATCTGCCTGGAGGGGAGGTTTCAGTAGAATTTGTGTGAGAAATAAACTTTATGTACCATATCACTGGAATTTTAGGGTTACTAGTAACTTCAGAATAAGCTTAATCCATTTTTACAAATATATACGTTTTGTAAATAGAGATATTTTGGTAGATAATTTATAGATTTTACATGTTTGCTTATAAATCTAATGCAAGATGTTGAGCTAATGATGTAATATTAGTAAAAATAGTTGCAACATATTAATGCCATTCTCAGTGAAAAGGAAAAAATATTACATGTAGGTGAGATAGTTTTGACATTTAAAATGAATATTAAGACAGTACTATTTTATGGTCTATCCAAATATATAAGCTATAACAAAAATCATGGTGCAAATAAAATATAAAGAATAAGAAAACTTACCCACGCTGTCTACCCTCTGTCAAGAATTCATAAAGGTCTGAGATTTTATTCTACTTACAAAGTAAATGTTAGCTGCTGCACTTAAAGGGTGGCAGAAGAAATGCGACTTCTGCATCAGCGACAAAGAATTTTATTAGTTGAAGTAGTGACGACCTATAGAGTATTGTCGTTTGTGCAGGTACTCACAGCCTTAAATTCCACAGCCAGAGCACAAAGCCTGTGTGCTACCTCTACCCACACCTGCAGTATGTGATCACAGGAAAGCGACCCCAGCTTAGAGAATTCAAATTTTGATTGTAGTGAAGCTGCCTAATCTTTGCTCAGACTGCAGATAATATCTTTATTATAGTGCGCAATAAGCAATTCCACACTCTCCTCTGGAAATAGACATTATCTCTGTCATCCAAGACTATTTATTCTACAAACATCCATGGAAGGATACAAAAGGAGTCAATGCCTTTGCTTATAAGACATGCAGAAATACGAGGAAGACAGGGCGCATTGCCAAAATATAGATTTCACATGTTTATATTATCTTGGCTCCTAGGAAATTTTCCTGCATATGATCCTCTATGATCTACTCTGATTCAGCTAACCAAACCAGACGAAATAAATCAGTTCAATTTGTTTCCTACTGTGTTGAATAAGCGTCTGTCAACAGGATTCCAAATAGCAAAACGAGATCATCCATAGTGTTGACCTTAATTCTGCTCCATAGGATCCTGCACCCAACAACTTGGACAATTAGAAGTTATCAGGTGTAACTTAGAAACCCAGATGATTTTCTGCTTCACAGCCCATATTGACTTTTCTTTTTGGTCCATGGCCTGAGTCCAAGAACAGAAGGAAAACCTCAGTGATTCAATTACCCTGGCTTGCAAGGAGAGAAGTTAGGGTGATTTGATCCTGAATACCCTGGCCTCGGAACCCAACCTGCCCATATTTTGGGGACAATCTGATATCACTGATGCCTTCAGCAAAAGTTAGGAAAAATTTTTGACTTGTTTTTGTAATTAAATGACCTCTCACTATCAAGATACTTGTTTGCAGGTTATAAAAATGGCACATTAATGTTCCCACAATAAGCAACCTGAATAACAAAAGACAGCTTACTTTGCAGGGATCTCTGCAGTCATCTAGGGCTATATTACCCACTTGTGTTATTTTCTTAAATATCTGAAGGTTTCTATAACCACCTTTCTCTTGGTTACTCTTCTCTCATTTCTGAGACAAAATACCTGACACCCAAAATTAAGGAAGGAAAGGTTTATTTAGCTCACAGTTTGTGGAGGTTTCAGTACATACCTGGATGGCTTCAAGGCAGAGTGGCACATGACACAGAGCAACTGTTCATGGTGACAGAAAACAGCAAAAGCAACAAGAGCAAAAGGGAGGAGCAGTGGCAAGCAGCCTCTTTCCCTCCCTTACATTGTATGTAAACTACCTGCTCCAAGGGCAGGTGTAGCAATCACACCCATAATTCCAAATTGGACCATGATTCAATCATGAACTCTGGAAGCCCACCCCATGACTGCATGAGGCTTTGAGGGGACATCCAGAAACAAACTATAGCATCCCTAAAATTCAGTCACCACATAGTCAGGAGGAAGGCAAGTTAATGTTCAATTTCCACAGATTGTGGCCTTAAAACTTTGGCACTTCCTATGCCTAGAAAGATTGTGATTTGTTTTCTTTAATTTTGTTTCATTTTGACCTACTGTGGGACCTATATGAGTTAGAGGACACTGCTGGATGATACCTCCAGTTGGGAATCTTTGCTGACTGGTGGCCATAGGGCATGTATATAATCTTTTCCACTGAAGAGGCTGATATAAGAAAATCAGTGCAGCCTGCTGTCTCATCGTTATCATAACCTGTATAACTAACAGGAAACTCTCTAAGAGTAGGAACGTTAAAGAATGAACAAGGGGTTATAATCGAGGAAGCATGTGCTATGAATGATCCTAAGCATACCTGGGGATATTTAAGCAAGGAGAGTTTTAAAGGTCAAAAGATGAACATAAGCTATTTCAAAGCCAAAATCACTGGTCACAGAAATTCCTTTTAAATAAGGACTTAGAGGATTGGTAGTACCAGTTATGGCTACCAAGGACCTCACTTCTAATCATTACTAGGAGAGGTTTTGACAAACTTTCCTTTAGCTCTAAATTGTGGTTCACCAAAGCTACCTGCTAAGTTGCATTTACAAAAAGCTGTTATTGCGAAGATATCCTCATAGAAGTAACCTTAACTAAGAGGTGGTAGCTGGGCAGGCTTTGTGACAGTTATTACTATATCTTCCTTTGTGACCTTTTGGTTCCATTTATTTTGGCTTGGCACAAGTCATTTGAGTACTGACTACTTCCACAACACCAACAGAATGAGTAATCTAATTGACATTCACTTGGTGCAAAAAAGCGTAAGTCTCAATTACAGAAATAGAGATGGAGAAGATGTTTGGATATTTTTCCTGGAGGAAATTAGGAGCTAGTAGCCTATCTTAGTACTTTACAGGGACTTCCCTTTGTAAGCTTAAAGGGAGTATTAGCAAATCATGATCAGCATGGATAATTACATGCATTAATGTTCTGTTTTACTATGGCCCACAGGGGAGTATCATGTCTTGTTTGATGTGATTATATGCTCCAAATATCTAAAGACATTGTGCCCTTGATTTATAGCCTTATTGATTCAAAGTTCACATGGAATAAAGACTACAGCTGAGCAAGGGACCATTTGATAAGACCACCAAACGGCCTCTAAACTGTTGCTTTAAGTCTTTTGCTACTGCCATTACAAAACATGATAATAATAATAATGATAAGTAAAACTGATTTAGTATTTCATATGCTTGAAGGTTTGTGAGATATTTTCATAAAGTTTTACTAATCCTTCTCCTATATATTTGTCTCTAATCCACCTGTATTTGTCTCTAGAACATAGCTTACGATTGAGAACAAGGCTAGAATTTAGACAGATGAAAAGTTTTCCTCTTAGAATTTGCACTTTTCTTGGCCTCTGTGATAGCCCAGGATTACCTGCTGCAAGAATGTCTATGTTAAATGAAATTTAAGCTGATCTCTGAATTAGGAATTTGCTTGATCAGAAAAGTAACAGGAAAAAAAGGCTAATAACAAAGATTGTGATTTAAGCTTTTGGTCAGAAGGATAGTATCAGTATTTTACATGCTGTCTTATTTGGGTATATTCAGAAAGTAAGGCTTACTTCCTGTATGCTAGAATTGTATTATAATTTTTTTCTGACTTTACAACAATCCTTTGTTCTTTGTCTTCTATATCAAACTCACAAGGTCTAAATCATGTATAATAAGCACTCCAGCAGATACTAGGAACATCTAGAGCTCATGTCCCTTATCCTTGGTCTGTGGACTACGACACTGTGCTATTCTGGCTCACATAAACATTTGACATTATGAGACATAAATTCAGTGTTAGTTTATATTGTAGTTTGGATTTGTCTTCCACTCTTAATTACCCAGGTTGTGTGAACAAAAGCAAATCTTTTTCCATGTCCCCATACTATTATAAAATACATAGGAAACTTCTATGACACTCCAAACATTTGCCTTTATGCCTTGGGACCAAAGTATCTATTAATTTGCCCTGTGGTGTTAGCCTTGGCTATGAAAGACTTAGGTTAAGTAAACACTGGTGCTGTTTACCTTTCCTCCATTTTTCTAGGGAACGATCGTTCCTGGTAAGCCCCAGGAAATGAATGCCAAGCTAGTCTATGAAAGACAACGATCCTTTTAATCGCTAGTCAGCATTGTTCATCTTCACATGGGACTTGCCCTGCTCAGTTTACATCTATCTTTGCAGGGCAACCTAGTGTAATGCAAATGATGGAAAGGAAAGGGCCTTAATTAGGTTGGGGTATTACTGGTCCTAGAGGCACCAAAGTCAATTGAAAATGCTGGATTCGTAGTCTTCACCAAGCTATAAATATGCTCCAAAGACAAACTGGAGTCCCTTGAAGTCTATTATAAGCTCATCCAAATTTATGTTCAGTGGCAACTGTGTTTCTTGAAACATCATCACCTGGTCTCTTCTTAAATGTGATCCTTTGTGGCCACCATAAAGAACGGTAAACTGTTCACTTGTCTTCTGCCCCAGTTAATCGTTAAGTACAACGAAGGACAGCATACAGGTATTCGGTGCAGGAAAAGAAACTCAGCCCCTGACGCCTCTGATTTGCTTATTGCCTCCATTTACTCATCCACACTTTGAGTAAACTTTTATCTATTGGAACAATCACATTTAGGTTGTTGTAAGATTAGATGCAGTGTTTATGAGTTGCAGATGCTGCTATAACTTTATGGATTATTATATTATTCACTGTCATTTAATCACATCCACCAGATATCTTCAAAGTTTCAGGCAATATTTGAAACAATTTCTTCTCCTTTTAAATCCTTTCAAATTATGGTTTCTTCTTTAATTCTGCTTGGAGGGTGAAACTGATCAACTTCTCTTCTGATAGCTATTCAAGTAGCAACTACAGCATAGGCTTTGACAAAACTTATAGACAAATGTGCAGAAATTCTCTAACCTTGGAATTTCAATTTGCATCCTGTTTGACAGAGACTTGAAATTTAGGAAAGATTTCTCAGAAAATGTCAAATTAGTAAAAAAATCAATCATGTTATGTGTTACAAAACTTTTAAAGTAGCATGTTGAAAATATGAATGATCTGTCTGTTTAATTAAGCTATGTTTAGACAGAAGATGAATCTTGACATTATTTTAGCTTGAACAAAACCATCATTCATGCTTAGTATGTGTGTGTATGTGTGTGAAAGAAAGAAGTGGAAGAGAGAGAAATAAAGGGAGAGAGAAGAAGAGGAAGAGAAGAAGAAGGAGGAGGAGGAGGACCAGGAGGAGGAGGAGAAAAAAAGAGGAAGAAATGGCAAAAGGAAGAGAAGGAGGAGGAAAAGAGGAATAAAAATAAGAAAGGAATATCACCTTGGACAACTCAAATACAACTCATAAACTCAGTAACAGTGCTCCTTGACATCTAATGGAGTTATCTCCCAAATAAACCCATCATAAGTTGAGAATATCATAAACCAAAAAAAAAGCATTAATTGCTCCTGGTCTATAGAACACCATAGCTTAGCAAGAGGGCTCATTACAGAGTACAAAGTGTTCATGCTCCTCATTCCATGGTTGACTGGGATGTATAGGTTGCTAACATTGCCAAGCATAGAGACAAATGCCATGCCGTATATCATTGTCCCAAGAATCGATGAAAATGGAAATCATAGTTTTTATAAAAAGTGTATCTCTTTTGCACCAAGGCAAAATGGAGAAATGTAAGACAAATCATCTTTATTGGGAATTCTTTGTATATATTTACTAAATCCCTGACATGCAATAGTCCTAAACAATAAACAACTAGGAAATTTTCCCCATACATAAAAAGCAAGTTTTAACCTAGAATATAGATCAGGAAATTTCTGTTACATTTTCAGCTTCCTTAATTGAGATGGTTAGGTCATGTGTGTGATAAGGTTACTTCAGTAACTAAAATGATGAATTTTTACTTCATGTTTATATTTATTTAAGTTTCATTTACAAGAAATTTTATTATCTTAACCTGATTTGATAAACTTTGAGTGTTAATGGAGGAAAGGTTTTTATGAAGAAAAATGGGCATCCCTCTTCTTCACTATAATGATTAAAACTGACCAAACCTGAAGTCTATAGGGTTAGAATTTACCTTTTCTATCATTAAAACTCAATAAAGAAAACACCTTTGTAGGGAAAGAATGGTTGATTTTACATTCATTCTGTCTTCCTTTAGTCATTTGCTGGCTAGTCACTCACAGGTCCAAATCAGACACAGATCCAGGTGGACAACTCAGGATGCCAGGTAGATGAGGGTCTCTGCCAATTGGTTGCCAGCAGAAAGCATAGATGATTGCTTTAAAAATATGGCTTTTCCTGCCACCACATCTACTGAATTAGATGCTAATTCTTATCTATCCTTGGAAGAAGTCAGCGGACAAGTTTCTATGAGTTAACCCTGGATATTTAGTGAATCTAAACTACTAGAGAGTGACTCATGAAGTCACTTGTTCTGCATTTTGTAACTGGCTTCATCTTATTCCATGTCCAGAATTGTTCATTCTTCTATTTGTTAAATAAAGCTTATGGAAAACCATTGTAGGTTCTACACTCCTGCCCTCCAGAACTTACCAGAATGGAGCCACCCCAGAACAAAATCATTAGTTACCACACATTCATACCACACTTAGAGCACCACTTTCTCAAGGACCAAAAAATTCAGGGTAATTAACCCAAAGGATCCCAGTCAATGAAGGCTGACCTGAGGAGAAAGTCCTCTCCACTTAACCCTGTAAGGAAAGGAACTCAGAAACAATTAGTCTGTTTTTATCCTTGTTTCTGTTTCCTTCAGCATTTTCTCCCTAATCAAGCCAACCCTTTCTGCTCAGCTGTTTGGAACTTCCGTTTTGTTGATAGAGTACTGCTTGACTCATGATTTGCTCATAAAAGCCAATTACATCTTTAAAATTCAATTTGCTTAAGTTTTATTCTTTGACATACTCCAGCTTGTTCTTCCTTTTGCATTTTTTAATTCTTGGTAAACTATGTTGGTATCCATACCAACATTTTATGGATGATATTTTCTTCTTCTTTACTCTAATTATTTACCAAAACCTAAAATACAATTGCTTTATAACCTCCAAATTTTACCTGATGTTTTGGCTGGCATGTTAGGTGAGAAGTTTGTTAAACCCTCCTCCCCACCAAGACTATTAATTTTTCAATATAGAATCCATTTAAAGGTAGACTGACTCCAGTGAAAGTAAAGATATCGATATCAGAGCCCTGCCACTCACTGCTTTGTATCCTGTAAGTTGGAGCTGGAAAGCTAGCAAAGCAAACTATTTTAATATCCTCCCAGCTGCTTCCATCTGATCAGGCTTCTCTCTGAATCAAACATTTTTTGATGGATTCTGAGGATTCAAAGTAATTTTTTACATCATATCACTCCATATTTCCAAATATATTTAACATTAAATTTCAAATCTCCCCAAATCTGATATTTTAATCACTGGATGAGTCATTCTTCTTTGAACAGTCCTATATGATCTGAGTACCAAATCATACTGGTGGATACAGGCACTGCCTCCGTTCATTTTTATCCTACATGGCACCTAAAATTTCTATCTACTCAGTTGTTCCTGAATGAATATGGTACTATTGCTCTGAGGCTGTGGACTTATGATTGAATGTTCATTTTGTGCTAGGATGATTTTAGGGACCATAGATCATGGCTTGTCCTCCATAAATATAAATTGTTTATTACAACTTGCAGCTATTTCTTACAAGTAAAACCCATCAGGCGAATGTGGGAGGTGGAATATTACTGGTTCAATTTGTACAATTCTCATCTCTATTGGAAAACAAGCTGAAGTGCTCCCAAATTGTTACTCTCATGATGTCCTTTGTGATGTATAAGATATATTCTTACATTTTTTTTAGAATGATTAAAACTAGCTACAATTCTAGGGCACCTCTTCTGTATCCAAAGCATTATATTATTTACTCCACAAAGTCGGATCTTTGCTCCCATTCTGTGGAATTACAAATAGAAAGTTTCAATAAGTTAGGAAGTTGAAACCCAGATTTGAAACCTGTTCTGCTGCTCCACCTTTTCTGCTTAGCCCTCTGGAAGCTGAATTCTAGGTACTCAGAAGTGGTCTCTGGTGAGTCAGTGAGTTCTGATTGCAGGACTACACGCTCTTCCACTCTACTCTCTTCCAAGGCAAAGGCAAGGCTTCCCTTTACCCTGCAATACAAGAGACCTTGAAGAAGGTCAGGAATTTGCAGGGGTTCTTCTTTCATAATGAGAAGCTTGCTGTGAGATCTATCACAGCAGCTGAAAGAGTCAAGTAAATGTTTTCCAAATAAAAATCCCTCAGTGAATCAAAGAAAAAATAAAGGTGTAATTTTCCTTTGGTAACGCAACACACACAAGTTATTTGAAACAGCTGGTTCAAGTGGAAATGAATGACTTCCCCAGAGTCCCAGTCTGACAGTAAGTGCTTGCTGCTTACATATGTGGAAGAGGTAACAGGGACCAATACTGTAATGGAACAGAACAATTTCTCTGCCTCATCAGTTCATGAATATTTGAATGTAGAGGGTGTGATTTGAAGAGCTCCTCCATGGCTTAACTTTTTATTTCACCTCTGGTGTTCCTCTCATGCAGTAAGTATCTATGATACACCTCCTACAACTCAGACTTGCTGCTAGGCACTGTGGCCACAGAATTCAAGGTGATACCTGCATTTTCCTCTGGAAGCAATTGTCTTTGTATTAATCTCAAAATCACAATGCAAGTGTATTCAGCAAAGGCAGCTATCCTCTGTTTGTATAAACAGAGGGCAATGAAATAGATATATCAGCCCCCAACTCTCCAACTTGCACAGACAAGCAGAGAAATGACCTGCAGAGAAATACTGAGCTAGAGCTGTAGAGTTCTCCAATGGCTTTAACTTTCTTGCTATTTTATCCAATGCAATAAATATTTTTAGCACCTATATGAGATGTAATGATCTCTGCTTTAGTGCATGTCAAGCAAGAATTTTTAGTCTTCTGCTTCACAGGCTGCCTTCTACTAAATGAGGTCACTTAGGTATCTCAGCTAAGCAATATTTATCCTTACAACACATTCAGAAATTTTACAGTGGCAAGGATGCCAGTTTAACAAGGACCCTCTAAGTATCAAGTATGGTTGCTACTTCTCTCCTTATGCCTCCCTTTTCCAACTTTCTTAAGTAAAAGAATTTCATGAATTCTATACTCATGGATAGAAACTCAGAAATCAGAACAATAAAACCTAGAGGAGATAACAATTACGTGAATTTAAAGGTATATGAGAGGGAGAAAGTTTCAATTCCAAGCTCATAGTGATGGTAAATTCTCCATGAGTTACATTGGATATTGATGAAAATTTCTATGAGGCAGCAGGATCTTCAGTTCTCCCATTGTGCTGAGAAATATGTGATTCTCAAGAATGTATGGTGACGCCAAGAGACAAATTAGAACCGTTGAGGAAAATTTGCTAAATACACTTTCCCTTATTTATTTTCCAACTATGATACTTACATGTGTCTGCACTGTTTTTTGTTTTTTCGCCTTTGTCTCTAAAGAAAGTTGAACACTTGAGAATTGTATGAAACACATTTCGTACAGCTCAGGAGTTTCAGTTGTTGACTAAGAAAATCTGACATCGTGATTGTTAACTGTGGCACCGGCTCGGATCAGAAACACCTATCTGATTGGTTTCATGCAGCTCTAGGTTTGTCTGGATGCTGCACCTGCTGAAGAGGGAAGCGCACTTCACGCTGAGTTTGAATGACACCAACCAATGGGCTTGCAGCCTGGGCGGAAGAGAGGGAAGTAGCAGGAAGTCTCACTTCCGCTTTTGCAGAGGAGCTCTGGTCTTCGCCATCACCTTTGGACTTCCATCTCCAAGTTTCTGACGCAGACTCTTCAGATTCCAGCAATGATTCTTGGGACTTTCAGCACAGATCTCTGGATTCCTGAACCCCGGTAGGTACAGACACCAATGACATAACCCCAGCCATTATGTGTAGAAAGGATAGAGTATACAACTCCAAATCAAGCTGAACAAAAGAACTGAAGATTGTCATGAGGACTCTTGCTCAGTCTTCCCAATTTTCTGGAGCAGGCGCATATTTCCAGTCCACTCCATCAAAAGGATGCTTGTGGTAAGGATCCAGCAGAAAAGCTCTGATCAAAAGGCTAGAACTGAGCTTAACTTTGCCTCCTGACATTGAGAACAGGACCCATAGCAAATGCAGTGTTGTTCTGCACATGCATTTTTACTTTCTATTTAACAACTACTCAACAAAATCACTGCTTTTGTTCCCGCAAACTAAAGATAGCTACTCTTTCTAAGCTGGTTGCAACAGAGGTAACTTACATTAAGCTCAATTCCAAGCCCCAACTGCAATGTCAATTGCCTCACAGTAGTTGTGATCAATAGTTCAGCTGACTATGTATTTCTCTAAAACTGGATGTTGTATCATGATTGAGAATCACAATAAGAGAAGTGACCATAGGCAGAAGAGCTAGTAGTGTTTGTGGAAGACATAGCATTGCATATATTCTTAAATGTGAACTGATATACACTGTTTGCCCTTCAGTGTGTGGACAGTGGTCAACATGAAGACCTCAGGTTCTTTGAAAAATATCCTCCAAAACCCAGGGACAAATAGGTTTCTGTGAAATCCTAGGCAGAAGACAATGTTCGTCACAGCTTAGCTGTTACCTATATGACAGAAACTGATGTAAAGGAATAAATGCAAAGTGCACTGTAGATAGATAAGGTATAGGGTTGACATTTTCCGGGAGTTTCATGATCTCTTGGGCTACCTGAGTCTGTTCCTGGTTTATATAGAGTATATAAATGGTAACCCTATTCCGAGTTCTGTTTTTTTATATGGCACTAGAAGAAATCACTACCCGCTACATTGAATATCCCAAATGCACTGCAGAGGCCACAAGGGATATAAACACAAATATGGATCTCTGTGGTGCAATTCTTCAGCTAGACCATGCTGTAACATAAGATTATGGAACCCTGCACTATGCAGAGTAGGGACATAATAACAGAACCATCAGCAAAATGTAAATTATGAGCCTCCCCCCAGTTGAATAAATCAAAGTGCTGGACTGCAAAGGGAGAATAAGAAAAAGATTTTCAAAGTATTTATGCTAAAGTTTGAGATGGCTTAATCTCAAAACAAGTTCCTCAACATTTCACTCTCCATTTAACATGCTGTTGTTTTATAAAGCACTTTTATGAAAATTGGACATCCTGAAAATATCAAACATTGCTCTGTGCTTGTGAATTTGAACAAAGTTTAGCAACGGAGAAATGCTACAAATGATAATTTCTTCAATTAATAATTTCATTGCAATTATATTAAATGGGGCACAAATAGACACAGAAGTTTCAGGTACCTGAGAAGATGTGGCAGGGAAACCAACAATGTCTCTGGTATATCTTGGCATTTTAATCATATTCATGGAACAGATGGAGAATGCCAGTGGAAGTCACAAACAAAAAAGATAAAATAAAATTGCTTCATTGTTAATGCTGGCATAACCCAGGGGATGACCTTTCATACAAACAAAGCCCCAGTTATCCCACCAGCTACAAGACATTTCTCATGCCTGGACACCTCTTTTTCAATATAGTTAGGTGAATCAGTAATGCAATTATTAGAATCTATTGTAACTCAGCCTCCGACAGAGACTTAACTCCTTTTTGAAATTCATGTGCCACCTCTTAAATTGATCTGACAATCACTATCATGCAAGAAACATCAGAATGCTGAGGCTTAAGAGTTAAACAAGGCCACATGCAAAGGTTCGATGAAAGAGTGTTTTTAATCCACCATTGAACCAGATAGAGCCCCTGCTTCTGTAGTCTGCTTTGAAAACTTCCCAACTCCACCTTGTTAATGGAAAGGAACTATTTAGATGAGACAGATAACAAAAAGTGAACTGAGAAGTGTTGAAATACAGTTCTCAAATACAGTTTTATAGATTCTTTCTATATTAACCTTTACTATTCAAATGTACTAATGAAAATTGAGAAAAAAATCTTCCTTTGCATTTAGATGTATTCCTCCTTTTCTGTCTTAGACAACAATTCCTTCAAAAACAAAACCTATTCCTCCTCCTCTCTGTATTTTTTTATCTTGTACCACTCCCTTATATTTAGGTCAACATTTCATTTTCTGACTGATGTTAGGTTCCACTTGACTCAATACTTCATGGTACCTGTATGACATTAATTTTGTACTACACATTCTGACATATATTGGATTCTTAATAATGTTTTATTTGGCAGGTAAATGATTGAACAAATGGGTGTTGCTTTAACCTACCATCAGAGAAGTCTTTGGGAAGCCTTGGAGTGGTAAAGAATCATTACTGAGAAGGTTGGATCCAAACTTGAATTATGATATGGTATTTTTGTCAAAGTTGTATAAAATATATCATTTGCATTAAGCAGACTATACCTAGGTCATCCCTTTTCTTCTTGCACCACTTACATTTAACATTAAGTAATTACTTGATTATTATTTGGAATTGATTATTCTTTGGAATATTTGGAATATTCTTTGGATTATTCTTTGGAATTGATTATTCTTTGGAATATTAAAATATCAGTCCATATGAAATGGAAGAACTTATTTTATACTGGGTTTTATTTTCAGAAATATTGCAATTCTTACAATTCTCTGAGGTCAGAAAATGCATAGAAATGATTAACTAAATAATATCTTGTATTCCTTAAGAACTGAACTCTGAAGCAAGGGTTCAAACACAAGTATTTTACTTGGGAACTAAAAGAAATGTCTGTCAAGCTATAGAAAATTTTTAAAAAAAGAAAACAGCAAAGGTACTAGAGGACAAGATATCAAGTGTGTCTATTACCCAGACACACTCCATCTCACTTTGCTTTGTTAAGAAAAGATAGCAGTGGGAGCTTGGTCCCCCGACTAAGTCCCTCTGGCACAGAGATGGGTGATGTTTGTGGCTGGGTTGAGATTCTTAAACAGTCATATCTCAAAGCACCTTAGTCGGGGCTGGGGATTTAGCTCAGTGACACAGTGCCTGCCTGGTAAGTGCGAGGTTGTGAGTTCGATTCCCGGTACCACAAAGAAACAAAAATAAACAAAACAAAAAAATGCAGTACTTTACTCAAATCACCTTGGTCATTTCTCTGGTGCCTGTACATTTGTGTAGATTCCACTCCCTACCAGATTCCTACTGATTCCAGGGGGAAGGGAGGAGGGGTGCTGTCTCCCCCTGCTTTCCAGCACTGATTGAAGTGTTATGCTGCCCAGTAGATGTGGGCACTAGTCTAACCATTCCATCCTTTGATATAATTGCCTCCCTCTAATGGCTGTGGAGGTTTGTGTCTTGTTTCAGGCCAATATAAATTATATTAGCTGGCTGGGGAATCAACTCACCTGTTTGCACTGACCTGGTGTGGAGAAGATGAGCTCATTGCTAGACACCTAGCAAGGCTGAGGACTCCTGGACCATCATCTGCCTCCCTGGTTGGCTAGGGTGTGGAGTCACCATTAATAACTCAGCCAGCCCTGCTGAGGCATGGAGGGTGGAGGGCAGTGTTTCCATGAATGCTTGGCTTGAATTGGGTATGTATGGCCAGAAAATGTATTTTCTCTCTTCAATCACCACTTCCTGGTTATTTAACTTGGATTCTTAGGCTTTCCCAGACATACTTTTGATCTGTTGGCAGTGCTATACTGGAGGTCTCCATAGCACTGCTACTGTAATATGCCACAGCCAACAAGGAAACCCAGAAAGCCTCCTAGCATTTCATTCCTCAAGTCCCAAAGCCCCTGACTAACCTGCCCTCCTTAATACTGTTTCACATTTCCACCTCCTTATGCTTACTTGTTGTGTTATTTCTGGGTTATTTTCTAATTGTATAGTTGGGGAGACTTATAAAGAATGGGTGACTTCATTTTGGCTAGAGCTAGAAATCCCCTCAAATTATCCCTAAAATCCACGTTTATAGAAATCTTTAAGCATGCGTTAAAATTAGTTTAAGACTCATCTCCTATTTATATTGTTCATTTTCCTCCATAGTTAAAGAGTTAGGTGAGTAGAAAAAGAAATTTCTATTTCCCTTTAAGTGGGGCCGATAGTGGAAATTATTATACATGTTTCACTTACAATCTTCCTAGCTGGGGTTTTGTTTTTATGAGGGAAGATAAACAAAAGATATTACAGCATATTTTACATGATATGTTTTTTTAAATTGTTCTCAATATTTTTTCTCTGTCTCTCAATCCAGGGTACACATAGGTGCCATATACTGTATTTTTTCAGCCTCATTTATTTAAAAATTAATCTTATACTCAAAATCCAAAACCATTTTCTATTCCCAACTGCAGTGACCTAAGAAGTTTACCTTAAGTATGACTCCACAGACATATTTATATCTAATCAAGCCTGTACTTTACCAGAACTCCTGTCTACAGCCATGGCATGTCCTGCTGAGAGGAGCGGGAAGGGCTTCGAGGCAAGTGCAGTAAGACCTCGTGAGCTCAGGCTAAGAATTTTACCTGTAAACAGTATAAAACTGGATCATAATATGTTAAGTTATCTACAGCACCATAGTCCCTAATAACATGTGCACAAAACAAAGATGCAAGAATCATGAAGGCATACAAACAACAGTTAAAGAGAAGCATCCACTTATTTCACCCCTGAACTTATAAGGATAGTCTTGTGAGTGAAACATTATTCTCCACAGTTGTAACTTACAGAGTCAATGGACACCCAGCCCACCTGGGCTCAAATGCTCATATTTTTGTTAACACATATGTGAACTATGGCAAATTATTTTATCTACGTGACTTAGTCTTCTTCTCTGTAGAATTATCCTAAGAATAATGTCTACCTCAAAGACCCATACGAATGTCAGAAGTTAATAAAGTGAGGTGCAAAGAACAATGCGCGGCGAGGCTTTAGTATTGTTCCTCCCTTATCATCGGGGCAACAGTTACTAAAATTTTGTCAAATTTAGATGTTTTTTAAAAAAATACCAACATTATGGAATTGTCTAGAATGTCAGATAAATCATCACCACTGGTAACAAAGAAGGTGATTTCTGTAAGGAGCAAAGGGAAGAGAAATGGTAAAGTTGGCTAACAGCGTGGAGCAAACAGGTGCCAAGTGAAAATATTATTGTCCCCATTTTGCAATAAGGGTTAGAAATCTGGAGGAATAAACTCAAGATCACACAGGTAAATTTAGGCATCCAAGTGCAAGCGATGTGAATTCACAGATTACCGGACACTATCACTATCAGGGTCATTGATAGTCTAAAAGGGGAAAAATGCTGCATTCTGCTCTGCATATTGTGAAGATGATTACAAACTCACCATGAGTGGATGTTAGCTGTGCCATGTGTGTGGCCAGTGCTTTTGTGTGAGTGCTATTCTAAATACCATAGAGAGAGGTACTTTCCCAGCTGCAAAACGAAGTGGGCGGAGAAAGTACCTCTAAGTTCCTTCTCATTCTAACAATCTGTAATCCTATGAATGTTTACATTCTGAATCTTCTGTATTAGCAATGACAATGTTGGGTGTTGTTTGAAAAATAGAAATAAAATGTAGTGGCTGAGCTTGCAACCTGCTGAGCAGGAGATTGGTGCCCCTGAAGAGACTATTTGCAAATCTCTCCTAACATGAGAACAGAAGGAGCCAATGACAGCGATTAGGGTTGAACAGCCAACCCAACAGCAGAGGGCGCTGTGAAGTTCTTGGAGGCCCCACTCAAGTCTACGCTCAGTTAGTGACTGTGTCACTATTCTTAGCCTTTAATGCATATTATCTTATTTAATCCTTACAAAATTTTTTTTTTTTTGGTTTTTCTCCAGTACCGGGAACCGAACTCACGACCTTGCGCTTGCCAGGCAGGCGCTTTTGCCGCTGAGCTAAATCCCCAGCCCCCTTACAAAATATTTTTGATCTGGGACATTAAAGCCTCCATTTTATGTGACTGACAGAACCTAAGAGAAGTTCTATAACCACCCCTCCAAGGTCATATGATATCATGCATCAGGTGTTTTAATGCAATCATGTCTCTGTGCGACAGTGCTCATTGTCTTTCTGCTGTTTTACAAAGCATCCCAAAAGTTTCTGTTTGCAGCAGACACTTTTATTTTCATGCGCTTGTGTAAATGACAGCATGGGTCATTACTGGTATAATAGCAATTTATGATAGTTATTTATAATAAGCACTGACATTAAGCTTTTTGAACAGTGACCACGTTTTTCCTTTTTTTTTTTTTTTCATGCACAGTTTGATCTGGTCCTAGTAAACATTAGGCCTTCCACTGTAATTTTCTTAGAAAGTATTTTCAGGAGATAGAAGCCTGAAGGTACTGGTATTTTTAAGTAATTTCTCTGACTCAAGCATTTAATATGTATTACCTTATTTAAATATTCCAACTATGGAGGAAATTGTGGTTTGGGGACTGGAGATTGAAACTAGGGCCTTCATACTGAGCTACATTCCCTGCCCTTTTTATGTTTTCTTTTATTTTGAGACTGTATCTCTCTAACTTGGTAAATTGCTTGAGTTGGGCTCCAACTTGTGAACCACTTGCCTCAGCCTCTCAGAGGGCTGGGATTACAGGTGTGAACCACCATGCATGACTGTGATTCTCTTTTCTATCAGAAAAAGAAAGTTAAGCAACAGATCCAGATGCCTGTGATTCAAAAATCCCCACTTTACACTACACAAATGCTGCTTCCCAAAGCTAATTTCCAACTCTGTAGCTTCCTTCTGTTTCTTTGAGCTTTGAGCTTGTACTTCCTTTAATTTTTTATTTTAAGACATCTGCAAAAGTTTAGAATATATTCTGACATTGATAATTACAGTAGATTCTGTTTAGACAGCGATCAAGTCCAAGTCTCAAGATTCATATCATTGGGTAAGTGGGTAAACTATTTAGTTTTTTAAAGAACATGAAAATAAGATAAACTGAGTAATTTATGATCATTTTAGACCCTCAGTAGGTATCTGATTGCTCAGAGAATCAGCAGTCTTTATTAATGAACAATGACCAGCATTTGTTAAATACTTTTGTTTAATTACTCCTTTAAACTTTAATTAGTACCTTGACATAGTTTGATAAGGTATTATGCAGGGTCAATTTTTTTCCATCATATTTTTTTCTTAAGAGGTCTTACTTTCAATCACTTAAAATTTCCCCAAGCCCAAGAATATACACCCCTTGACACACACGTCTACATGGTCATTATTTTTCAGCAAGAGTTTGATTTGCTGCATGCTAAAACCTAAATGGATAGTTTAAGGCACACATTTATCTGGAGACAGAGTCTTGCCCTAAACTATACTTTCAAATGTTACAGTGAATGCCTATTGAAGATGAGGTATTACATGAGTGATTTCTTTTCAATTGTCTGTAGAGACAGCTTGGTTAATTAGACATAAGTAAGTGTTGCAGCCAAGGGAAGTATTCCCCCCAAGCCCCACGCCGAGGTGTTCGTTCTGTCCTTTGTGCACCAACTCTGCTCTCTCTCCAATTTGAACTCATGCTCACCAGCACATACTTACTGTTCACATACAAGACTCCACCACATTTGACTGTTAACTCTCCAAGGCCCAGGACCAAGTCTTAGCCTTACTAGAGTCTTAGTACTGGCCATAGTGTCATAAATATAGTAAGAGCTCAGTAGATTCTTTCTTGAGTATGTGAATGAATAAAGGTATAAATGGGGCTGGGGATTTAACTCAGCAGCAAAGTGCCTGCATGGCAAGCGCAAGGTCATGAGTTCGGTTCCCGGTACTGGAGAAAAAAAAAAAAAAAGATATAAATGTCTCCATTTTCTTTTACTATATTAGGATTTGGGTAGGCTGATTTTCTGTGCCACCTGGACTCTCTTTCAGCCCTTTGCCTCAACTTGTGGAATATTGTGAATATCCAGCCTTTGGATGTCAGCACCTTTGTGGATTAGCTTAGCAGGGAAGAGATGCCTCCCTCAAGGTCATACACATTTCTATGGTGCATCACTGTAGGGCTATAATGGCTTACCCGCCTCAGCCAAGAGGGTGTGAATTTGAGGGGCCTTTCAAGATCTGAATTTTCTTCAGAGTTGGTGCTGGCTGCTACTGGATTTACATCTCTACATAATTTGCCTTTCTGCTTGGTCTTATTTTCCTTTCTTTACCTGCTATAAACACTGAGAACAAGGAGAGAGTACACCTTCATAAGGAACTGGCAGATAATGCCTGTCTTATTATCTGCTTCCCAAGGACCTCAACATGCCACAAATTTCAAAAAGGTGCACTTGTAAATAAATTAAGGGGAATCTACTTTCAGTCCTCCAGTGGAAATTTGCACTGATTTACAGATTATACGTTAATAATTATGTTATATCATTTCACCTATATAATTCCATATAATTCATAACTCCATATAATTCTCATTTCATCTATATGAGTCCATATAATTCTTTTTTTTCTTTTTTCTGGTACCAGGAATCGAACTCACGACTTTGCACTTGCCAGGCAGGTGCTGTGCCGCTGAGCTAAATCCCCAGTCCGGAGTCCATATAATTCTTATTTTCACCATGCAAAGTAGGACTTTTGTTTTAATTCCAATCTCTTTCTGGCTTGTGGAGTCTATGGAAAATATATAAGTTTTTGTTGGTCAATTGAAATTAAAAGTTAAAGTTTCTCCTAAGACTTAAGTAATAAAATTAAGACAAGAAATAAATTGGAAGTCTTCAAGATTTAATTTGAACCTCCATGCATATCAAAAGACCACAGTCTACCATACCATGTTGCTGTTTGAAGCTCACTGACCAGTTTGTTCTATGGGTAGTTGCTTTTGTATTTCACTGCATTTTCTATTTTTCCTCAGAAATGAGATTGGAACAACATGTCAAATTCTCTTGCTGTGAGTCCCCATTTTTTTCTCAGGCAGGGTTTCCTGGAACTTACAACTTGAGATGAGAACTTTTGTTCAAAGGCCTTCCTGAAAGAAGAGAATGAAGAACAGGCATGCAAAGAAACCAGAATGGAGAATGGAAAATTCTAAAGCATGTTATGTTTTCACCTGAAGACTATTTTCAGTTGGACCCTTGTGAATAGACAACACCCAATGAATAAGAAATGCACTGTAAATCTGCTCTATCCTGGAGGCAAGAGGAAAGTTGTTTATACCAAAACATAAGCCAGACATTGGCTGTGGGCTTCCACCCAGGACAGACTTAACCAACCAGGTACTACCTGGTAGGCAGGAGTCAGCCTTTCAAAAATGGAACTGAAGTGTGCCATTAAAGTAAACTCAAAGAAACAGGAAAAAGAGCACAATGGTTTGGAAAAGATACTTAAGAGGGGCATCAGAAAAATCCAATACTTTGGGTGTTTTTAGCCACTCTCTATCTACATTTATTCAATGACCACTTATTAAGCACCAGACATAGGTTTATTCTTCTTACTACAAATATACAGGTGACTACAGCATAAGAAAAAACATACCCTATCTGAACTAACATTCTAGTAAAGGGAGACAGTGAATAAACTATTTCATCTATCAATGGCCATTATAATATATTAAAATTAAAGAAGGAAAGGGTTGAAATTTTTGATAGAATGGTCAAAAAATAAGCTTCGTTGGGAAAAGTACCTGAGGGAATGAAGTGACCAAGTCAGGCAGATATTCCAAGAAATAGCTTTTCAGTAGAAAACAAATGCAAATACAAACTTCTCACAGTAGAAACTCTGGTTGTTTGTGCAACTAGTGGCCAGAATATAGCAACCTACAGCAAGAGTAAGAGATGAGATCTGAAAGAGTCCAGGTGTAGGACCAGGTAGGACCCATTCATTAATTGAAAGGACAGAGATTTGATTTAAATGAGATAAAAAACATTGGCAGGTTTGTAGGCACAAGAGTGGCCTGATCTGACTCACATTTTGAGAAGAACACTTGTCTGCGTTTTGAGACAAGGTGGATGGGCAAGGAAAGAATGGAGAGACTAGTCAGCAGGCGAGCATAGCACGCACTGTTAGTGGCTAGACCCAGCATGAGAGCAGTGCAGATAGGTGAGATTTTATCTGATCCTCAATTTGTTTTGCAGAGACAGGTAACATGACTTATTGGCAGACTGAATATGTGAAAAGAGGGAAGGTAAGGAGTTTTATTTGATTCTAAACTACAAGAACGCTTGACTAGTGGCATTGGTCTTGGCTTCAAACTATGGTCAAATTCACTGACTATAATTTTCCTTAAGTGTCCTGTCCGCTCAGGTTTGAGAAAAAGTGCAGGCTGGGAATCAATGTGGAATTAATTGCAACAGCATGGCAGAAATGCTGTGACTCCTACAAGCAATTCCTGAAATCCCCAAGTCACTCAATATTTTTCATGCATAAGTTTGTAAGAGAGAAAGCAAGGGAGCAATGCTTAATATCTGCTCAGGGAAGCCATTTGCTCTGAGGTCCCTTTAACTTTTATACTTTGTGCAGCTGTATCTTATAAATACTACTCAGCTATTTCTTGGAAAAAATTCTCAAAAATACAGTTCAAGGACTGTGTCCCACGCATAACAACTTGTGCTATAATCACACTAAAGTGATAGGGGTTATACGCCTATAAATTTCATGACTTAGTGTGCTGGGAGAAGATATGAACAAGACTTGAATCATCAGGTACCCCCGAGCTAAAGAAAAGGCCACATACTGGTCACTGGTACTTACATTTTATAAGTACTTTGTCCCCAGCAACTAGAAGGATGGAAGTGTCAATTTATGGGTATAGTTGTTTTACAGGACATAAAAGGAAGGATACAGGAAATTTCACTTTAGGACACAGGAAATTTGAAATATATTTTACGCACCTGAGGGGAGATGAGTATAAAATTTCATTATGAACCTGAATTTTAGGACATGCATGTATATTGTTACATAGCTGAGGCTCAACAACGCATTCATGGTATTTAAATCCATTAGTCTCATTGAGAAGGATGAGATCCAAAGACAATGCATACAGACCAGGAATTTTACGGCCTGAGAATTTAGTGTAGTTCTTTCCTTCTTGTTTTATTTCTTTCACCCCTGAAAAGTAGAAGTGCTTTGCTCTTGTAGGAGAACCTGAGTTTATGGTCAGCTGATATTTCATCACCTTATTGAAGTCCACCTGGAAATCTTGCACCACTAGCTGTAGTTACATTGTTAGTCAAAGTATGGAAACTCCCTAGCGTAAACTGAGTTCAGTAAGAAACTGCAGCTACTTATCCAGTGCTAGCACAATTTATTATCATGCAAGCAATCCCGCTTTGCACAGGACATCTTGATTTGTGTTAACATTCCAATGCACTAATCTTCCTAATACCCCTTGTATTTATTTATGACATAAATCAAATCTTGCTCAGAACTAAGTTGTTGCTGCTTTCGCTTTGCCTCTTCTCCTGCTGAGTGTATTTATGTTATGCTGTGTTGTGTTACTACCCTTGCTACAAATTTATCTGCGCTTAGACTTTTACTGCTGATTTAGCAAACATTTTATATTCTGCAATGAACTGTAAACATTTTTTCTTCTGACAGATCCATTATGACAAGTGTTATAAACTCTTCACTGAAGACTGTATCTCTTCTATTGAGCTGCTCTTTATATCAATTTTACTATGCACAGAAAACGACACTGGTAATATTGTACCTGTCTGAGCTCAGCTGCGACAATCAGTAAGTTCTGCAACACGGCGCATCTATATACTTGGTTTTATTACATCTGTTTCTGGTTTATACAAGATGTTAGAGGGAATCGAGTTTTAAGGCTACTCAAATCTGCTGAAAGTAGCTTATGAACCCCAATTTCTTTCCACTTAAAAGTTTGGCTGTGTGTAAACATACAAAACATTTTTAAGTAGCAGATAAAATTATCCAAGCTGCCAAGTATCCACGAGTTTTAAAATGTTTTAAATCCAGGTTACATCTGAGAATAACTGTTGATCTCAAAGAATAATATTCATGTTGCCAGGTCACTTACCTCTTTCCTCAGCTTTAATGTAGAGAAAATAATTTATGTGCTACAGTTTTCAATGATTTCAAGTATAAAAATTCTACTATAAACAGTGATAAAGGAATCCAAAAGGAAATCTGTGTTTTATGTGCTAAATTGTGTCCCCTGAATTCATAGGTGGGAGTCCTAATCTTTCATTATCTCAGAATGTGGCTTCATTTGAAGAAGTGTTTATGTGTATGGCTGTGGGAATTGAACCCAGAGCCTTCCCACTAAGCTATGTCCCCAGTCTCCCTTTCAAACAAATTTTGGAGGGACAGGGTCTTTCTAAATTGCTACATTGTCCTGGCTGGGCTAGAACTTTACAACCTCTTTCTTCAGACTCTCAGGTGTCTGAGATTACAGGTGTGGACCACTACGCTCAGCAAGATGCAGTATTTAATAAAGGTCATTAGAAAGCCAATGTGCATTCTTACAAAGAGAGGCAATCAAGGTATATATATATATATTTCAAGATATATATATATATATATATACTCACTATATATATAGATATATATATATATAGTGAGATCATAAGAAAATAAGAAATATTTGATACTCACTATATATATATATATAGTGAGTGGGAAGACCATGTGAAAATCTATGGAAAACACAGCACCTTCAAGCAGGAAGAGAGGTCACTTTAGAAACTAACTCTTCCGTGACCTTGAACTTGAACTTGGATTTTTTTTGGTACCAGGAATTGAATTTAAGACCTCGCCCTTGCCAGGCAGGCTCTGTGCCGCTAAGCTATATCCCCAGCTCTTGAACTTGGATGTAAGAACCTCCAGCACTATGAGAAAAATAAACTTCTCATTTGAAGCCAAGCAGCTGTAGTAGTTTGTCATCGGAGCCCAAGCAAATTAATACACCATACTTACCATCTCTAATTTTTGTGTACTTGTTTGTATGTCATTTCCTCAGCTGTATCTACCTCTTTCAGCTTTGAAAAAAAAATCTATGCTTCAGAAGGATTAAGCAACTTACTCAGTGTCACCTAGCTAGAGGCTAGAGGGCTGTGGCTAAATTCCAGATTACTCTGAATCGAAATCCATGCTCCTTTCAACTCGCATGTTGTTCATGCTATGAGTCATCGTCCTAGCCCCATGATCCTAAAATGTAATAGGCAGTGGAACAAACTGAAGGGTCACACTTATGCTATGTTCAGTCTTCAGAAAAGCTTTTCACCTGTTATAGCTTTGGCATTCCTAACAAATGAAGCATTATCTACTGAGATCTAAGGTTTGAAGATGTAAGAACAGGTCATTTAAGAATAATCCTAATTATTAGGAATCACAGAAGAGCCTGTAAAAAATTAAAAACTAGTATTTCATTAGAAGAAGGCATGTTGGTACACAAGGCATTCTGGTTCATAATCCATGTTTATTGAAAATGCTTGTAGAGTTCAACTTACTTTTCATTAGCATAAGTGGAACTAATGGCTTTGCTGATTCCTTTCTGCATATGGGTCTTTACAGGATGCTCTGTGAATAAGGTAGACATGAGCACAGCCCACATAGAGAATTCATTATAATAAGTTCATTGTTTGGTGGTTTGGGTTCATTGGGTTATTATCTTTTTCTTTGTACATTTTTTCCTTCATTCCTTTCTTCCTTCTCTTTTTCTTTTTTCTTCTCTTTTTTTCCCCTTTCATCTTGTTTTAGATATAAGGTTCTTCTGTCTAAATAGATAGCCACTAGGTCCTGGACTATGTCTTATTTGCCTTTATATCACCAATACTTGGCAGAGTGCCTGACACATATTAAGGACTCGATAAATATTTTTAAATTGAATTGGGATTCTAAATTTATAGCTGATGAAGATGAATGAATATCCTGTAACTTGACAGGAGTTCAAGCAACATTCAAAAACTGCTGATGGTAGGCCGGCTTTTGTGCACAGCATATAAATACCAACTGTCCGAAGGGCTCATAAAGCTGCACCAGTGTGAAAAGGTAATCCCAGGCCCCAGACAACTAATTTTTCCTTCCCGCTCTTGTTTATGCCATTCCTTTTTATGCCACAATGTGACTTTTATAAAATGATTTTCATCGATTTAAGAACAAGAGTTATAGTAAGTGTAAAAATGTAGACTGTAAGAGGATACATTTTTGTGACCCAACTTAGAATTAACCTTGGTTATATTTTTTAAAAAGCTTCTCCTGATAGGATTCTATGCTATGAATGAGAGGAATTTATGAACATTAACTCATCTATTTGTGTTTACTTTAGATAGCATAAGATATACAAGAACAATAAGCTTCATCCTACACATCAAGACCAGGTGGTTGGTCCTGGCTGCATGTTTAGAGAGCGAAGCTGCCCTGGACTGAGAACGGAAGAGTGATAACATCAGTTAGGGACAGCTACCTTGAGCATGGCATTGATGAATGACTCAAGTCTGCCTAAAAATGCCAAATAAACACTAAAGTATTGTAAAGCTTTTACTCTCCCCACCCTAATGTTTGTTGTGGTTTAGTTACTCCATTTTTCAATACCAGTCATTGAGAATTGTTCAGTTTATTGTACTCCTGAGAATTCACTGAGAAGGTTCAAATATTTCTTATTTTCTTATGATCTGTGGAGGAGAAGCAAATAAGTCTAAACAGAATAATGCCATGAGTGTTTTTAGGTAATTTTTAGGATACAGTAGAAATATATATATATATATTATATATAGAGAGATATAAAATATATAGAGAACCTAAATCAAAATTAAAAAGATAATATAGTATTTATCTGAGGAAGTAACATGTGACTTTTCAGTTTAAGGAACTGAAAGACAGTCAATGAGTCTGGAAATAGAAACAAAAGGAAGAAAAATGTGAAATAATACTGTAAAAATAAGCACCACCCAATTAATATCATCTCAAAATTAAGTTAATAAAAGTGAACCTTATTGTCAGAGCGCTAGAAAGCCTTTGAAGGGTTTTAATAAGGAAAAGGACAAAATTCATTATGCATGTTACAGTTACTGTCTCACATATATCACACAGGGTGAATTGTTGGGAAGCTTGCATGGTGGCAGGGAGGCAGAACGCGAGCATTGTGATTCTCCGACAAGATGTAATAGAGGGGGCTGGGGATTTAGCTCAGCGGCAAAAGCGCCTGCCTGGCAAGCGCAAGGTCGTCAGTTCGGTTCCCGGTACGGGAGAAAAACCAAAAAAAAAAAAAAAATGTAATGGAGGCCTCTAATAGAATTCTATTAAGGAAGGTGAAAATAAGTGAGTACAATGCAGGCAAGAGATATTTAGCAAATGAAATCAGTAAGAGGAAGCTTATAATTACACATTAGCAGTATGACATAAAGCTATACCATAGTCAAGTCATTCTTTGTTTGTATAACTAGATAAATCTGAATACTATCTTCTAAGACAGAAGTAAGAAGGGAGCCTATAGGAGACATTAAATTCAATTTTGCAAGTTGAATGTTGGATGTTTGGAAAACATTCAGACTTGATGCATTTCATACAATTAGATATGTAGGTTGGAAGTTCAAAGATAAGAACCAGGTTAGGATAGAACTCTGGGAGCAATAACCATAAAAAGAGCAATTATAATCATGTATGAAGATAGTCAGATGATGAGACAATCACAGGAAACATATAAAAGGAAATGAAAGCCTTATTTTGTTGCAGACGTCTGCCTGATCTCCCTGGTTTCATTAATGTTTCTTATTCTGAAATATTGCTCTTGTTCATACTCATTGAAATTCCACATCCTTCTTTCACTACTCCCTGGCTACTGGCCACTGGACTCGACTCCACCTTTTTTATGCCTGTCCCCTACTTAGGAATCTCAGGTTCTTCTGTTCCATAGAATATTCCTACATCACTGGGAGAAACTAACCTCAGAACCAGCACCTGGTATTTTCAATGGTGCTTCCTATTTGAGTGATAACAACACGTGACTAGGGGTCACCTTCAGTGGAGTCATTTGGCCCTCAGAGTTGCTGGTAACTCTTACAAATGTGAGCCCCAAAGGACCTGTCCACATTAAAGTCAGCAGGAGCATCCTTATTACTGAATCTTTTAGGTACTTCTAAAAATTGCATTTCTTGACTTCTCATTCAATGGTTATTAGTGCTGGTCATTCTCCTCAATTTGAAACAAAGGTTTTTTGCTACCTCACACTACACAAGTTATTACTTCCTCTCTTCATACTCAGCAGTTCCCTTATGGGTTCCTCCTCCTTCACCTGGACCTTAATTTGGGGTTATTCAGGGTTTTTTCCAAAATTTATTGCTCCTAATTGTATATTGTTTATAAATAATCTTGTAACAATTTGTATAACTGACTTATCTTTAATTGCCAAGTACGAAGTCGTGTTGATTTTCTCCATTGGACTACTAAATCTTCATCTTCTTTGAAATTATTCCATTCTAGAAGAAAGATCTCATCTTGTCTTATTGTAACACCAGGCATTTCATCTTTTATGCATGGCATACTTATGATATTTTATATGATAGCCACACAGCTGTTATGATAGCCAGCATGTATTGCATATTAACAGCCATACAATGAAGGAATGTGTTAAGGAAATGATACCCATCTCCATGACTTTCTTTTTTCATTAAGATGTTTTCTTTCTCTTTTTTTGTCTTTTTTGAGACAGGGTCTCGCTATGCAGTTCAGGCTGGTCTTGAGCTCACCTTGAAGCCCGGGCTGGTCTTGAACTCACAACAATCCTCCTGCCTCAACCTCCCGAATGCTGGGAGTACAGGTGTGCACCACCATGCTCTGCTTCACTGAGATGTTTTCATCTTAGAAGCTTCTAGGAGATTCCTTTTATTCTGATTAGAATTGGGTTTCAGTCCATCTCTGACTCATCACTGGAAGAAGGGAATAGGATTGCCATAATTGGTTAATCAGTATAAATCTTCCTATGAAGGTAAGCATAGGTCCGCTTTAAAAATTCAATATTCTGTTACTAGTGAAGATGAGTAAAATGACCATAAGGTGAGCAAGCAAGAGCTTTTGCCATGTTAATTAACAGGGAAGTTCAATTTGGTAAGAGGTTTGAGATATAGTTATGGCACATTGGCAGCGAACGTGAATCACCTGAGCCACGGTGGTTCTTGTTGAAGCACCACAAAATTCCAACCCCACAGTGGGGAGCAAGTTTCTAGGAGTAGATCGCTACTTCCGCCAGAGCAGGAGAAACAATTTCACATACTCAGTCTTTAAGGCTTTGAGAATAGAAGTCCCTAACTCCACAGACAGCCAATTAAAATCACTCCAATCATTTTTGCCTGATTTTAAACACCCGGTGCTTAATGAATGATTTGATAAAGTTCTAGAACTATCCAAATGCCAATTCCACTTTATTTTATATTTTGCCAGAAAGATGATTTCACTAGCAAGATTCATTATCAGAAGAGCTCAACAGTGTGCTAGGAGGAATTATATTTCAGGATAACTTACATTCTGTCATACACAGTCTCTTACCGCATCAAGCCCATTATGGAATTATCCTGCTGTAAAATTCTATCACATAAAGTTTCGTTAGATTTCATTGAGATTATAACCAATACCCTTTTCATTAGTTAATTATATGAATGTATACATAAGGAATGCTTTGACTAGGCAGCATGTTATGATGATGATGATCATGATGATGATGATGGTGATGATTCTTTGTTGCATCCAAGGTACCTATCGGCCTGTACGGAATGAGCACTAATGTCTTCTAACAGTTGATACAGACCCTTCTTGAATGGGTTTCCAGACAAGAGGAATCTGCTTTCATTCCTTCAAGATATTTTCAAAAGTCTGACTTTTCCTCCTGAGCAGGGCCATGAAGTGTGAAGTTTTTAATCTGATCCCTCCTCCGCGTCAAGCATTTAATGCGTCATTCAGGAATTAGCAGGGGTCTGGCATGCACATCAGCAAAGGTAAAAGCTGTTAAGATTTGCCGATACATATTGAAGAAAGCCAAGTGGAAATAGCAAGCCAAGTCTACGGGAAGAAGCTATGTGTACAGCCTTGGAGAACTCAGTCCGCTTTGTCTGAACATAGTCTGCACGCATCCTGTGCTGCTGTGAGACACAACCAAGGATAATTGTGAAGAGAAGAATCAATCCAAGGACACCTCTGTTTCCTGCATCCTAGGAAAATACAATATATATATATATTTTTAAAAAGCAAAGGGACAGAAGTCAAAAACTAAACCTTTAAAAATGGATGAAAAATCAACTACCTAGTTGTTACTGAAGAATTAATGTTACAGCGTTTGTCATTAGAGAATAAATACACAAATCATTGTTGCCAACCTGCACCTTCTCATGGAGGAAGACAGGTCAAGTTTTCCAGCAGAATGCTCCCATTCTACCCATGACCTTCCCCATGACATTTCTCTCTCTTCCTCTGTTTTTCCAAAATCATACCAGACCACCATAGCTCAATCTAAGTGCTTCCTTTTTTTTTGTTTTTTGTTTTTTGTTTTGTTTTTTTCTGGTACCAGGAATCGAACTCATGACCTTGCGCTTGACAGGCAGGAGCTGTGCCACTGAGCTAAATCCCCAGCCCCAAGTGCTTTCATTTTTATATTTCCTTGGGAACCTTCCTGAGTGTTTCAAAACCATGCTCCATCATTTCATACACGTTTCTCAATAATAATCTACCATTATGTACATGCAC
Source organism: Chinchilla lanigera (assembly GCF_000276665.1). Classification (NCBI taxonomy): domain Eukaryota; kingdom Metazoa; phylum Chordata; class Mammalia; order Rodentia; family Chinchillidae; genus Chinchilla; species Chinchilla lanigera. The sequence goes on along the minus strand of NW_004955422.1, from coordinate 5,115,194 downwards.
ATATATAATATTATATGTGCATGTAGCATGGTATATTTTAACATACATATGCATGTCATATATTACTCAATACATAGCATTTTAATAGAGTATACATCGTGTGTATAGTTACATTCCATATTTAATGTATGTATCAACATGTGTGAGACAATTTACAACAAAATTATATCATAGCTAATCAATGTTGCATACTATATTACTTCACTGTTTCATGTCTCTTCATGTATATTTGTATAAATATAAGAATCCACTCATTTGAACTATAATTATAATCTCAGAAAGAGCAGACACTTTCTCTGCAAGTTAAGTTATATGTGCATTCTGTGTATCTGCTGTCCACATGCTTGGTCTCAGCTACCACAAAAATATGTGCATCTCTGTCTTTCATTCTCCTTTGCCTCTTACTTAGTACCTTCATTTTCCACCATGCAGATATAATGTTATTGTAGGAGAATTTATTTTCCTTTACATTTCATATCTTTATTTGATTTATAATCCTGTTTCATATATATTCACTAAATGAGTATAAAAAGTTGGATATGTTATAATCCTTTAATAAATAAGGAAATTTAATTTAGGTACTTGGCCAGCTGAGTAGGTGGCTGACTAGGCAATTGCTACTTAGGTGACCGACTAGATTGCTGATTTGGTAGATGGATGGGAAGGTGGTCAATGCAAGGCAGGATATCTGCATGGACTATTTGAAAGGGTTTGATTTCCTCCTTCATGTAGGAGGAGGTACAGATTGACTTACCACTGTTTGCTTTACCCAACATGGAACACTACCAGTGCACAGTCCTGAATTCTCTCTGATCTCTTTTTCCAGAGTGCCAACAACATGCATAGGCTTCAAAGTTGGGTCCCAGTGATGAAAATGTATTTGAACCTTAGTTGGAAAATAAGGAAAACATATCCCAAACTACTTTTTCAAAAGAAAAGGCACCTACTATTCCCCACCTGCCACATAATGAAAATGTCTCCAAGACATCACAAAAGTTGATTAAAACGCCAAGCCCAAAGCTCACTTTTTCACTCTGTTTCTAGCTGGTTCATTTTTCATATCACCTTAGGCTTTTGACAAGTCATATAAAAGAAAGAGTGAGAGAACAGCTCCAGTGTCAAAGTCTACCCCTCCCCATCTAGAGCACACCATATCAGGCAATCAGGAGAGGAATGATCCCTATTACTGCTTCCAAGAACTAAGAAAGGCCAAATCCCAAGAAAGCTACTTGCCTTGAACAACTATATTCTTCACATGGCTAGTGCCCTACTCAACCTATTCGTGTGCAAAGTTATATGACACACTTGTCAAATTACGCAGTAAAGAGTATTCAGCCTTCCATGGTTACTAATGTTTAGACAATGTGATCAGGTAGAATTCATTCACAAGTTAAGAGATGACAACTTCATTTTTGAAAGTCTTTGTTGGTGATTCTTCTACTCTATGTGCTTTGTGAATTCTTAATGCTAGCTTTTTAATATTGCGTGGAGTAGGAAAACATAATAGAGATCACCTGTCTTGTTTCCAGACAACTCCATAAACAACTCTGGTTGTTTATTAGTAACCTTGATTTCCCTTGATAGGATAGACAATCCAAACCACATCACAGCTTCCTGCACTACCTGCTTACCCACTGAAATGAACACATTATAGTCAATGAAACTTTCAAGTTCCAGTTTAATTGAGCCTGTGTTTTGGAACAATGCTGGTGCCTATTTTCAGCATTAAGGTGTTTTGAACCTATAGGGCCCCAGATCATGGAATCAGTAATCTGAATTATCACCAGCACATAATTAGAAGAAAGAATAGTTGAGTGACATCTATTTTTGTCCACTGGCTCCTAAGTTATGTACAGATTCTGAATTGCATGATACAAAGTCCAGCACTGTAGTACCCTAGGATAGAATTTTCCACTGTCCTTTCTTAACATTCTACCTCTCTGCAAGTCTGTCTTCTTGGGTGATAAGGTACCTGATAAGACCAGTGATTCTTATAGATATCATTGCCTCATCCTTTTCCTGAAAATTAAGCTCATATCACAGGAAGTCAGTAATGATGTGCAAGACACTGTATAACTATAAAATTCACATTTCAGGCAAGAGAATGATTAGTTAGGAGAGGCAAATATCAGCTCAGAAGTTGTATAAGTTAAGACAAATTACTGCTTTCCACCTGATGATTGTTCACTCCAATCAATTATTGATATCTGGATTCTCTCTTATATTAGGCCCAATGTTGGTTGTTATTACTAACAACTTGACAATGTGAAGGAAGAAACTAACTTTGTATATGGAATCCTGTATTACTAACACATGCATAATTTTCATGAGTGCTTGGTCTTTGATCCTATTGAGAAGTCTCTGGAGAGCTGGAGAAATAAGCCAAATATCACCATGGTTACCTTTTCTTGATATAAAATTTAATGGATAAATATGAAATTGGGTAACAAATATTATCAAGTTCTGGGACCATCTCAAGAGATCTATCATGTGTATCTTCCATAGTGATCACTGGTACAAATTCTGGCTTCTCTCAAGTGTTTGACCATCCATCCATATAAATGTATCACTATTCATAAATCAATCCCTAGGATGATTTTCCTGACTCATCGTCTTTCACTGACCACTTCTGTTTGGATTTGGAATGTATTAGCACTCAACTTCTAGGTGACAATTTGTCACACACAGATATGTCTGAATCTCTCTTGATTTGTCTCCTTCTTAAGTAATTGGTCACAGGTAACTCCCCATGAGTAATTAAATTCAAGGGGAAGTTGCCTGGAACCAGGGGTAGCCCTTTGAAAATATGAGAAATCTTGTGCTTTTGGTTCTTCCTTAATTTGATTCTATCAAATTCACTTACTTGATGCAACTGTGAAAGTTTAGATATACCCAACCAATAGATCAATGCATTGATAAATATTTTGGCATAGGGACATTTGGATTATATTCATTTGTTTTTCATAATTAAGTATTTATTCTTTTATTAGTCTCTGCTACGAAAGAAAACATATTCCTTAAATGATTGAAAGTTAATATATAAGATGATATAGGTTTGTTCCAAAGCTATAAAAGCTTCTCTGGGGGAATCCAACACCGCACATATCACAGGTGCCATACACTGCTATCTGCGTCTTCCAGGACATTCCAAGCATGCCTAAATTTCTTCATTAATAATGGCCAAGTGGCCATACTGCTTGCTTCTCCTACTGGAATGCTTTTATCCCCTAACATTACCTCCTTAAACTGAAAGTCTTTCAAGTCATCTGTTAAAAGGCTCAAATCATACTAGAATGTGGATGATTTTCCACTCACTTCAAAGATGCATCAAGAAGCATGTATTTCATTATATGAGGTGAGGCAGGGTATAGCTGGTAGGGCTATTACCCCAGCATGTCCCAAACTTTGAATTTGTATAAACTTCATCTCCAGCTTTCATACGGCCACTTGGCTCACTGAGGCGTCTAACATATTACTACCTTCTGCTTTGCAGTCCTATCAGAATGAAGTCATCACTGTAGTCAATCTGCGTAACATCCTAGATATTGATGAGATATTCAAGGTATTGTCAGAGTAAACTGCAATGCACACCTAAAAAGATGGAAAAATCCTGATACATGATAGCAAAAATGAATTCTCATTACTGTTAAGTAATTATAAAATAATCCTAGCATTTTAAGTTTATTGTGATAAAATAAAAACACATATTTATCAGATCGATAACTGTATCATGATTCCATAGCTGCTTTGAATTTCTCAAATGAGGGACTGTATCTTGGACACTAGCTTCATCTATCATCCCCCAGTAAGTATGGGAACTCTTGTGATGTTTTACTTCAGATTCCCTTCAAGAAAGAGACCACACTGCAAAAAGCATGGTTAGCAGACAGATTCCCATGAATAGCACACACAGCTTTTATTTTCACTCTTGAGTGGAGGTTATACTCTTCTAAGGATGACTCTGAGAAAGACTTTGTGAAGGTGATGAGGGACAAACCAGTTCCACCATTCTGGCCCAGATTGGGAATTCTTTGGAGGGCAGTCTTTGCAGTGGAATTCCCTGTTGGATTGGCAAGAGATTTCATCAGGATCTGCCACATAGTATTAAAGCTAACCTTGACCAGTCCTACTTCCTCTTTCTTTTCACAGATAAGATAGTCTAATAAGTCTTTTTGTCCATTGTAAATCCATCTCAGTATCTGTTTACTGAGTAGTCTAATATGCAACATAAAACTCTGCACTATTTCTTGTCTCTTTTTATAAGCTATCTATCCTTTCATGGAAGCTAGGAAGTTAAAAGAGTGGTGATGATGGGGGTTAATAAAAATAATCTCCTTTGCCAGTGTGGATTAAATTCTGCTATTTATAGTGGAAAGCAGTACGATATAATCTACAAGGACAAAAGGAAAAGAAAAGGAGAGGATACTAATCCACCATGGGGAATAGAAATGTCCTTTGTTTCTTTCACTTACTCATTCTAGAACTAAAGTATCAAATTGGTAAACCTAACTATTCTCTTGGATCCTACCTACTAGAGGTCCCACAGGACAACTCAGAGAAACTTTGAAACAAGTACCACAATACAGAAACTTCAAATTCCTGAGATTTCAAAAGCCCATTAGAAGAATGATGTGTGCATGTGTGTGGGAGGGGCAGCTACTACTTTCCAAGAGCCTTGATACTTTACACAAAACCACCCTTACATCCGGGTAAGTCTGTGCTTGTGAATAGTTTGATCCTGATCTTTCCTCTCCATGGAAAGGTACCCATTTTAAATTTTAGTCTCTCAATGCACTGGTCATAGGAAAGATGCTTTATTAATGAAATTGACAAGGATGACAATATCTGAAGTTTTATCATCCCGATTAGGGAGCAGCTTTTGTGATATGAATAAGGACAAATTCTAAAACATTTGACGACTCTAGGATATATAAGTGTATATATAAGTTTCTCAGATCCTTTTCATAGTGGAAATTTAAAATACAACAAGGAATGATAGAATGAGAATAGAATGGGATACTGAAAACTATTTAGCCCCAATCCATAACTTTGTAAAGATGTGACTCAACTTTATTTTGAGAAATTAACTTGTCCTAGCTAATGCAACTAATTTCTAAAGATGTTAAAAATGGCACCCAGAACTGCTGACTTCTAGGGAAAGGCTGTTTAAAATTTATTTTTTCTGCCTTCAAGTAGCTAATAGATGAAATATATTTGAACTGCTACACATAGACATATTTTTAAATAATGTGCATATATTTTTAATATTTAGGAAATGAAAGTAAAACATCATTTAAGAGCATGGCTAAATTTCAAAAGGGTATAAGTCTCAGTGACATTTGGAGTCTACCATTTAATACATAATGACTCTAGACAAGTCATTTAATCTTCTTAAACATAAATTTTTCTCATCTGTAAAATGAAAATGCAAGTTATTACATAAATTTGTTATTGAGAATACAGGAAATAATTCACCCTTAGGTATAATAATCACATAAATGATCCTTTAATAATGTATATTTCCCATGACACTATTTTCCTTGCCAAATAAAAATAGTGCAAGAAAGAACATAACAAGTGTTATGCTGGAAGGTCCAGAGAATAAATCAATCTCTCTTGCCTCCTTTAAAAATAATGCATTAATAACTCTAAGATTTTTTGATTTATCTTTATAGCTGCAAGGTGAAGGGCGAACATACTGTCGACATGTTTTGTTCTTTTCATTGGCCTTTCAGCAGGTTCTTCTCAGTTCTTATCCCTACCCCTCCCAAAGAAGAGAATATTTTCTAAGTTCACCACTGACATCTATGTTTCTAAAGCCTGTAGTTATTTTTCTCCTTACATCTTATTTATCTTTTAACAACACTGGACACAGCTGGATCCCTGTTATCATTCCTGGTGCTTCTGATTCTTTTACTTCATCCAACCTCCAGTTCCAAACAGTGTCTGTTAGAGTGAGGTGCAGTTTAAGAAAAAACAGGGTTAATAAGGAGAACGACATTTGGAATAAAATAGACTTATTCAAGTCTAGTACATCCTGATTTAATAGTATTATTAATCCTTTATCACATTCCAGACAGCCTACCAGCTACCCAGAGGTTTGTCACTGGTCTCGTATCTTCTCATTCTACATCCCAGGAGATATCGTTCCTTTTAATATCTGCAGTTCTGAAATGTGCACTTCCAGTCCAACCATGCTCTCTGATATTATGCAAAGGAGCTGAAAATGTAAATGTATATCCTTACAAAAGCCAGTACATGGAGGTTTATGGCAGCATTCTTCATAATTGCCAGAATTTAAAGCAACCAATACATCCTAGATGAACTAAGCAATAAACTGTGGCACTTCCACAGAACAAAATATTATGCAGTACTAAAAAGGAATAAGCTATCAAACCATGAAAAAAGACATGAAGGAAACTAAAACATATAATATTAAATGAAAGAAGACAGTCTTTAAAAGGTTACATGTTTTACTTGTATGATTCCAACTATATTATATTCTGAATAGGGCAAAACTATAGAGAATGTATGAAACTTAACCTTGACTAGAAATTAGGAGGTGGATAAATGAGGAGAGAGGAAATAGTAAAATCTACTATGACACCATAATACTAGATCCAATACGATGTTTACACAGAGTGTGAGAAATTGAAAGAGGAAGTAGGATCCAAATGGTACAATAGATATTGTGAAAGGACAAGAAACTGCTTAATAGGAAAGAACAACTGGGGTGAGGGAAAGGAGAAAAGAAGGAAGGGGGAAAAAAAAATATATATATATATACACACAATATAGCCAAGATAATTCTACTACTAACTGCTGTTAGTTCATTGAAAAGAGCAGTTTGCACTTACATTGTTTGATCTATTTTGCATGCCTATATCTTATAATTTGACCAACTACTTTGAAGATAACAATATGCAACATAGTAACCATTGTTAATTTCCTATTATCTTGTTTTGCAATTCAGTATCATTGTTTTTTCTCTTTAAAATAAAAAAATAGCAGATCCATGTCAGTATATATTTGCTGAACCCATAGAGTATAGGACAACAAGTATAAATGCCATAACCTATGGACTTCAGATGATTATGCTGTATTTTGTAAGTTCCTCAGTATAATAACCATGGCACTATGGAAGATGATATTCATTATGGGATGAGACTCTCTATACACGGATGCAGGAAGTAAGTGGGAAATATCTATAGTTCCCTCTCAACTGTTTTGTGAACTTGAAATGTTGTAAAGAAATTTTACATAATTGCTTGAGGATAATACAGATAATAAAACCTGGATTTTCATATTCTGTGTTTCCTACTCTCTTTCTAGAGTTTACATGTTGGCTATATCATTTGAAAATTGTCCTTACATTTTCAAATATATTTTTATGTACATAATAGTAATGATTTTATAGATTATATATTCCTATGTATTTTGTTTTTGTCTTAATTAAACATTTTGGGAGCATCATTTTTTATAGACTCAAATATATCTTCTCCATTATAAATTATTGGATATTATTGGGGAAGGCTTCATGAGAATATTCAATTGCTTTTGATATGCAAAATGGCACAAGTTCATATGGTTTAATGTAATATTTTATTGTGTGATCACACTTTAACTGGCTTCAGCAATCGTCTGTTCATGAATATTTTGGTTGATTCCAATATATAATATGTAACATTTTCGAGACTTTGAGGGAATACTGTCTCCAGTACATTTACTGGAAGTGACCACGGACACATTCTTTCTTCTAGAATTCTAGCATCTAATCACAGACATAGAATAAAGTAAAAATTGAAAGGTATGTTTAGGTTGTTCACTAACCTTGAGGAATGTGGATCTTATGCCTTCTGACAGGATGATATCAATATTATGGAGTTTGGAAGCACAGTTTAATGACAAATTAAGTTTCACATGTATAAATGTAAATAACTTTTGGATGGTAGAGGAAATATTCAGGACATTCATCATTATCAGCTCCTGTAGAGGCAATACTAAAAATATCTCTATACAGGCAACAAAATAACAGGTAAATAACTAGTAACAAAGGTTACTGTATTAAAGTTGTCAATATTCATTGTTGTTAATGAAATGATCCAAATTAAAAATCTGCAATAATGGTAAATTAGATATTTCCTATTTAAAAAATAGCTGCAGGGAGAATATGCTCATTATAGGAACAAAGTTAAATGGAAGAAATTTATACAGTGTATATTTTTCAGACTATAAAACATAGATCTCAAAAACACACAGTTAATCAGAACTTGGTAGATTTTCTTTCTATGCACATTATTATTATTATTATTTTTTTTTTGGTTTTTCTCCGGTACCGGGAACTGAACTCACGACCTTGCGCTTGCCAGGCAGGCGCTTTTGCCGCTGAGCTAAATCCCCAGCCCCTTCTATGCACATTATGATTAACATTTGGAGTGTCTTCTTTGAAGATCAAAATAACAATGTCAATCTTGAATGAAAGAATCTGAAAGATTATTATATTGCTGATATTTATTTGGTTTTTAAATTCTTTTTGAAATACAGTAACAAAAGCAAAACTAGTTTCTTATGTTATGCTATGGTAGTAAGAGGAAATTATTGAATTCACTTATAGGTAGACATTAAGTCAAAATTAAAGACACCTGCAAAGCACAAACTTAAATATTTTCATTTTCCTATATACAACAAATAAAAGGGTCTATCTTGAACTTGTTAAATACATACTGCTGGTTGTTGGTTATGGCTGTTTGCTATCCTTGCTTAGGGAGTTGCTCACTTCAGGCATATGTGGATATACTCAAACTTCATTGCTTCATTTGCATGTCCATAATAACACTAAGAAGTTTAAAGCTATCTTTTAATATACTATTTGCTATGATTTTTAATCATGTTTCTAGTTATCATATGACAGCCCAATTTATGAATTCTAGAGAAATTCAAACGAAGAAACCACACAACCACATTGTTATCCTGAGTGACCAAAATCATATAAATCTACACAGGAAGACTAATTGGCTCCGAAAAACAGGGGCCTTTTTATTATATAGAGAATAAAAAAAAATAATAAATAATACAATAACAACAGCATAGACAAAAACAAAACAAAGTGAAAACAATAAAAATGATATAGGATTTTAAAACAAAATGAGAGGAATTAACAGTGGTTGTCATGTAACATATTGATATCTTCAACAGTGTTGCTCAGATTACCAGATGTAAGAATGCAACATTGAAAAAATCATTAAAGGCAATAAAAAATTAGAAATGATGACAACCGGGCTGGGGATTTAGCTCAGCGGCAAAAGCGCCTGCCTGGCAAGCGCAAGGTCATGAGTTTGGTTCCCGGTACCGGAGAAAAACCAAAAAAAAAAAAAAAAGAAATGATGACAACCATTGGTCAATTCCTACAATCTTGGTTGGTGAAGAATGGGGCTTCTGAAATTACTCTGCTCTTATGCTTGAGCTTAGACCATGGCTTTTATGGATCGCGTTGTTCCTCTACTGAGACAAGAAATGCCGCAGTGAACTTACTCAATTTCTTTTTCCTATGCTATCTGTGAAGGGGCAAACTCCACTGTTGTAAAAAGGAGACAGATAACTACAGCATCCTCCAGAGGCCGATGTCTGAAATAAAACCAAAATGCTCAGTTTTATACTTCCAAAGGAATAAGTTTTGGAATACTCAGAGAGCCGAGAAGTGGATTCATTGCCAGTTGATATACTTCATTAGATCCCAGTCCAGGACACCTGGATGTATCCTTACAAAGGACTCAGTTAAGACATAGCACCAGATTCTTGACCCATAAAAAGTATGTGACAATATATGTGCATGTGTTTAAGCCATAAATTACAGCAGTAAAAATTGTTTAAGATTACTTAAAGAAGAATATTATGCAAAGAAATGTGAGACATGCCCTTATTACAAAAAGAAAAATAAATGAAAATAGACAGAGGGGCTTCAGTATGGGCAAAACTGATTTGGTAGAACCATATCTTCATGTATACATAAAACATCTGAGACCTAGACAAGTTAAATTTCTTGTCATGGTATATAACTACCTAGCAGCAAATTACAAATAGAAGATCTATAGCATCTGTCTTTGAGTGTAAACGTTATGTGGTGAGAGTAGGTAACTACCTTAAAGAATGAAAAAGAGTACAACAATGCTCAGTGTTTATAGGTTTCTCTGGTCAATAATTGTACTTTCCATATCAGAGTTCAGATCATTCAATGATTTCATGATTCAGGAGGGAACTTTGTCTTTTGCTTTTCTGTATGTTTTAGACTGCAGTGAAGGGACAGTAAGTAGCCAAAACCAGTGTTAACTGGTCTCTTTATTGTTACTAAGAGGCAGAAAGCAAAAGCAGATCTAAGCAGAATGTAAGTGCAGCATCACTTGGCATACAAATCCATGTCTATTCTTTCATCTATATTTTTCCCAGGCCTGGAATGATACAGGAAATGTGACAGAGATAGGAGGCTGGTATAACTACAGTGAGAGAAAAAGGAGTGAAGATTAGTATATTTGACTTTTAGTACTGATTCTATTGGGATGAACAAATCTTCTCTACATCCTATCACTTTATTTTAAATTAAACTAGAAAGGGGAAGTAGAAATAAAAACGTGTCATGCTTCATTCCAATCTTAAAATAAATTGTCTATCAGGAAAATAGGTTTTCATTATTTCAAATTTTTCTTATTTATGGACACTACATTATTGGAACAACATCAGTTGTACAAATTAGATCTGAAGTCCATCTGCACAATTCAATAATAACATTTACTCTGCAAAAAAATCATAGTGATTTAAATGATATTTTTCTCTCTCTTAATGCAAGCTTCTAAAGAGTCTATTTGCTTCATTAAAGCATGAGAAAATTTCTAGGAAAAAAACAGAAAATATCAAAATATCCTGCATCTAGTACAAAATATCTTTGATCAAAAGAAATTTTATATAATATATAAAGCTAGCTTTCAGTATTTACACACACAAGAGGCTGTAAATCCTAAGCACTGCTCTGAAATATTCAGCATTGAGAACATCAGGATGATCATGTGTTCTCATAGTATTTTTTTTTTAATTTTCATTCTGTTATGGTGTGTTTGTGTCACATGGGACTAGCATTTAATATCACTTTGCTAGATAGGTTTTTACCCTTATCATCTTAACTGTGAGAATCATTCATTTGCTTCTGCGTGTTATTTTGTTACTTTTTATTAGCACACTAAATTATTTGTCTCATCTGTTATGGTTCGGCTCACATGTTAGTGTTCTACTGTCCCATGCAAGGCAGTTCTGAGGTAGGGATTTGGAAGATGACTGAATCAGGAGGGCTCTAACTGCAACATTGGATTAATTCATTGAAGCACTGGAAATTTGATGGTACTTGAGAGAGGCAATGGAAACACAGGAAGTGGAGTCCCGCTGGGGAGAGTAGGTCATGCGGGCTTGACCATGGAGACTGTCCTTTCCCAAGCCACACCCTCTGCCTCTGCCTCTTTCTTTCCCTTTCTGCTCCCTGGTTGCCATGAGGTGAGCAACTCTCCTCCATCAACACCTTCCATCCTTACATTTCTGCCTCGCCACTTAGCTAAATATGACTGAAAAATCTGAGACTGAGCCCAAATTAATCTTTCCTCTTTTAAGTTGCTTCTGTCAGGTATTTTGTCACAGTGAAGGAAAGCTGAGTAACAAAGGGATCACCTAAAACCCAATGGCTTAGTGGTGTTCATCCTTGTATGGATACATGTCTATACTCCCAAAGACATCATTCATAATGATGCCATTGAGCCATAGAAATAAGAGAGATATAGAGGAAGGAAGAGAGGCAAGGAAAAGGGAAGAGAAAAAGATAAAAGAATAGGAATGAAATGCAAATACATGAGTAAGGTAAACAAGGACAGAGCGAAGAAAACTGAAGCTACACATGGAAGGTTCTGCTGGTGTTCACAATTACTTCATGTTCTCTTTTACCTCTGAGTACAGAATTGCACTTATCCACTTGTGAGCTAATGTGCTGTGTATTTCAAAGCCAGTGTTCCGCTTCTCCTAATCTCCTCTACAGGCACAGCTGCAGTGGATACATGTTTTCATAATGGTTCCATAAGAGAGACAAAGCCTGGCAGGCTTCCAAAAGCTTTGCAGAACTGCAGGACATTTACTTTAAAGGATACACAAATTGTTGTGTCGAGTGACTGAGATTTTTGCATTGTTTCCACTAGAGTAGATTCTAGCTTACTGGAATGTGTGGCTGGACGAGAGAGAAGTTAGCAGAAATGATAGTGACAATGAAAACCATTAAGGTCAAAAACAAAATCATTCAATCTAGATGAAATGACTCTATTTCCTAGATTTTTCTATATAGCATAACATATGCACCAATATAACTTATTCAGTGGGAAACAATATTCTTTGCATTACTTTTATATGTTCTATGGATTAGTAATATGGAAACATCTTAGATTGGTGTCTTAAATTTGATTCATGGTATCTGGGTCCCCAGCAGAAAGACTCAAAGTGAAGGTGAAAGCTGCTGGGAGCTGCTGTCTCTCTGAGGGTTCCCCTATGGGTCAGTCAAATGATCTTAGGTAATGTTCGTGCAGTTGAGGTTGGGAATAAATGAACACCGAGTGGAGCCTGTTCCCGTGAGCTCGCCGGGTATGCCCTGGAATGTGATGACTTCAAAGTGACACATTGGCTTAGGGCTTGATAAGCAGACACTCCATCAAAAATGATGACAAATTGCACAATCTAGATTTTAGAGGCAAATAGCACCATTTCCAGAACATATTATTGATTAGAAGCCCACTCAAATTTGAGACAAGGAGCTCAGGTCCCTTCCTTGATGAGATATCACAATCATATTTCCACTGTATCTATTTTTAGGTACCATAAGAACAACGTCATTACGACCAAGGATGTAGCTCAGTAGCACAGTGCCTGCCCAGCAAGCATGAGGTAGTGAGTTCAATTCCTGGTACTAAGAAAGAAAGAAAGAATAACATGATTTACTCAACTTTAAAGTGCAAATTTGTCTCAGTTTCTTGCTAAATATTTACTGTGAAAGAGGAATACAATGGAGACAGAGATGCACTATTCTGAGTCTTTTCACCAAATGAAGTTTCTGAGGGGTACATTAATTCACTGTACACTTATTTGTCTTTTCTCAGCACGCATCCTCATCCAGTGCTTTGATAACCTCACATTTTAGGGATGCGCTAGCAGGGAGGATAATATAGCTGCTAAGAAAATATTAGCTAACAAATCTTCAATGATTTCCTTTTGATGGGGGCAGAGTTGAAACTCACAGAAAAATCTCCATCATGAATTTATGGCTTTAGGAAAGATCCTTCATTTCTCTCATGTGGCATAAAAACTTACAGAAAATAGATTTTTACTATAGTAGGTTCTGAGTGATACATGGAAAGATCATCCACATGGTAGATATGTTAGCATAACAGGATTAATAAGTCTGTGCAATAGCAGATGGATCAAGCATTTAATTACTTGGAAGTGATTTTTAAGTAGGAAAACTTTTTCACTAGTTGGTTACAACATGCGGGCAACTTAGTGTTTATGATGTTAATAATAAATTACTAACATGCATTAATTATTGAGTGTCAGCTGACATGGATTTATATATCTCATTTAATCACCAGGAAAATCTTGCATGACAGATATTTTTCCAAAGGCTTATATCAAGAAAATGAATCTCAGGAGTCTTACATCATTAGTAACTGACAAAATTAGATGAAATTCAGAGCTAGCTCTCTCAGTGAAAATACAGTTTTTATCATAATATATTATGTGTATAAGCCTGAGCAACTGCCTACCTATTAAGCATGTCATCCTAATTTCTGGAAAGAGGTCACCTTCCCTAGAATGCAATCTGTCATTTTCCTTATTTAATAATACCTATGAATTGAAAGCATTTTGAAACTTTCTTAGACACATACTATGCTACTTAATATGCTAATATATTAATCCTATTAGACTGCAAACTTCGAGTGGGATTCATCTTTATTGTCTTTACTGTTTATTCTCTTATATTGGCATATTCTTTTAAATTGGTTAGAACTCAAGTGCAGATTGAATTCACACTTAGATGGTTACTGCTTCGTAGAAACACTAAAGATAAATTTGCTTACATTGTTACACATGGTGGGGACAAAATGTTTTCTTATTGTCCACATTTCTGTCTTTGCTAGAATGCATACCTTCATATATTTATGTGGTCTCCATAACTGTGTTTCCTAAGAAGGACTCTCTAGAGCTCATGAAATTATCAAAAGGAGCACAGCATTTCTGGACGAAAGGAAAGATAACTGAGCAGGAACACTCTGACACACCCTCCACCTGATTCTCTGTTGTTAAGTTAGAGGAAAGTAGGGTATCTATATCAGGGAAGATTCTGAAAACCTAGCAAACAGTAAGGAAACAGTACGTCCAGTATCAGAGGGATTCATTCCTACATTCAAATGTTCTTCAATTACCCAATATTTATGTGTTTATAGAGTTAATATATATTTATTGAGTGAATGTTATGTAACAGTATGCAGAACACCACAGAATAAAAGGTATACAAACAAAATATAAATAAGTGATCATGAACTAGGAAAAGTACTATGAAAAATTAAAGAAATAAGGTGTGATAATGGCAAACATCTGAGGAAGGTACCCTAATTGCAATGAGGTGGTGAATATGAAAACCTGAAACTAGAAGATGAGAAGAAATTCCCAGCGTGTTGCTAAGGGACGGGAGTGAAGAGTACTGTGGGAAAGAGTTGAGTGTATGTGAGGACCAAAAGCAAATCCCTCTGAGGAAGACTTTGGATGAGGAACTATATGCAAAGCAGTATAAAGAACTTAATGACCTTCGGTTCATGATACACAATGTATTGTTAAACCCCAGGACAAAAAGTATGAATTTTATCAGAAATAAAATGGAAACACATAAAGTGTCTTAAGAAGATGTGTAATATGATCAAGTTTCTTTAAAAAATTAATCTCAATAAATTTTGAATAAAGCATATGGCATTGTGGATGGCAATATCCGAAGTGATTGGGTGTTAGGGCAAAGTCCAAAAAAGAGATAATTGTGACTTAGAATAGGTTGTTGGTACAATGAATAGGAAAGTGTAGATGAATTCATAGCAGAATTACAGAGTGAAGTCATTTTAGGCTTTTTATGAATATGGGGTGACATATTTAAGATCTCAGCATCTTATATATTAAACATATTAAATTTTTGAGTAGGACAATGAAATTGTCTTTGCTTTATTGGGGTGCCTTGCCAAGCTACCTGGCTACTGAAAAGAGAAAAGACACAGTCTCTGATAGTCATTATCATGTTTTCTCACTGTACTTTGTGTTAAAATAATCTACAGGGCTAGTTCTGCATGGAGATTTGGAAGACGATTAGAAGTGTCTCTGTAATAGAATTAGCTTGGTAATCTGTTAATGAACAACCCCAAAATATCAGTAACTTGAAAAGAAGGATATTTCACTTCTAATCATAGGAGTGTAACAGGCAGAAGATAGTTCTTCAGTTCAAAACAACTAGAAAATAGAGGAGATGCAAGGGGCTCTGTCCCAGGTTGTAGAACAAGAAGAGCAAGACTATGTGTGATATTTGAAAGATGGAAACGTAAAAGGCAAGACACAGAAACAGGCAAGCTCCTTCTCCAGACACTGCAGAAGGGATCAAGCCAAGCACAGCTGCAAACCCTGAACATGAGGCTACACCACAGCTGGAATTTGACGGGGGCATACAAGAGAAAAGAAAGAGGCTGGGAGGGAAAGGCCAGAAATATGTGTGAAGATTCATCATCACCAAGTCTGTGGCAAAAGGCTGGCTTGCCTTTCCTCAAACTCTGAGTCGTCAGGCTGAGATTGTACTGTGCAGCATGGAGAGGTAAACCAGTGCCAGACTGAGTGTGAATGTGCTAACAGGCGAACCAGATTCAGCAAGAGAGGAAAGAATTTACCAAGACCCTTAGGGCTACAGAAGAGACCTTGGAGAGACCAAGAGTTAGAAGTAATAAACATGCTTTAGGGTGAAAGGTTTGCATTAGGACTAAAAGTGTGTATGTGTGTGTGTGCACGTGTGTGTGTGTGTGTGTGTGTGTGTGTGTGTGTATAGTCAGTTGTTTTATTGGATGATGTATATATTCTGAGAAAGGGGACAGTTAGTTATTTTAGAGTTGTATGGACATTATCATGTATTTATACAAAAAAAGATGGGTATGGAAATAAAGTCACCATTTTTTTTTTTATAGAGAGGAAAATAAAACAAATTATAACTGAAATTGCTTAACATGTCGATTTCAATCCAAAATACAATAACAAGGAATTTGGAGACAAACATGGATGAAACTATTTTTTTACAGACCATAAAACTATTTCTTATAACTAAAATAAGACTAATGTACTTGTCAAAACATTACTTGTAGCAGGAAAATATTTAAAGCCAGGATTAAATTATACCTTAAGAATCATTAAAATATACAATATATTTGAACAAATAGGGAATACTCACAAAGAAATATATTTTTAAATAGAAAAAAAATTCTATGATGGAAAATGAATTTAATGAAATAATTCTCTTAGTGGATCTAATATCAGATGGAAGACTACAAATAAAGGAATTGTGTACTGAGACCAACAGAATTAATCAAAGAAAAGATTAAATAAATTTAAAGTTTTATAAAGGCTCAGTGAAATGTGGAAAAATATCAAAAGATTTAACACAGATGTCGGTGAACTTCACGATGCAAAATTAAACTAAAAATGCTATATATTTTTAATGGTTAGATTTCCCAAATGGGTGAAAAGTTACTTAATTAAAAATCCAGGAAGATCAAAAAATATCAAGAATACACATATGCACACATTCACATGCATATTTAAGCATGTCATACAGAATATTTAGATTACTGGAAATAAAGAAGAAAAAAAACTAAAAGAAGCATAAAGAAAAAAGACAAATTGCATGTGGAGAATAATAAGAGAATCATTGCTCATTTTTTATAAAAATAATTAAAGTTAGATCATAATGAAACAGTATCTATGAATGCGTGAAGGAAAGAAATATATCAACCTAGACTATTATAATCTCTGCAAATATCCTCCAAAAAATATACAGAAATGTGGACTTTTTGTGTAAATTCAGGTTGAGTGAATTTGTTGGCAATAAATTAGGACTACCAAAAAAAGTGAAACGAATTTTTCAGATCAGAAAGAATAACAGAGATAGACCTCAGAACTGCAGGAAGTGACGAGCCCAAGAAATGGTAAGTATAGCGGTAAGTTGAAATAATAAGTGTTTCATACCTTCAGACTGTTAAAAGATGGCTGGCTGGCACTTGAAAGAAAAGCTAATATTTTATTGATCTAATTTTATTAACATATGTCTGAAATATATAATAGACTATATATTGAAAAACCTGAAAACAGAGTTGGAGAGAGTGGACTCCATAAAATAACATTGTAAAATGATTGGAATAATATAGATGCACTGTAGTCCTTAAAATAACTTAAAAGTCTTGATTAAAAACCTAATGTTTGAACTGAAATGGAGCATATAAAACTGTCTGACTACTCAGA
Source organism: Chinchilla lanigera (assembly GCF_000276665.1). NCBI lineage: Eukaryota > Metazoa > Chordata > Mammalia > Rodentia > Chinchillidae > Chinchilla > Chinchilla lanigera. The sequence continues at coordinate 5,097,587 of NW_004955422.1, read as the reverse complement.
AGGAAAAAAAAAAACAACCTTCCGGAGGCAGGGGAGGGACAGTGAGAGAATTACACAATTACAAAACAAATAGTAAGATTTTAGATTCAAAACCAGTCATATAAATTTACTTTAACAATCAAATATTCCAAACATGAATAAAAGGCAAAAGTCAAATTTTTAAAAAGATTTTCATCTACAAGAAAGGAAGGAAAGATATTCATGAACATAACAATTTCTAGGGTAAGAATAGAAACAGTAATGTGATCAATTTCATACCCAACTAATTTCAAGACAAGAAATATTATCCCAAAATGATATACTTCTGAATTATAAATTCATTAGAAACTTATTAGAAAACCCATTTGAAAACCATTAGACAAACACCAAAGCCATATACAACTGTTAATATCACTTCAGAATATATAAAGAAAAATTGATAGGATAGTAAAAGTAAAAAAAAAACAGCCAGAGTCCCAAATGGGGGTTTCAATATTCTCCTTTAAGTATTTAGAAGAACTGGAGAAAAACATCAGTAAGAGTATCAGTTAGAATGCCTGAAAAGTATTACCAATTGATTTGATCTAAATAATGAAAATAACAGAGCATGATATCCATTTATTGAAGAGTACATAGTTTATGTACGTATAAAAAGACAGTAAGAATACAACTTATGATTACCAAAGAAATGTCTATAAAAATTTGCATAACCAAAAGAATTAAATTGTGAATCAATAGCAATGCCCCCCAAATTTAATTATTTGCAAAATAACACAATTACACATAATTCATGTCAAGATAAAAATTAAAAGAAACATTTTAAACCACAGTTTCAGTTGAAGAACAGTGAAGTTGTGGTATGTCAAAATTTTGGCTCTCACTAAGCCAGTGCTTGCAAAGAGAAGTGTATCTTTAAACCTCATATTGGTGAAAAGGAAAGACTTGAAATGAGTGATCTACAGCAGTTTCTCGTATCGATATTGCATATACATATTGCAAATAACAGTGACCAATGTAGAAATCAATGAACTAAAGAAAAATGATGGCTGAGGACATAGGTCAGTGGTAGAACACATGCTTAAGATACACAACACCTTGGGCTCAATCCCCAACACCAAAATCACAAACAAAACCAAAACAAATGGATAAAAAAACAAAATAAATAGTAGAGATAAAATCGATGAATTGTTTATTGAAAGTCACTCCCATTCTTCAGGGTTTTCCTTTGCTCTTCCCGAAGTTGTTCAGCTTTAATCTTTTGAACTATAAATATGATTATATCTTAAACCCATATTACATTACATCATTACATTACAAAAAGATACCGTGCTATAGGACATGCCATTCTATAACATGTCTAAAATTAGGAGAAACATTATTTCTCAAAGATAAAATATCTTCTCAGATGACAATGTACACACACTTTCTGTATTTTGCAGTCCGTTTTTCTGGTTAATCACTCCCTTCTCCTTGAAAGCCCTGCTTATCGTTCTCTATAATCTACTGGAAACAGAATCTTTCAGGGGAAATTTGCATTCAAGTGTTTGGAACGGATAGACAGTGCTTCGGAGGTGCAGAGAAATTAAGGAAGAGGAGCTAAGGCTCCGTAAAATCATGCAAGTAAGTGCTGAATTGAGACACAGAGTGACTTTAATTTCCTCTTCAGATCAACCAAGGATTGGCAAACTGTTTCTGTGTGCAACTGTTTCTGTTTCTCTTGTGGTCTGTATGATACTTATTACAACCTACTCTGCTTTGCCGATATAACTTGAAAACAGACATAGACAATTATGTTAACCAGAAAGCATGACGATGCTACTAAAACATTATTTACACATGGAGACAATGGGCCAGATTTTGGTCTCAGTCATTACTTACTGGCTCCTGAATTAGGTCATTCATTTCACAGAATCTTATGGTTTACAGGATCATTAAATCGCTTTTGAAATATTTTTTCTTATAGAAGAGAAATCTGTGTGTAAGAGAAGGAAAATTGCTATGCTTAATGTCAAATGACAAAATAAGTCTGGACTAGAAGACAGATCTAAAATCCATAGGTTAGTGAGCTGTACTCTACAGAACTGAGTCTGTATTTTTCTATCTGAAAAATAAGTTTGTCTTACTTTTTGGTAATTTTCCTTTATGTTTACTCTGAACATTTAAACATTTTCTCCTTCCCACTGGAATACTTTCAAGCAATGCCTTCATTGCCATTTACTCAGGCAAATTATGGGCATTTGTAAATGGCCAGAATAGGGTGATGTTTTCACCTTTGTTAGATTCCCAACTTCCAAACTGCCCTATATTTCTTGCCATTGCTTCTAGCTTAATCCTATTGCTGGCCTTTCTTCAGCCTGGTAAATTCTCCAGAAGGCAGTCTTGTCTTGCCCACATCTGGAATTGACCTTTTCCCCAGGAAAAAAAAAACAAGGACTTTTTCTCACTTACAAAAGGCTCATTTCTTTTGAAATGCATTCTTCTGAACTTTCTTCTATTTATCATTATTTGATACTCCCATGTAATTTTTTTATTAAAATGCTTTGTTGGTTCTAATAACTTCTTACACTGTAACAACATAGAACTCATTTCATCCATTTATACATAGTTGTCTCTACTGCCCTGTTTGCCATTAGTTATTAATTTCATCTAGTCTCTCCGGGTAGACTCGTTTGTTATGACTTATGAACATCTAACTAAATCTTACCTGTAATTATTTTTTGTTGTTTTAATCAAAATGCTAGGAACCTAGAGCCTTGGATGTTCATTGGTTCCTGGACTTGGATAAGTCTTGCGCTGTGTGTCCTACTCCTCTTCCCCTTACACTTTTCTACTTGCCATCCATCTTAGTGTAATTTCTCCAGAGACAGAGCCTAACTGATGCTGAAGTGAAGGAGTATAATTTGCTGTGGGAAAGTTCTCAGGAGGAACTTGAGTGAAAGGCACGTGCGATGTTTTTTTTTTTTATTTTTTTATTTTTTTGGTTTTTCTCCGGTACCAGGAACTGAACTCACGACCTTGCACTTGCCAGGCAGGTGCTTTGCCGCTGAGCTAAATCCCCAGCCCCCGGCACGTGCGATGTTGAACTTGAGTGAAAGGCACAGCAGTGTTGAAAGGAAAAGCAAGACTGTGAGTTCATATTCAGCATGATCTCTGAATGTTTGGTGAAGGTCAAATTCAGCAAGATCTCTTAGGGCTTTATGGAATCTGCACAGCATCCACATATCTTTCCTTCAAGCAAGGTGTCTTAGTTACTTTTCTCTCACTGCTGAGCCAAAATACCTTACACTCAGAGTTAAAGGAGGAAAGGTTTATTTGGCTCACAGTTTGAGGAAATTTCATTTGATAGCTGTCTGACTCCAAGGTAGGGTGACAAGGTAGAGGGGAAGCAGTTTATGGTGGATAGAACGCAGCAAGAATCAAGTGACAAACAATCAGCAAGAGGCAACAGCAGCCAGATGAGTGTTCCGGATTCTGTATAACATATATTTCACTTGTCTGAAGTCTGTGGCCCAGTTTTTTTACGGAAAATGAATAGGTACGATGGATTTTCTCTCTGGAGAAATAGAAACATAGTCCCTAGATAGAATACTAAGGAACAAAATACTCTTATTGTATTGTATTATTTTATTTGGGATAAACATGTTTTTCCTTATTTCTTAGTGTATTGTTTTCTTAAATGTGTTCTGTTACACAAAAAGTGATATGTCTGACTCATAAGAAAAAAATCAAAAGAATTTCCTGACAAAGTAAGTTTTCTTTTCCCCTGCACTATCATATTAAATGCATAGAAATGTTCCCAAGCAAGAAACTTTCCTAATTTTATTTGTTTTCATAGTTTTTTTTTCAAATTGATTTTGGGTATCTAGATCTTTCAACTGTTATTAGTACTTATTTTATTTTCAATTTCTATTTCTATTCCTCCAAAACTGGAAGATAGACTGTGAAATATTTCTTTTTTTTTTTCTTTTTTGGTTTTTCTCCGGTACCGGGAACTGAACTCACGACCTTGCGCTTGCCAGGCAGCCGCTTTGCCGCTGAGCTAAATCCCCAGCCCCCTGTGAAATATTTCTTTCAAGGTATTCAAACTTTAAATGCTCATGGAATCTGTGTGGTTAAATTTTGAAATCATTTGTCTTTTTATCAAAAAGACAAGTTTTTGTGTTTTTTGAAAATTCTTTTAATTCCTACTTTTTCTCTGAGCATGCTCTGCTTCATGGTGCTGTAATGCCAATGACAAAAGATGGAGATAACAAATCTTCAATGGTTTTTTTTCTTGGGTAGTAGAATTGACACTAATTTGGTGTGACTAATCTGAATTCAAATAACAAAACTGCTATTGACTAGTCATGTAATGTTTGGTTAACCTTCAGATTACTGCATGAAAGAAAGAAAGAAAGAAAGAAAGAAAGAAAGAAAGAAAGAAAGAAAGAAAGAAAGAAAGAAAGAAAGAAAGAGAAAGAAACAAAGAAAGAAAGAAAGAAAGAAAGACAATTTCAGTGTCTACCTCAGAGTTAATGTAATGAGAATTGCAAGATTTGATGACTAAGTGCTGATTTGGTGATTGTGAATTTTTAGGATATTAAAATGATATGTAAATTGGTATAATCAGATTCAAGGAAGAATAAGCACCAGGCAGCATAATGAAATCTCAAAGAGTCAATAAATGTACATGCTCCATGGACCTTCCTGAATTTAAAAAAGATCAATTGCATAGCAAAGATGGGGAAACTATGAATGTGAAGGGAAATTTCATAAGAGTTAAAGTAAGAAAAACATTTCATTAGGAAGGGATGACCAAAAAATGAACTCATTGCAAATCTATTAGAAATACAAATTTATTCATGTGAAAAGTTTATCACTATAATAATTCATTGCTTTTTATAAATCAGTAAGAGAAATTGTCATATCCCTGGGTTGATCCAAAGACCAACAATAAGAATATTAGTGACCAATGTAAGGATGTAGTGGTAAAGAGATTTTTAATTCTAACTTTATTGGTAATGTGAAATAAGGCTACTCAAATGAAAAGAGCTTATTACATTAATATTCCATTGCTTTTTATAAATCAGGAAGTTAAGCTATATTTCTGATTTGAACCCAGTGAACAACACCAAGTGCATTACTGCTCAGCAGAAGATCCAAGGATATAATTAGCTTTTGCTTTCCTAGATATTGAAAAAGAAAATATGAAAAAAAAATCCAATTACCACCCCTTCAAATTCTAAAAGGATTTATCTATACATTATCAGAAATAAGTGCTTTCAGTACATTAACACAATAGTATTTAAATAAAGATTTACTTTTTAAAATGTTTTACACTGTTCACTTTTTAAATACCATTTACATATTTTTAAGTTATATATTGGGTTTTTAAACATCAATATTATTTAAACATCAACATTATTTATGGTGTTTTGGCCAAAATGTCTCCAGGAATGGCCATAGGTTTTCTCTTTCTTTCTTTCTTTTGTTCTTTCCTTCTGTCTGTCTGTCTTTCTTTCTGTCTGTCTCTTTCTTTCTTTCTTTTCCTTCCTTCCTTCCTTCCTTCCCCCCTTCCTTCCTTCTTCCCTTCCTTCCTTCCTTCCATCCTTCCTTCCTTCCAAGAACTGAAGATTGAACACAGGGCCTGTAGTTGGAGCTCCATTCTATGCTCATTTTTAATTTTTAATTTTTTAATTTTATATTCAGACAGGTCTCACTAAGTTGCTAAATTGCCCAGGCTGTTTAAGTGTGCCTTCCCCATGCCTCAGCCACCCAGAGTCTTTGATTATAGTCATGCACCATTACAATCAGCTCCATAATTTTCTTATTTGCTTTATTTTGTCCCTGCCTACCACACTTGGCTTGTAATGACTATACATTTAATGACTGGATGCATATTTGAAAAGATATTCTCTAAAAAACACTTCTTCATCAGAAATTTCTTCAAAGTATCATAAAGGAGGAAGTACAAATGAATTAAAACACAAAAAAGTGATATTAAGAAAATGAATTAGACAAAAACATCATGCTACTTATAACTGCATTTATATAAATTTCACCGACAGGCACCATCACGGCACTATGTTAGACTATGCTATCTTTTGGGAAAATCACTACCTGAAGGGAATATCCTGGGGCTCCTGTAAAACAGATAAGAGCCCTCTACTTTATATGGTGGTGACTCTCTGTGTTTCCAGGTTTGTGTAAAATCCATTGAGCGTTGGCTTGTGCACTAATTTTTACATGTGTGCTCTACTCAAAGACTTTATTCAGAAACAACACCTAATTCCCTGGAGAAAAAATGCATTACAATATTTTACTGTCTATTTTCTTTTTTTTTTCATGATGCACAATAAATGAATATTCTGTCAAAGATTTTAAAGACATTTAGATCTCTCTGCAATTTAGTTTTATGAGATATTTGCAAGAGGAAGAGACTCAGGACTAGTGATCCTCCAATCACAGATCCTGAATAACAGACAGGCAATTGACCATGGCAACCTTCTTAAAACACTGTCTTTCTATTTCCCAAAAGCCCCATTCTTTGCTTACATCCCTCTCGTGCAACCACCATTTTTTTATTTTTTAATATTTATTTTAAAGGAAAAGAAAAAAATTCCAGAACAATATGATAGCAGAATAACTATAGTGAATGCATTGCCCAATCTTATCTTTAAATTAGTTACTCAGCATATGAGAGGTCAGCATTTAGTTGTCCAAATAATATTAGCACAAACTTATCTCTTCAATGAACTTAGAGAAATTAGTAGTATAACTCTTTTAACTATCTTTTGCACATGTCTTTTTTCCTTCTTTTTTTCTATTCCCCTAAACTAGCTTCTCTTTCCTTTTAAAGTTTCTTCCTATTTCACAATATCCATTGTACATTTTGGATCATATTTTCTCTTTCAGCTTCTCACCCTAGGGAGATAATACAATGTTTACACATTTGTATCTGGTTTATTTCACTTTTGAGTATGGTCACAATTTGCATTCATTTACATATAAAATTTATCCTTCTTTATGGCTGAATAATATGCCATTATATAAAAAGACCACATCATTTTTATTCATTCCCCAGTTGATGGGCATTTGGGTTATTTCCAGGATCTAGCTATTACAAACTATGCTGCTAAAAATATTGGTGCATATATATCACTGTGGTATGATATTCTTTATTTTTCTGTAAAGGTACCCCAAAGGGGAAAAACTGAGTCAAATGAGACCTCCAATCCTAGTTTTTGGAAGAATCTCCACACTGATTTCCACAGTGGTTGTACACTCTCACTGACAGTTGGGAAGAGTTTCTTTTTCCCTGGAGCCTTTGTTATTGGTCAGTTTCTTGATAATAACATTTGTTATTGATTCTTGATAACAGCCATTCTTTCTGGGGTGAGATGGAATCTCAGTGTTGTTTAGATCTGCATCTCTCCAGTGACCAATGGTGTTCAACATTTTTTCATAGATTTATTTGCTGTTTGTATTTCTTCATCCAAAAAGTGTGTATTCATGTCCAATGCCCATTTATGGACTGGGTATTTACATTTGGGGGGGGTCTGATTTTTTTGAGTTCTTTATGCATTCTTGATAGTAAACCTTTGTCTGAAGAACATCCAGTGAATATTTTTTTCCCACATTATGAATTGTCTATTCTCCATTTCAAATTAGTTTAGGCTATGGTGAAAGATATGTGTCTAATTTTAATCTTTGACATGTACAAGGCCAGTTTTTCCAGCACCTTTTATTAAAGGGGCTATCTTTCTTCTGGTGTATGTGTTTGACTCCTTTGTGAAGTATAAATTTGTTGAATATGTCTGGAGTGGTTTCTTCATTTTCTAATCGGTTCCACTGATCTTTGGGTCCATTTTTTGCCAGTACGACACTGTTTTTATCACAGTAGCTTTATAGTATAATTTTAAATTGGAAATTATGATGCCCCTGCCTTGTCTTTATGGTCCAGAATTCTGTTTACTATTCTAGGTCTTTTCTCGTTCCAAATAAATTTTAAGACTATTTTGTGTAATTCTATGGATGTGTTGTTGGAATTTTTACTGGAATTTCATTAAATCAGTTTTGGAAGTATGGTATTTTCACTACATTGATTTTTCCTACCCAGGAAAAAGGGATATTTTTCCATTATCTGATACCCTCTTAAATCTCTTTTTTCACAATACTGTAATTTTCAGTGTAGAGATCTTTTACATCCTTTATTAGGTTGATTCCTAGGTATTTCTCTGTACTTGGTGCAATTGATAATGTTGTTATTTCCCTCAGTGAAATTTGCTATTGAATTTTAGTGAATTTCTCTCAGTGAATTAGTCATTTGTGTATAGGAAGGCTATGGATTACTGAGTGTTGACTTTGTATTAAGCAGTGCTACTAAATTTCCTTATTAAATCTAGCAGTTTTTTTGGTGGAGTTTTTGGGTTTTCTGTGTAGTGTATCATGTAGTCTGCAAATAGTGATAATTCCACTTTTACCTTTCCTATTTTATTCCTTTCATCTCTTTCTCATGTCTAATTGCTCTGGCTAAAGATTCCTGGACTATGTTGAATAAGAGTGGAGACAGTGGATATTCTTGTCTTGTTCTTGATTTAGAGTAAAACCTTTCAGTTTTTGTCCATTTAGTATGATGTATGCTGTTTGTTTGTTATAGGTGGATTTTATTAGGTTGAGATAAAGACCATCTATTCCATGTTTTTAGGTTTTTTAGCATGAATTGTTGCTGGACTTTTCAAAAGCTTTTTCTACATATATTGAGATGATCATATGATTTTATCCTTGGTTCTCTTAATGTGATGTATTATATTTATTAATATACATATGTTGAACCATCCCTGCATTTCTTGTATGAATCCCAATTGGTCACGTTGTATAATCCTGATGGTATGCTGTATTAATTTTGCCAGTATCCTGTTAAGAATTTTTGTATTTATGTTCATTAGGGGAATTGGCCTTTTGTTCTCTTTCTTGGTTGGGTCCTTTTTTGCTCTTGTTATGTGGGTAACACTCATTTCTAGGGATGAATTTGGGATTATTGCTTCCCTTTGAATTTCATTAAAGAGTTTGAGAAGCTTTGGTGTTAAGTCTTCTCTAAATTTCTTGTAGAATGCAGCAATGAATGCATCAGGACATGGGCTTTTCTCTGTTTGTAGGTTTTTAATTACATCTTCAATTTGTTGATTGATATTGTTTTATTTAGGATTTTTATGTCTTCTTGATTCAACTTTGGTAATTCGTATCTATCTGGGAATCTTTCCATTGCTTCTACATTTTCTGTTTCTTTTTTTTTTTTCCTGGTACTGGGAATCGAACTCATGACCTTGTACTTGCCAGGCAGGCGCTGTGTTGTTGAGCTAAATCCCCAGCCCACTTCTGCATTTTCAAAATACAAGTTTTTGAAGTAAGTATAAAACATCTGAATTTCTGCATGGTCTGCTGTGATTTCACCCTTTTCATTCTGAATTGCATAGATTTGAATCTTTTCTTTTCTTATTTTAATAATATTGGCTAAGGTTTTTTTCAACTTTATCAATCTTTCAAAGAATGAACTCTTCAAATTGATTGATACTTTATATTAATCTTTTAGTCTCCAGTGCATTAGTTTCTGCCCTGATCTTTATAATTTCTTCCCTTTTATGATCCTTTGGCTTAGTCTTCTCTCCTTTTTCTAGAATTTTAAGGTTCATTGATAAGTGGTTTATTTGTGCTTGCTCCATTTTCCTGGTATGAGTATTCACTGCTGCAAAATTCCCTCTTAGGACTGTTTTCATTGTGTCTCATAAAATCCAGTATGTTGTACTGTCATTGTCATTTAATTGTTGAAGCTGTCTAATTTCTTCTTTAATTTCATCTGTGATCCATTGGTTGTTCAGGAGAGTTCTCTTTAACTTCCATGTGTTTATGCAGTTCTTATTGATTCTTTTGCCTTTGATTTCCAATTTTTTTGTACTATGGTCTGATAATATGCAAGGGATAATTCCGATTCCTTTGCATTTACTTAAGCATGTTCTGTGGGTAGTATGAGGTCTATTTTGGAGAATGCCCCATGTGCAGCTGAGAAAAATGTGTATTCAGATGTAGGGTGGAATACTCTGTATACATCTACTAAGTCCATTCATTGAAAAGTTTCATACTATTCTATAATTTCATTGTTGATTTTTTGTTTGGTTGTTCTGTCTTTTTGTGACAGCAGAGTATTTAAATCTCCCAATACAAGTGTATTAGTGCTTATTTTATTTTTCATGTCTGTTAATATTTGTTTTATATAGCTGGGTACATTGGCATTTGTTGCATGTGTAAATATGGTTGTTATCACTTCCTCTTGGGTTGTACCCTGTACAAGAATGTAATGACCTTCTTTATGTCTCTTAATTGGTCTTGGCTTGAAAATCATTTTGTCTGCAAATA
>NW_004955422.1:5082669-5084611 GCF_000276665.1 Chinchilla lanigera | reverse complement strand
TTTCTGCCCTGATCTTTATAATTTCTTCCCTTTTATGATCCTTTGGCTTAGTCTTCTCTTCCTTTTCTAGAATTTTAAGGTTCAATGATAAGTGGTTTATTTGTGCTTGCTCCATTTTCCTGGTATGAGTATTTACTGCTGTAAACTTCCCTCTTAGGACTGCTTTCATTATGTCTCATAAAATCCAGTATGTTGTATTGTCATTGTCATTTAATTGTTGAAGCTATCTAATTTCTTCTTTAATTTCATCTGTGATCCATTGGTTGTTCAGGAGAGTTCTCTTTCACTTCCATGTGTTTATGCAGTTCTTATTGGTTCTTTTGCCTTTGATTTCCAATTTTTTTGTACTATGGTCTGATAATATGCATGGGATAATTCCGATTCCTTTGCATTTACTTAAGCATGTTCTGTGGGTAATATGTGGTCTATTTTGAAGAATGCCCCATGTGCAGCTGAGAAAAATGTGTATTCAGATGTAGGGTGGAATACTCTGTATACATCTACTAAGTCTATTCATTGAAAAGTTTCATACTATTCTATTATTTCATTGTTGATTTTTTGTTTGTTTGTTCTGTCTTTTTGTGACAGCGGGGTATTTAAATCTCCCAATACAAGTGTATTAGTGCTTATTTTATTTGTCATGTCTGTTAATATTTGTTTTATATAGTTGGGTACATTGGTATTTGTTGCATGTGTAAATATGGTTGTTATCACTTCCTCTTGGGTTGTACCCTGTACAAGAATGTAATGACCTTCTTTATGTCTCTTAATTGGTCTTGGCTTGAAAATCATTTTGTCTGCAAATAGAATAGCTACCCCTGCTTTTTTCTGTACTCCCATCACATGTAGTATTGTTTTGCATCTTCTTACTTTCAGTCAGTGAACTTATTTTTGAATTAAATGTGTTCCTTGTATGCAGCATACTGTTGGATCGTGCTTCTTGATCCATTCTGCCATTTTGCGTCTTTTGACTGGTGAATTGAGGCTACTGACATTGATGGTTATAACTGATATGCACTGACTTATCCTTGTTATCTTCCGTTGTTGGCTCCTCCACTTTCTTCTCCCTCCTTCTGTTTATTTATTTACCTTGCCTGGTGGTTTTCTTCTGTTGTGGTTTATGGGGTTCTAATCCTTGTTTTCTCTTTCTGGAATGTCTTTCAATCATGTTGGAGTGCTGGTTTGGTGGTCATAAATTTCCTCAGCTGTTCTTTGTCATGAAAGTGTCGTATTTCTCTGTCAGTTTTGAACAATAGTTTTGCAGGGTATATCAGTCTGGGTTGAATTTTGTTTTCCTTTAGACCTTGAAACATTTCAACCCAAGCCCTTGATTTGTGGGTTTATGCTGAAAAATCAGCTGTGATTCTGATATGCTTTCCTTTATGGGTGATTTTTTTGTTTGTCATAACAGCTTTTAATATTATATTCTTGTGTTGAATTTCTGGAATTTTGACTGTGATGTGCTTGGCTGTCGATTGCTTTTTTAGTCATGGCTAATTGAGTTGTGTATGTGTCACTTAACTGTATGTCAAGTTCTTTTTCTGTATCAGGGGAGTTTTCTGCTATGATGTCTATAAATTATTTTCTTATATCATTTGTGCTATCTCCTGCTTTTTCATTGACTCCAATTAAAATTAAATTATTCTTCTTTGCACCATCTAGCAGCTGTTGTATTGATTTCTCATGACTTCTTGCTGTTTTTCAGAAGTCTTTCTTTTTATGATCACTAGCTACAATCCTGTCTTCTGTATCTGAGATCCTGTCCCCAATTGACTTAATCTGCTCTGAATACTTCCAGTGGAATTTGTATTTTCCTGGATAGCTCCTTGAATCCGCCTTAAGGATCTCATTTTTTTCTACTGAGCATTCCTTGCTTCCATAATTTTCTTAAGTTACTCTATTTTCTTCTCTGTACCTACTGTATAATCACTAAGCAGGTTTT
>NW_004955422.1:5069335-5081949 GCF_000276665.1 Chinchilla lanigera | reverse complement strand
AAAACAGAAAGCAAAACAATATCAAAAACTAAAACTACAGCAACAACAAAAAAAAAAAAAAAAAGGGAGAGAGGAAAACAAACCAAAACCAAAACCAAACAAACATTCAAAAAAGAAACAACAACAACAAAAAGTTCACTTCCAGGTTTGTCTCTGCTGTCACTTGTAAACAGTATGTGGAGACCATGTGACACCCCAATCTGTGTTGGTTTATCCAAAAAGCCAGAGATCCTGCACCTTCTGATGGCTTGTAGCAGTCAGTGCACCTTCCTTGGGCCTGAGCCCAGCTGGGAGTCACTAGGTAGAACCAGCAGCAATTCTGAGTTCTGAGGTCTATCAATTTCTCTACAAAATGGTTCCCCACCAATTTACTCTCTCACACTGGACAGCTGAGCCCTCAGCACTCACTGGCAGCTAGTGCAGTCCTCCATGGCAGCTAGTGCAGTCCTTCACAGCCCCTGCTCCCCTTTACTACTGTGTCTATCTGTGGAGGCTCTGGGCTTTCTAGCACTCATCATGTGTGAGCAGGTTTGGATCACTCCTCTCACGCAGTATTTCCCATCTCAGGGAGAAGGCGCCATTGGGTATCTCCCTCTTCTCTGTTGAAGGTAATCTCTTCACCTTCTCCATGGACTTCAGTTAATACCTCAGTTCCTTCCTGGGTCTGGGGGAAGTCACTTCCCTCCTTCTCATCTTCCTCGCTTTGCTACATTCCAGCATCTGGATGGCAACACTCAGAGAGATTCTCTCTGTGTTTCTTAGCACTCCGCCATCTTGCCTCCAGACTCTGTGCAACCAACTTTAAACTGGATTGCTCTCTGTTCTCTCAGCTATCAGTCGTGCATTCTATCATATCTGCCTTTCTGCAATGTCATTGCCCACTGACATACAACCTCTTCCTAGACACAGAAGCGATGGAAATATTATGTAGTACAGTACATTACTGTGGCGCTTGAGAATGATGATGATAGTTGCTGCAAACATTGAGTGGTTCCATTTGTTTTGTTTCTGTTTTTTTTCTGTGTAGAACATGAAGCCCAGAGCTTCATATATGCCAGGCAACCACTCTACCACTGATTTATGACCCTTTTAATACCTTTCTTTTTTTTTCTTCCTTTTTCTCTTTCTCTTTGTATCTTTCATTATCTTTCTTTCTCAAATTTCTCCTTCCTTCCTTCCTTCTTCCTTCCTTCCTTCCTTCTTTATTGAGAAAACTCACTCACTTACCTAAGCTGCCTTGACATTGTGACCATCTTGTCTCAGCCTCCCTAGTAACTGAGATAACAGACATATGCCATTACAACCTACTGAGTGGTCATTTTTACTTTTGATCAATGTGTAGTCTTGGATCTTCTTTTGCACTGGAAGGACATGTGTGTTACTGGCATTAAAATGAGTGGAAGTGGGGAGATTGTCCATAATCTTCTCTGAAACATATGTCTTGTAGGAGCACTCAGAATCAATCCCATGTTGAAGAATAGTTACTGCCATACAGAGGGATTGGAGATTCTGTAGTTTAGATTTGCTTTCTGAAATAAGAAAGCAGTTTACACAAAATTAGATAAAAATAAGCCACAATTCTATATCTTCTAGCTAGCCAGAGACACTAATATCAATACAGCTGTGATTACCTACTCCTTTATTTTCATATAAATGTTTGTAATTCTTTTTAAGCCTTGATACACTATGCTAAGATACTGTTCAATTTTCCCACCAACTTTTATTTTACATCTTCTCAAATTTACATACCAAATCTTGAACATACCACTCAAATATAAATGGTGAGCTTTATCTTATGAAGACATAGCACACTTCTAAAGTAAAACAAGGAATTAACCATACTCATTGCAATTCAACTTATTTCTTCTGAGATTTTAAACTAATAATAAAATACATTGTAAAGAGAAAAGATTAGAGGGTCAGGTTCCAGCTCTTTTCTGATAGATTTTATATACCACACCTCATTTCTAAAAATATTTCTTTATCTGTGATGGGCAAAATAAAAATAACTTGATAAAACTTGTCACTATTTTACCAGACATTATGTGGATTTCGTGAGAAATAAATAGACTATGACAATTGAAATTATATTGAATGCTTAACAAAATGTGAACATTAATTCAGATATATTGCATATTTCAAAATCTAACTGATAGAGATGTTTGAGAACTCCTAAAACAGATCATCTGTATATTTCCAGAAAATATTACATCATGCTCACTTCATTTTTTGTAAGATAGTTTATATTACATTTATTTTTCTTTTTAAAATTTTTCCATACAGGGGCTGGGGATTTAGCTCAGCGGCAAAAGTGCCTGCCTGGCAAGCGCAAGGTCATGAGTTCAGTTCCCAGTACCGGAGAAAAACAAAACAAACAAACAAACAAAAAAATTGTCCATACACTTAAAAGAATAGAAATGGAAATATTACTTAGAGTCCACAAAATTTTTATAAAAAGTCTGATAGCATCATCTGGAATAAGCTCAATTCTGATTTAACAGAGTGAATTGCCTAATTCTGTTAAAATGTAAACTATATTGACCTAAAAATCATACTTAATCTATAAAATGATAATTTTCCAGCTTTTTATATACCGCCATATTCACATTCATAATTTTTCATCAGAAAAGAGCTACTTATTATACTTATTCATCTTTACCTGTGGAAATATACAAATATGTTTCTTGTCAGTGAACTTATATTTAATACTTATGTAAGCACATTAGATAAATTTTAATTATGACAGGGATAAAGATTACAAGGGAAGTTTCCTTAAATGTAAGATTTAGAAATAGTCCTCCCAATGTGGTATACCTGTCAATATAAAAGAAATATTGCAAGTTTATTTTACGTCAAATGCCTTAGAACTGTCTTTTAAAGGAAATATTATGGATCAATGACCAATATTATTTCAAAATCAAATACATCATAGAGCACAAAAAGCATAGAAAAACCCATTCAAAAGTCTAAGTGCTAAGACTGAGATTTTGTAGGCAGCATTGTGAAGTCCACAGTCTATTCGTGAGTTTAAAGAAAGAGCAGAGAGTCTTCCTTCCAAAGAGGAATGGGACCAAAACCTTACAGAGGTAGGAGGACCTCTGCAGAGAGACAAAAATAAACAAGTGAAATCTTCCTTAAGATTAATACCTGCCAGAAAACCTAAGAGTCAAAGCTAAATTAACCTACCATTACTTTCCATGTTCTTTTAAATGATGTAATTTTGCAAACTGAAAGGATGGCAAGAAAAATGCAGAGTTGAAAGATCATGGTTTGGTGGTGTCCTGAGGCACTTTACAACATGAGTCTTCGGTGCAAGGGACACATTTCGTCACTGACCTTAACAATCTCCAAAAATTACTTTGAATAGTAAGAGCATAAAATAAGCATTAATAAAATTATATTAGAGTACTGAGAAACAAAATGTTCAGAATCATATGTGGCCAGTGGCAGACTGCCCATAGTAGAGTATATGAAAATAAAGCAAAATTATATTTACTGCATATAATGAAGTCATACAAGGGGTTAAAACACATGAATAGAAGCAATCATCCACTAAAAATGATCAAGTGCCACTTAAATTTACTTTCATAAAATAAAAGCACAAAAATTAAAATTAAATGGCTACCCAATTCACAGTATCTACTGTATATTTCAAACTTATTTACTTATTCATTCTTTTATACTTATGAGACAATATGATGCTTGCACATACTGGTCTGATTTATTTCACTTATAATATGGTCTCAAATTGCATCCATTTACCTATAAAAGATTCCATTTTATCCTTTTTATGGCTAAGTAGTACTCCTTTATTTAAAAACCATATCTTTTTAATCCATTCTTTGGTTGATGGACATCTGTTCAAAAGAAAGACAAACTGTAATGGAGAAAGGGGAAGTGAAGAAAGGAAAAAAGAAAAAACATATGTATGTACAAGATAGTTAAGATTGTTATATAGCTAATTTCTCTTAGTTCATTGAAAAGAAAGTATTATGTTAATATTGTATAGACAGGATAACATATATATATTTTCTACTCTGAATAACTATTAGGAAGACTACAACAAAGTACCAGCTATTGCAACTGTCCTAATAACTTGTTTTGAAACTCGGTTTCATTGTTATGTTTATCTTTTTTTAAAAGGAAAGAACAACTGGGATAAGGGAAAGGAAAAAAAGGGAAAAAAATATATATATATGAGATAGCTAAGATAATTGTACTACTAACTTCTAGCGGTTTATGGAAAGGAACAGTTAATGTTTAATTGTTTGATCAATCTTGCATTCTTACAGCTGGTAATAGCTACTTCACTGAAGATAACAATACATAATATAACAACCATTGTTAATATCCTATCATTTTATTTTGAAAGTCTATATTGTTTTTATTGCTTTTGTGTTTCTTTGTATTTGTCTTTGTTGCTGTTATTTTGGTTTATTTTTTGTTGTTGTTGTTGTTGTTTTTCCTCTTTAAAGTAAAAAAAATAACAAAAAATGGCTAGGGTAGAGGATATAGTTCAGTGACACAAGCACCTGCCTGGCAAATGCAAGGTCCTGAGTTCGATTCCTAGTACCAAAAACAATTAAATACCTAGATAAACAACGTAAATTAGACACAGTAAGGACATTAGCCAACTGTAGGAAACATGTAAAGTTGTTACACAGAAAGTGAACAAAGGAACAAAGTGTAGGAATCTGAACCAGTTTAGAAACATGGAGAGAATATAAATGTCTAACACACGTCCAACTGAACTCTGGAAAAAAATATGAAATGACAATATGTGAAGAGATATTGCTTGAGAATTATCCAGAATTGATAGAAACATTTTAAAAAATATAGCAAATCTCAAACAGGAAGATAAGTCTACCAATACACACATGAAGATCAAACTGCATACCATCTTTTAAAAGGATATCTGTATATCAAGGAGAAGAGTGATTTCACATAACAATTTTAGAAACCATAATGAATAATATCTTCAAAGAACTGAAAAATATATCAAGCTAGAATTCTGTATTATAGAAACTAATCTGATTAAAAATAATATGGTTAATAAGAAAAATACATGATATTTATTCTACTTCACTTCTATTGTGTCTTCTTGTACTGCAAATTGAGAATATTTTATTTTATGGGAAAAGGGTAAGACAAAATTTCATAACAAAATAAGCATAACAGTAGTTAATACACTGAGTATTATTAACTTAAAAGTGGTTGTTCAGAACACAGGATATTGGCATAAAAATTTTTCCAGTCAACATTAGTAATTCCTTTTCAATAGTATAACTGACTTGTGTTTTTTTCCCTTTTATCTTCCATCTTTTCTCCTTTTACCCATCCTAGTTCTTTTTTCTTTTCGAACAATTGCTTCCCATTTCACAATATGTAGTGTACATTTTAGACTTTATTTACTGTTTCAGTTTCTCATTGTATTGTCTTTCTGGTGTGAGAGACTGAGAAATTTTTAAAGGTTTCTCAGATTCTCCAACAGTAAGCATTCTAGATATAACTTAGATCTAGTTATCCATAGAGCCAAGACACATAATATGAAATCTATACATAAGATTACACTCTGTGGACATTAATCATGATGCACCACATTTAAAATGCCCAGGGGATAGTAAAGCACATTTTGGATGTGTCTAGCTGGATCATGGAGTCATGACCTTGGGGGTATAAATGGTCCCTGGCCCCTTCCTTTCTGCCATTATTCAGTTCATCTGCTTCTTAGATGCTGTGAACTGAGAAACTCTACACTAAATCACCTTTTTATCATGATGTTGCTGCCTTGGAACCAGGTAATTATGGACTGCAGGCAGCAATGATGAGCTGAAGAAGCCATTTCTTCCTTTATGTTGTAAGCACTGGGTATTTGGTCCTAGCAGTGGGAAAGATAGTACCTGCTCCATCTTTTCCTCTTCTGCAAATTTTGGCAAATGCATTTGAAGCACAATGATGATGGCTTTCATTTATTTATTTTTACTGTTCTCCTCAGGCATTTGTTTGCTTTCACCACAGGAGTAGTAGTGCTCCCATTGTGTGATCATTAGCATCATGGAAAGTATGCAGTGACATGTAAGGGAATCTGTAGTTGACCTGTACTTGCACAAAATGACTCATTGAGTATAGTATAATCTTGAAGCCTGTAGTTGCAGTGATGGTTTCTAGCTCCTTGATTAATAATTAAAGTGATATAATTCTCAAACAAGCCTTGTCCTAAGAATATGAATCCTGTTTGTGGAACACCAACTGAGAGACCAGTCTTTCAAGACTCTTCATAAACAAGTTTCCTTGTATGAATATTTTCTACTCAAAAAATGAACTGTGTTCTATTTGTACAATGGAATCATGACCAAGAATAACGTAAAGTATATATTATCTATAGGACAAATTCAAGAATCTTAGTCTACACATAATTGCAGTTTCTGGGAAAAAGGAAAGAAATAAGGTAGATAAAGTACTGAAATAAATTCTGATATGATATTGCTTATTTCATAAAAATATAAATACAGCTTATAAATTGAGATAGGAAATGCAAAAAGCACCAATGTAAATAAAGAAACAAACTAAGTGAAACAAAAACATGTTAGCTAGCTACATCAAAATCAAATTTCTCAAAAATCAGTGGGAAAAAATTCTGGCCTTAAAAGCTTCCAGAAGGGGTACAACATTTATAATTCATGGATGAAGAGATGAGAGTGAGATAAGTTTTTTTTTTTTTTGGAATTGGTAAAAGCCAGAAACACATGAGCAACAGCTTTAAGAAAACCTGGGCCAAAAATTTTATAAATAGTGAAAAATACATTTCAAAGTAGAAACAATAAAATTCTTTATCAGGAATAAAAAGAGTGAAAAATCATTCACAAATAAAACATTTAAAGAAATAGATAAATTAGGATTTTTAGAAAGAGTAAATATGAAATGATGTAAAAATTCATTTATAGAAAGATTAAATATCATTCCATATTTTAACTATGAAAAGACACAAAAAAGACACTTTTTGTTCAATTATACTTTTTAATGACTATGCTTAGGAATAAATTTAACCAAAAGGATGAATAGTATACATGCTGAAAATGGTAAAGCCTGCTGAAATAAATTGAATGCTTTAGTAAATGGAAAATATTCCATGTTCATGAATTGCAAAATAAATAAATATAGTTAACCACCTGAAAATAACTTACATATCCAGTATCATATCATGAAAATTGGAAAAAAAAATTTTACACGAATAGAAAGGAAAATTCCCAAATTATTATTAAAATACAAAAAATCCTTAACCATGAAATTGCAGGCAAAAAAGTACTGTTTCCACCTCACTTAAAACAAAACTACACCTACTTGAATAATGTGCTGTTGGCATAAAATGAATAAATCAAACAATGGAATAGAATAGGAAACCCAAAAATTAATTCATGAATTTAAGGTCTGCTTATTCTTTTGATAAATGCACCAATAACATATAAAGGTAAAAGAATGACCTCTTCAATAAAAATATATGGAAAATTGGGTAGCTACATGCGCATGAATAACATAGGACTATCAGCTCACATTGCATTCAAGAGTTCATTCAAAGTTGACTGAAGATTAAATGTAAGATAGCCAAGACCCAAACCTGTGAAAACACTAGAAGAAAACATAGGAGGAGGTTGTGCAAAGCACTGTGGACAATGATGTTTTTTATTTAACCACAAAAGCTCAGTCAAGTAAAAACAACGGATAAATCATGCTCACAACCGCTCTGCCATATAGGGAGCTTTGAGGAGCCTCCTGAAGCCTTGGGGAGCCTCTATGAGCCACACAAAGGGGAAAATGACCACCCACTGCCAAGCTGCCATTGCAGGAGCCTCAAAGAGTCTCTGAGAGCCTCAGTGAGCATGGTGGGAGGGGAAAAAATCCACCCATCTACCATCATAAGAGCCTTGGTTAACCTCAGGGAACCACACAGAAGGGGAGAAACTCCACTCACAGCTCCAGCTCCATTGCAAGAGCATTAGTCCAGAGAAACAGTGGTGCCTGGCCCATAACCCTACAGTGTGAAATGGCCAACCAGGATGGGAAGTACACAGGGTATAGCAACAG
Source organism: Chinchilla lanigera (assembly GCF_000276665.1). Taxonomy (NCBI): domain Eukaryota; kingdom Metazoa; phylum Chordata; class Mammalia; order Rodentia; family Chinchillidae; genus Chinchilla; species Chinchilla lanigera. Next base: position 5,073,867 of record NW_004955422.1, on the reverse strand, counting down.
GCTCATCCCAAGGAAATTAGGGTAAATCCACTCCTACAAATGGAAACACTTTGCATAGAAACTCCTAATTTACAATCAGTTCTGTGACATAACTATAGACTTTGATCCTATGGCCTAAAGTACAAAATCAATGCATGTCACAGTTTGCCAGTTTCTAAGTTGTGCTTGATGCTATCATTATTGCTAACTGTACTACTGTAGTTAGGATGTCATATCTGTTGTAAAGAGTTGTCCTCCCTTGTGTAACAATATTAGGAAGCTCTGGGGTAATAACATCACCACAGCCCTACACCAAAAGACCAGGGCCTGAGCCAAACAGAAACCAATACCCTGTTCTCAATTAACTGGGAAGGTATGATCTTGGGACAGACACAAGCCAAGAATCTCCTACAGAGAGAAGATATCCCTTCACCAGGCAAAGTACAGAATTTTCCTACAGAAGCCTTGGTACTAGTGATATACAGTGATCCCTCACCTATCATGGAAGTTACATTCAAGGGCCCCCGTAATAGGTGAAAATCCATGAAGTAGAGTCATTCTTTTAGGTTATTATTTTGTGTATTTTAAGGCTTGATAAACCCTTCCCACATTCCTATAAATCTTTCCCACTCTCTTATGAACCTTTGCGACACTCTTGTAAACACTTCATATGCCCTTAAACTCTTTCTACACACTTGAACTTATGTAATTTTAACAACATGTAAAATTCTATATGGGTACTCAATGTGAAGTGCACAAGGAAAGACACTGAATGTATGGGCACAGGGAAGGAAAATAAACAAACTGATGCTATGGTCACTGAAACAATCAGTGCCCAGGATGCAGAACACGGTGTTCTGGTTGGTCACCTTCCATTCCAACAGCCAGTGGTGTGCAGAGTACAATCTCACATTGGCAAACTTGCGCAAGTGGTAGTGGCATACTGCATTTCTATTGTGTACACTACAGTATTTATCTGCTGAAGAAATAATATTGTATTTCATTTTGACTTAATTATATTTTAATATGTTTGAGTTAATATTTTTATATTTTTTATATTGTTTTAAGTTTTTAGGTAAAAATAATTAAAATCATAAATATGATATAAACACCTATATAGCAAATAATCCCATAATATAGAAAAACTCCATGATAGACTTAGATATATTTTTTAAAAAACCAACCATACAGAGAAGCCCCAATAAGTGAACCATGATATAGCAAGGGATGACTGTAGCTACCTACTATGAAATCTCACAAGGATCATTACAGGAAACAAAATGAAATTTTTCAAGTAGCAAATGTGAGATTAAGGAGAAAATGCAGTCTCAGACCTCCAGCCCACCCAGAGCAAGAACAGCAAATGCTGACATACAAGAAATTAGAAGTCATATGTCTGTAAATTTCTGAAATGATAGTAACAGAAGTAAAGAAAAAATTCCATCAAACTATAAAAGAAATCAGAGCAGAAATCATCTCTTAGGTATGAAAAAAGAAATGACACCCATAATGAAAGAATTGCTCAGCATATTCAGGGAGTGCAAGGATAAAAAGAGGAGCATAGATAAGTGAAAGAAACTTTCAATGAACAATATAGGAAAGAATTAGAATGAATGAAACAAATTCAAAGAGATATCTAGGAAATTAAAAATTCCACTGAAACCTGGCAAAACCACTTGAATGAAACTGAAGGTAGACTTTCAGACTTTGAAGACAGGATTGCAGCTAGTGATCATGAAAGGAAAGTGTTCTTGAAGATATGAAGGGACCAAGAAATAATTCAACAGATGTAATATGATGCAAAGAAAAACAATATAAGACAGACAGGTGTCACTCAAAATGCAGGAGTCAACACAAAAGGCATAAAAAGATATTTTTATGAGTAATAGCAGAAAATTCCCCAAGAATGGTAAAAGAATCTGACATACAATAAGTGAGGCATATAGAACTCCAACTAGCCATAACCAAAATTAATCCATGCTCAGACATATAATAGTCAAGATTGCAGGAATTCAGCATAAGAAAAGGATATTAAAAGTTGTTGGAGAAAAGGAACAGATCACCTAGAAAAAAAAAAAAAAAGTCCTTCATAATCACAAAAGACTTCTCAACACAAAGCATCAAGTCAAGAAGAGCTTGGAATGAAGTATCTCAAGTTCTGAAAAAAAAATCTTCCAATCCAAGATGGTGTACTCTGCCAATCTATCTTTCAAAATTAATGGAGAAATAAGATACTTCCACAACAAATGATAACTTATTAAATTTATGCTCATCAAACCAACCCAGAAAGAGTACTGAAAGATATTCTAGAGAGAGATAAAAATAACCACAATTCCAAGAACAATAGAAAGAAATCACCAAGAAGGGCAACCAGTTAAACAGAGGGGGAAATGTAGGGAACAGCAGCAGGAAAATAATATAACACAGATAAGTTGATACATATCATTTATACCATTAATGTAAATAGCCTCTATTCACCAATCAAAAGAACCAGACTGGCAGGGTGGATCATAAAACAAGATACAACTATATGCTGCATAGAAGAAACACATTTAACTCAAAAGGAAATTCATAAACTGAAAAGAAAAGGATGGAAAACAAGCATTCATGTGATAGGAACCCAGAAAAAAGAAGGCTATTCTGCTTGCAGACACTGTGAACTTCAAACCAAAAACAATCAAAAGAGATGAAGGTCACTATATATTTGTTAGGGGAAAACTGAAAGAGAAAGACATAACAATTATAAATCTATATGCAACAAATACAGGAGCATCCAAGTATATAAGACAAATACTGATGCACATGAAAAGTAAAATAAGAAATAACACAAATATAATGGGGGATTTTAACACACAATTTTCACAAAGAAAAATGAACTAGACAAAAAGTCAGCAAAGAAATAACAGAACTGAAAAAAACTCGTGAACAAAGGGACTTAGTAGAACTATACAGAATAATCCATCCAACAACATCAGAATGCACATTCTTCTCAGCTGCACACAGGATGTTCTCTAAAATATATGTTCTCTAAAATAGACCATATATTAATCAATAGAACATGTTTAAGTAAACGGAATTGAAATTACTCCATGCATATTTTCTGACTATAGTGCAATGAGATTGGAAATTATTGACAAAAGAACCTGCAAAAACTCAATAAACATATATAAATTAAATAACACCCTCCTGAACAATGTATGGGTAACAGACAAAATCAAAGAAGAAATGAAATAATATATGCAATCAAATGAAAGTGCAAATACAACTTACTGGAACCTGTGGGATGCAATGAAAGCAGCCCATATAGGGAAATTTACAGTGGTGAATTCTCACATCAGGAAAACAGAATGAGCACAAATAAAAAACCTAATTATGCACCTTAAGGTCCTAGAAAAAGAGCAAATCAAGCCCAAAGCCAAAAGATCAGAGGAAGTCATAAAGATCAGAGCAGAAATTAAGCCAATGGAGACTGTGAAAACAATACAAAGAATTAATGAATAAAGAGTAGGCTCTTTGAGAAAATAAATAAAATTGATAAACCTGTAGCCAACCTTATCTAAAAAAAGGAAAGGAAAAAACTCAACCATGCTATAAGCAATGAAAAGAATGAAACCACTACAGATCCTGTGGAAATTCAGAAGATCATCAATACATACTTCAAAAATCTTTACTCTCATAGGATGCAAAATACAGAAGAAATGGACAGATTCCTGGAAACACGAATTACCGAAACTGAATCAATGAGATATTGAAATTCTGAGTAACCCAATATCAGTCAGTAAAGTTGAAAATGTAATTAAAAGCTTACCAACATAAAAAGTCCAGGTCCTGATGGATTCACAGTTGAATTCTACAAGAAATTTAGCTAAGATTTAATGCCAAGATTAATGCCTCAAACTAATGAATTTGAAAAGAGGGCAAGTCTCCCTTGTTTATTCCTGGAAGCAAGTATTACCCTGATACCAAAACCAGAGAAAGAACCCCCCCCAAAACGGAGAACTACAGGCCAATCCCCCAAATAACATAAATGCAAAAATCCTCAATATAATATTACTAAACAGAGTGCAGGAAATAATGAAGACCAAGTAGGATTCTTCCCAGGAATGCAGTGATGGCTCAGTATATGCAAATCAATAAATGTAATATACATATCAGCAAAGCCAAAGACAAAAATGACATGATCATTTCAATAGGTGTATAAAAGTTTTTTGACAAATCCCAACACTCATTTATGATAAAAACCCTACAGAAAATTTGAGTAAATGGTCTTCACCTCAGTCTGATAAAAGCCATATAATAAACCAACAGTTAACATACTAAATGGACAAAACCCAACATCTTTCACTCTAAAATCAGAAACAACACCAGGATGACCACTATCACCACTCCTACTCAATATAGTTCTGGAAATATTAGCCAGAGCAGGTGTACAAGAATCATGTGGAACAAGAAGAGACCTAGAATAGCAAAAGCAATCCTGGGCAACAAAGGTAAGTCAGAAGGTATTCCAATCCCTGGTTTGAAATTATACTACAGAGCTACTGTGATAAAAT
>NW_004955422.1:5057428-5068180 GCF_000276665.1 Chinchilla lanigera | reverse complement strand
CTTGCCAGGCAGGCGCTTTTGCCGCTGAGCTAAATCCCCAGCCCTTCTTTTATACTGTTGATGGAATGTGAATAATACCCACATTATGAAAGGCAGTATATGGTTTTTATCAAAATACTAAAAATTAAATTATATAATCCAGCAATTCCATAACCAAGTATATATCTCAAGGAAATAAATCCAGTATATTGGAGAAAGATCTACACTCTCATTCATATTGCAGAGTTATTCATAACAGTCCAGATATAAGACCAAATTAAGTTTCCCTCAAAGGATTATTGGCTAAGAAACTAAGGTTTATACACACAAATAAATAGTATTCAGCCTTTAAAGAGAGAGAAATTCAATCAGTTTTTCACAACACAGATCAACCTAGAGAACACTGAATTATGTAAAACAAAAGAGGTACAGAAAAATAAATACTGCACATTGTCATTTATATGTGCAATTTAAAACAATGGAACTCACAAAAGCAGAGACGAAAACAGTTGCTACTAGAGCCATAGGAGTGGAGGAAATGGAGGGGTGTTTATTAATGGGTACAAATCTTCAGTTAGAATTAAACTGTAAGTATTTAAGGTGATAGATATGTAAACTAGCCTGATGAAGTTATTTCATACTGTATAGGAACGTCAGAGCACATCCTGGTATCACATAATGTACATATTCATAAATTAACATTAAATAAAAGTCCATTAAACACCACGGTAAAAAAGTGAAATATAGACAAAATTAGCGAACTTGCCTTTAGCAATTATTTTTCTAACACAATGCCAAAAAACAAAATATAAATTAAAAAATAATGTTAGACTTTATCATAATTTATCTCTTCCTCTCCAAAAGTTATTCTTACAGTCAACTAAAAGAAAATATTATAAAAACACATTTGCACCAAAGGATTTGCAGCTAGAGTATATTAGTAACTATGACATCTAAAGTCTACACAAATAGCAAATAATGTCTTGCAAACGTGTTCACTTTCTTTTCTAGTTAGTCAAGTGCTAATTAAATAAAAAAGGGACCACTATAGACCAACGATTGTGGCTACAATTAAGTTGACTGATGTTACCAAGTGTGATGATATTGTGCAAAATAACAAAACTCTTATATTCTGTTGATGGAAATAGGGAATAGAGAAAACTTTGAAATTACTTAGGGGGCTCCTTAGAAAGTTAAAAATAAAACATAATATGATTGAATTATTCAATTTCTCAGCTTCTAAACAACAGAAATGGAATTATATATTTCCTTAAAGGATTACATACAATGGGTTCATGTCAGGATTTTTGTTTCTTTGTTTGTTTGTTTTGGCAATATCCCAAACAAGAAACAACCAAGATGTCAATCTACAGATGAATGGATAAACAAATTGTGGTGTCTTTATACAATCAAATGCTTCTTACCAAGGAAAAGGAATGAACTAATTATACATCAACTGATCTGTTTCAATTTGTTTATAAAATTTTAGTCAACAATTTTATAAATAAAATTCTACAACTAATCTATAGTGACAATGCAGGTTAATAATATTATCTCAAGAGGGAATGCAAAAGGGCACAAGGGAATTTGTAGGTGACATCATATTTATTTTCCTGCTTGAGATGCTGCCTTTGTGCATATGTGCACATGCCAAAACTCAACAAACATTGCCATATATATATATATGACTTTATATATATATATATGGCAATGGGTACAAATCTTCAGTGGCTTATATATATATATATAAGGTGATTCCTCACCTACTTACATACCAGAGATGCCCATGATAGGTGAAAATCTGAAAAGTAGTGATGTTATATTTATTTTATTGTCTCTATATATTTTAAAGCTTTATCAATCCTTCCCACACTCCTATGAACCTTTCCCACTCTCTTATTAACCTTTCCCACACTCTTATAAACACTTCATATGCTCTTAAACACTTTCTACACTTTTAAACCTACAGAATTTTAACAACATATAAAATTCTATATGGGTACTTACCAGTGAAGTATGCTACAATTTAAGAGAAGAGATACGCTGAATATATGGGCACAGTGCAGGAGAGTAAACAGACTGATGCTCTGTTCACTGAGCCAATCAGTGTCCAGGATACAGAACATAGGGCTGTGGTTGGTGACCACCCATTCCATCAGCCAATAGTGTGCCACATACAATCTCACATTGGCAAATTTTGCAAGTGGTAGTGGTGTACTGCATTTCCACAATAACATGGAAATTCACTGGTCCAACATTGAAACTCAGAAAATGAGAATGAAAAACTTTTCCTAATTCTAACATAATACATTTGTATAATTTTTAAATAGTAATATGTCTTCATATCTCTCCTTAGAAGTATCTTTAAACGTAAAATGCTTAATTTTCTCATCTGAGTAAAACTTGAAGAAGAGCTTGTAAAGTTTTTCGTATGTTTAACGTTTTAGTTTTCAATGTGTTGTAGTATGGGAAAAGATGAGGGAAAGGAAGGTGGTGAGGTAAAGAGTAACTGAAAGGAGGGAAAGAATAAAAGGAATGAGAGTGAGAAAGGAGAAGAGGGCAGAGAGAGGAGGGAGGAAATATTCATCAGGAGGAGAACTCTTCTCAGGGTACAAACTTAGAAAGTCACTTTATGTTTAGCCACACAGGTGAAGCATGTTCTCAACAGACTTTGTGAGGTGAGGCTATAAATTAATTATACTGAAAGAAATTGGAGAATTTTTGAGAGAGTAGAACAAAATATGACACATAATTGAGGCATCCTAAAGACCAACGACTTTCAGGAGAAATGGCTAGTGGTAGGGATGCTAGAATATCTTAATTATATTTTTTTGTTGCTGTTACTGGTACAATACACCTGACATCCACCAGTTAAAAGAGGAAACGTAGGGGCTGGGGATTTAGCTCAGTAGCAAAGCGCCTGCCTGGCAAGTGCAAGGTCATGAGTTCAGTTCCCGGTACCGGAGAAAAACCAAACAAAAAAAAGAGGAAACGTTTATTTTGGTCAGGGTTTGTAGGTTTCAGTCCATGGTTGTCTAGATCCAAGGCAAGGCAGCATGGCAGAGGAGAAACATTTCATGGCATGGAAAACAGACAGCAGCAAGCCTGCCTTTCCCTTTTCCCTTTATATTCCATGCAGGCAACAAGCCCACTGGTTGGTGACATCCACATTCAAAAACTGTTTCCATACCTTTCCTATCACTGACACCCATAACTATGCTAAGCTAATTTGTAGACTAATTTAGTTATCACACACCCTTAATCCATATTCATATACCCCCGTTCCAGTCACTACCAAAAAGCCCCACCTATGAGTGCACCACGCTTTGGAGGGACATCTATATGCAAGCCATAACCATGAAAGCATTTTAAAGTTAGGGCAACTTTGACTTTCTATTTTAGGTTGTTCCCTGTATCATACAACTTGCATGAATTTTCGGTAGTGATTCATGTAACTGTACTCACAAAAGTTCTATTCAAGTAGTATTTGGAGCAAATCAAGAGAAAGGAGCAAAAAATCCTGTCTCCTTGGTATATGCCTGAAAAGAGAGAAAAACATATAATCAGAATCAGTGTTGGAGTCTGATTAAAGAAAGTGAAGAGGATTAAATATGGGGGAAATGTGCAAAACTATTTTGGAGTTGGCTATACTTTCATGAGATGAGAGGTAAGACAGTTCAAATCCATTTTCTTAAAATATCACAGGGCTCAGTAACCTTTGATACCTCAGTTGCAATATAGCTAGAGGGTAGCACACAGTGCAGGGGCAAATGACCTCTAAGGCCTCATCCAACTCTGAAGTGCTTTGATTTTAAAAGAAACATAAGACTGTTTAGAAATATCTCAAAGACATGCCAGTGTGAGTGTATTTGGGGCCAATTACTACATTTATTTATGGCTTGGGAACTTCATTTAGGGCTTGAGCTACAAGACTAAAATAACTCAAGTTCAAGGAAATAACAGTGACACTGACATTTCACAGGATCAGCAAGACTTTCTGGGAGTTGCAGAATAATAACATTTATAAGCCACAGTTGCCTCTGCTCAAGTGGAGTGACGGATTAGCAGAGAAAACTGTCCCCAAAGCCTCATTACAGAGTAAATCAAACCTGACCTGGTGGCCCAACATTGCTGTCACATCAGGAGAGATGAAATGGCTAAAAATGGCAAATGCATCAAACCCTACTGCTTCTTGGGGGTAAAATAGAGGGGAAAAGGCTAACGCAGGCATTCCTTTAGTTCTTAAAGGTGGGTGACCTCAGATACTGCCAAACTACCCAAGGTAGTTTGTAGTTAATTATCTAAGCCAAAAATCAATATGCACTTATCAACTCTGGATGAAGAAGTTTTGTGTCATAAAACTCAGAGTCCATTTACTTTAAAAGTCAATGTACTTCAGAAACTGTTCCCATACCATTCCTATCACTTACACCCATAACTATGCTAAACTAATATGTGGACTAATTTAGCTATCACACACTCTAAACCATAATCATATACCCTCTATCCAGTCACACCAAAAAGCCCCATCTATGAGTGCACAAGGCTTTGGAGGGACATCTATATTCAAGCCATAACCATGAAAGAATTTGAGTGACAATTTCATGTAATTTCAGTGACAATGATATGGCACTAGAATTCAACCTTGTGTTTCACATCTGCATTCTGAACTATAGAGTCCATAGTAGAATGGAAAGTAGAAGATTTTGCAAATTCAACTTCTAATTGTAGCTCAGCCACCAAGTACCCATGTAACCTTTGGCAAACTGCTTACTGTCTTGCTTCTTAACTCTTCATGTGCCAACATTCTCAGACAGCTAATTTCACCATGATGGTAATTTTGATAACAAAGAGACTTCTGAGTTTTAAAATTTGATGTATCAAGGGAGCTACAGGTTTAGCTCAATGATAGAACAATATTTACCATGCACAAGACCACAAGTTCATTTCCAAATACACACAGACAAAAACAAATGCCATGATGAACGTCATTCTGTAATTATAAAAATGACTAACAGGCAAGATCATATATAATATGTGAAAACAAAAATGTTTATTTTTCAATCGCATCACAATTTGAACTCCAGAGAAATTCCTACAGTGACAAAGCCAAGGTCACCCTCCATGTTAGACACAGTTGAGTACAGAGAAGGTGAGCACTTTGCTTATAATTTCAGTGACAATGATAAGGTGCTGGAATTCAACCTCATCTTTCACAACTGCATTCTGAACTATAGATTCCATAGTAGAATGGAAAGTAGAAGATTTTGCAAATTCAACTTCTAATTGTAGCTTAGCCACCAACTAGCTGTGTAACATTTGGCAAACTGCTTCATATCTTTGGCTTAAATTTTCTTTCTCTATAAAATGAAAGAGATGGATTTTGTGAGCTGTCTTCCAGATGGCAAAGTTTAGTACTAATTTGCTTAGTTTTTGTTACCTATACCTTACAGTACACAATTCCACTTTGAGTAATCAGAGGAGATACTTTCATGATTCTAGACCATGAAGGCATAAGTACTCATCCATCTCTGTCTCTCAGAAATAAGCCTATTCCTCTTTTTCCAACTTTAAATGCCCCACTTGACTCATTTAATTTGAGAGTGTTCTTCCCACTGGAAAGCGTGTGAAAAGAGACTGCTATCAGATGAATATTTACCCATCCACATTAAACTAGACATGAAAATACACCAACCACCCTATTCATTCTATTAATATTTCTATCTAATTGATTTGGAACAATCACTGACTCATGGTCTCTTTCCCAGCTGGTCTCTGCAGAACGAACAGGAATAATGTGTGGCTACATTTCACTTACTGATTGCAGCATTGGATACAGTAAGAGCTTTCTGACTCTTTTAAAGCAGCATGCAGTGTAACAAAATATCTCTATGCGGGAGAAGATACTCTAAAATTTTAAGACCTAAGAATTTTAAATGAGAGTCTTTTTGATTGGAAGACAGAGAACACCAATTTCAAGTTGTTTCAAAAAAGAGAATAAAGATGCAAGAATATACTTTTACTAATATATATGGAGTTATATGGGACTCAGGTTAATTCTGTACACATTATTCATTTTTTGTCCCATTCCTCTTGCATTCCAACTTTCTTCAGTGTTCTCTACAACAGTTCTCTTAATTACCTCACCAACTTTCTTCCCATTGGGCATTGACAAAAGGAGGTACGAGACAGAAAGTGGAGGTATGACTGAGAAAAATAAATACCAGAATATTTTTCTTCTCCTTCCATCCTTCAGGGCTGTTTTCTGTGTCTCTGAGAGTTATCTTTAGACTATTGCATCTTAAACTGATTTGCAATTACACAATTTCAGTTTCAGAGATGGTAAACTCTTCCTTCTTCCTGGATTCTAAGTGTCTCCTACATCCTTATAATTTCTCATACTCCGCTGTAAATGACTGTTTCATTAAAATGCTTTCTTATAAACTGGAGTAGATTCTGCTTTCTTCTAAGACCCAAAGGAGATATGCTAACTGCTAGTGGGCTAGGGCTTAAACTATGTTATTAACACCTTCTTTTTCTATGCTGCTCAAAACCGTGATTCTCTCTATTTGTTCACTTTAAGGGTCCAGGTAGAAGCACTCTTGTTATCATAACTTGAATCTTATAGTCTTCCATTTTAGTGTTCAGGAAAAAAATCTGATTTTCAGAAACTTGAACAAGAATCTTAAAGCAGCATCCATTAGACCACCTAAGAACTGTGTCTGAAACAAGCACTGTGGCCAGGATAATGAGATGTCGTAACTATTCAGGCAAAAATCCTCTGCCAGCAACGTGGAGTGGAGTCAACACTTGCCAAGTCCTTGAGCTAAAAGTAAGACAGAGTAACTGTGGAAAACTAAAGATTCACTTTGTGGAAAATTAGAAAAATAGGATCCCCTTTTTAGGTCTTTTTTACTAATAGATGTTTATGGTACAAATGTTTCTATGCCTCTTGGAGATTTGGTACATGTACAGAACAAATCTTCATTTCCTATTATACCCTCTTTCTTTTCCTGCCGTGCCTTTCCACCCATCTCTTGATCCTCTTCCTTTGTTTTGGTACATTTTGCAGTACACAGTGTTTGTATTTTTTGTGTGGAATCTGTTCATGCACGTAACACATCTGAATTCCTTTTCCAATCCTTTCACCTCCCCATCCCCCCCATCCTTTTCTTGATTCCTTCCCCTATGAGAACTATCTCCCTGTTTCCTAGAATTTATTTTATTTTGCTCTGTATTTATAGTCTGGGCTTCTCATATAAGAGAAACCAGTGCTATTGAAGCTCATGTGCCTGATTTATTTCACTTAACATTATGCTTTCAGAATGCATCCATTTGCCTATAAATAACTCGAATTCATCCTTCATTATGGTAAAGTAAAACTCCATTGTGGGTAAATACCATATTTCCATTATCCATTTATCCTCTGATGAACATATGATCTTGAACACAAGTCTTTTCATGTCAATAGCCTTATTCTTTCTTTAAAACCATGTTACTTCTAACTTATGGATTTTATTTAAAGTTTCTGGCATAGTAAAGAAAACAGATTTGTTACCTATCACGGCTTCAGTAGAGGATAAACACAAAGGAGCATGCCTACAGCCCTCATGTAGCACAACTTTATTAAGCCCAGATTTATTTATCTGAGGAAAGAATTCAGCAAAGGCCAACCATAAGGGATAATAAATAGTAGTCTTTGGCTCAGTCATCATTTCTAAATGCAAATAACCCAGGTCACAATTGTGGCAGACAGAATCGCTCTCTCACAAGGCCTATACTTTTTTTTTTTTGTATATCTTTGTTATACATGGTGTTTATATTCTTTGTGTGGGGTCCTAGTATCAGAAAATAGTGACAACAATTTCAGAACTCCCTTGACACAAAGTTCAATGGTTTATTGGCTAGAACTGGTCTTTTGAAACTAAAGGAGCTACTATTTCCCCCTGTTCTTTGCAATACAATGCGTTCTCCTTTTCCCTGTTTATAGTGCTTCCTATTTATAAGGTGAGCTGCTTTTGCAACCTTAGTCTGTACCTTGGGCAAGCCAATGACCTTTTCAGACCTCTCTACCTGTTTCTGTTTGTTTCCTGTGCTAAAGATATTTGCATTATCCCCATCTCAGGCCTAAGTTTCTAGTCCACATCCTTTTCCACAGCATGTACTCATCCTTGAAATACTGGTTCTTCCTGTTTCTATAAAATCTTCCCCAAGACTCTCACTCTCACTTATGACAGAGCTCATCAGCAGGTGATGCCTGGGATAGATCCCAGAAACATGATCTGATATCACTGTTAGTTTCACCAAGAACTAGTGGCAGAAGCTTGCTGCCTCAAAAACCACCACAAGCACTCACACAATGAAAAACCAAACACCTGTCCTCTTGGTTCTGCCAAATAGTATTTCTTAATTTGTTTCCTACTAACATATGTCTGCAATACTCAATCATTGCATTGAATTTGGGGAATTGGTATACATATATAGATCTCATTAGAATCATTATTGACACCCATTTACCTCTCCACTCTCTTGTTTGCCCCATACTTCGATTGCTACCTTCATTACTTTCCTCTCGTTGAGTCAAAATACCTGACACTCAAAGTTGGAGAAGGAGAGGTTTATTTAGCTTACAGTTTGTGGAGGTTTCAGTCCATAATCGGGAGGGTGAAGCAGCAGAGGGGCAGCAGTTCATAGTGGTGGAAGATAGCAAAAGCAACCAGAACAAAAGGGAAGGATAAGCCTCTTTTCCTCCCTTATATTGTATGCAGTCTACAATATTGTGTATTGCTCCAGAAGAATGGTTTTCTTCAAGATCTGAAAGAACATCAAAATCTGGTGAGATTTTAGGAAATTGAACATTTCAGGAATGGTTTACCTCACAATGCTTGTATATCTTCCCTTATATTTTATGCCCTGGGGGGGCATAGCACTCACGTCCCCAATCCCAGCACTAGACAATTAAACCAATCACAAGCTCTAGATTCAGCCATATCTGAAAACTCCACCCCTTGTGACCAAATGGTGATTTTGGGGTACATCTATAACAATCCCCCCATCTATGCAAAGTCCACCTATCATCAATTTTTTATTTTGCTCTTTATTTATATTTTAGGTTACACATATAAAAGACAACATGTGATATTTAACATGCTGTGTATGATTTATTTCACTTAGCATTATGATTTCAAGGTATAACCATCCTCTCTCCCCCATTTTCTAAGTATGGCTCAATTTTATCCTTTTTCATGTGTGAGTAGCACTCTACAGGGTATAATTTCTTTATCCATTCATTTGTTCATTGACATATAGGCCACTCTCAAGATTAAGCTATTATGACTTGTGCTTCTATAAATATCAGTATAAATATATCACTATAGTATTAAGTCGTTAACTCTTTTGGAAGATATCCTGAAGGAGTGTAGGTAGGTCAAACACAATTTCTAATTTTATTTGCCATTTGAATTTCTTCATCTGAGAAGTGTATTTTCATCTTAGATGACCATTTTTGGATTGGGTCTTTGAAGTTTGGGGGCCTGATTTTTTAATTCTTTATATGCTCTAGATAGAAGTCCTTTGTCTGAGGGACAGTTGGCTAAAATTTTTTCACAATTCATGGGTTTTCCTTTCACTCTGTTGGTGATTTCTTTTGATATGCAAAAACATTTTAATAGGATAAGATCGCAGTTATAGATTCTTTGAAGTATTTCTCATGCAGTGTGGTTTTTGTTCATGAACTCTCTGCCTAAACATATGTATTCCAAGTTTTCTACCTACTTTCTTTTTCAGTAGATTTAGTGCTTCTCTTTTAATATTTAGGTATTTAATCCATTTTGATGTTAGTTTAGTCCATGGTGACATACATGAGTCTAGTATTAGTGTCTGGCACATGGAAAGTCAATTTTTCCAACACCACTTATTAAAGAGGCTGCATTTCTTCCAGTGAGTATGTTTGGCAGCTTTGTCAAAGATAAGGTGGCTGAATGTGTTTGTAGTTGTGCCTGCATCTTCTGATCTGTTCTGTTGATCCTAAGGTCTAGTTTTTGGCCAGTATCATGCTGATTTTATCACAATATCTTTGTAGTATGAATATATGAAAAATGTAATAAATAAATGAAAAATTTAGCATAAATATATGAAAAAATGTTCAAAAGCATTGACCATTCAGGAAATGCAAATTGAAACAACACTGAGGTTCTATCTCACCCTAGAAAGAATGGCTATCATCAGGAAATCAACTAATATCAAATGCTGAAAATGCTGTGGGGAAAAAGGAACTTTTCTCCACTGTTGGTGGGAGTGTAGACTGGTGCAACCATTGTGGAAATCAGTGTGGAGATTCCTCAAAAGCTAGGATTAGACTCATTTCCCTTCTGGGTATTTTTGCAGAAGAATTGAAAACAGCATATCACAGTGAATGTGTGCACACATGTTTATTGAAGCACAATTTGTAATAACTCAATCTTGGAAACAGCCTAAATGCCCATCAACTAAGGAATGAACAAAAAAGATATGGTTTTTTATACAATGGAGTATTACTGTGCTATAAAGAAAGATAAGCTTGAGGCTTTTATAGGTAAATGGATGCAACTAAAGAACATATTCATATGTAAAATAAATCAGACCTGCATGTGTAAACATCATATTATCTCCCTAGTGAACGTACCTGAAAGAATAAATAAAATCCAAAAGGTACAATAGATATTGTGAAAGTGAAAGAAACTGCTCAAAAGGAAGGAATGACTGGGATGAGGGAAACAGAAGAAAGGAGGGAAG
>NW_004955422.1:4994408-5057221 GCF_000276665.1 Chinchilla lanigera | reverse complement strand
CCTGTCAAGCGCAAGATCGTGAGTTCGGTTTCTTGTTCCGGGGGAAAACCCAAAAAAAAAAAAAAGAAAAACAAAAGAAAGCAAGCAAGAAAGAAAATATATACACACATAAGGTAGCTAAGATAATTGTACTACTGGTTCTATTGGTTTATTAAAAGGAACAGTTAATGCTTAAATTTTTTTCTCTTTGACCAATTTTACATCCTTATATGGTAATCTGAGTAACTGCTTTGCAGACAACCATACTCAATGTAGCAGTCATTGTTGAATTCCTATTATCCTGTTTTTTCAAATACTTTATCACCTCAAATATTTGTTTTTTATTGTTTTTTACCATTTGTTGTTCTCTTTAAAAAAAAGAGAAAAGAAAAAACTAATTTCTGACTGTAGCTTTTGAGGATACTAATTTCCAAAGTGGCCGTACTAGTTTACATTGCCTCCAGAAACAGAGGCATGTTCTTTTTCCTATAATTTTGCCAGTATTTGTTGTTCTTTGAGATCTTGTTGAAAACCATTCTTCTGGAGCAAGAATGAATCTTGGTGTTGTTTTGACTTGCATGTGTCTAACGACCAAAGCTTCTGGACAATTTTTCATGTACCTACTTGCCATTTGTTCTTCTTTTGAGAAGTATTTAATCATTTCAATTGCTCATTCTCTAGCTGACTCTGTTGTTTTGCTAATCTCTGCTTCAGCATCACACGGTTCTCTCTCTTGGATGTAACTTTAGCCTCTTCCCTGTAGATCCCCAAAGAAATGATTTCTTGAATTGGACACAACTGATTCTAACCTTCAGTGTGATCTGTTGACTTTGGTAAATCATTTCCCCAAGTACTACATCGAGCTTTGCTTAATGAGATGTCAGAGTTGTTGAGTTCATTGCAGGCAATATTTGGTCACATGCTTGCAGCCAGGGAAGGCTGGAAGGCCATATGGGGAACAGTACAGGTAAAGGTAAGTTGCTTTTAGTTATAAAAGGAAATGATGATAAAGCATTGTCTCAGAAAGTATCTCTTGATATGAGCTTTTCTTTTGCAGAAAGCAGCCTGAACTAGGCAGGAATTCCTTTTAATTTCCCAACTGTTCTTGAGATTGCACTAAGATATCTTCACTTATGGTCAAACCTAAATCCATTGCAATTCCATCTTCTTGAACAATTACTATGAACATATGTTGAGGGACCAGAAGATATGAAATAATATCTTACTGTGCTGGGGACCAGGCTACCTGACTGGGGTCCCATGGTCTCGAGGCTGGTGTGAATTTTCTTTCGGAATAGAGAAGTATGCTGGAGGCTGCCATCCTCCCCGGCTGGGCAGGGAAGGCTCCTAACTGCAGAACTCCTAAGGTAAGACAATATATGCTGAGGACGATGTAAAGAATGCAGGCATCTGGGCATAGGAAAGAACTTGTTCTCCACTAACTTTGCCCTGTGTACTATAGTCGCTGTTCCAGGAGAAGTAGACCAGCCTTTCTCTTGTGCTCTTTTCTTGCTAATGAAAGTGGGTCAGCTGCTGAGATGAGTGTGCCTGTCCACTAGAGAAAGTTTCCTCCTAGTCCCCTTGTCCCTTAAATATTGTCTGTTTTTTTTTCCCCTCCATTGCATCCTCAGGTATCCGGGGGTCTGCTTAGGCCCCAGAAAATAGAACCTTGAGGATATACGCTGTATGATCTATAAAAATGAATACAAAAAATCTGTACTTAACCAGTAATGACTGAAAACTTGCTAGATGTCAGAGCCTATGACAGACATGGAACCACAAGGAGAATATACATATACCCACAAATTCACTAATAGTCTTTGGTGTTTGGAGAAGGCAGATCCAGAGGAGAAATACATGTCAGTACAATAGCTGTCAGATGAAAGCTATGAAGACATGCTGAGAAAAGCCAGAGCTGTGAGGAATTAAGGAATCCCGCTGACTGAATGAAATATCCAGAGGTGCGTATTCAGCTGAGCTCTGGAAGATGAGGGAGAGTGATATGAAACATCTTATCCACTTTATAATAAGATGATTCATGTTAGAGTCTATCCTCGTATTCCCATTTACCTTAATTACTGCATGTCCTCACATTTCTACCAATTAGACTGCCCAAATGATCTTTAATAATGGAAAATGAATCTTGTCAGACATTTTTATTTTTTTAGAGTAAAATTTAAAGTTCTTATTGCGGTCTATATATTTTGAAACATGGCAACCTCACTAATATCACATTGAATATTATTCTCTCCTCCAGATGTGATATTCCTTCTGCTCCTTGGAAAAGTCAAAGTCAGTCTTCTTTGAGTACCTAAATGCACTGTGTTTCTTTGTCTGGAACTCTCAGTTCCTCCCTATCTCCCATTTGGCACATTTTTTATTAGATTTTAACACAAAAACTGCTAGTCAGAGACACTTTCTCTAAGTGCCTGTGGTGGGTGAAGTAGACAAGTCCATTCCAATGTGTTATTTTTATTCTCATTTTTGTTTCTTTTAAATGAGAATCTGAGCATTAGGAAATAAGAGATTTATGGATTTAGCCTGTTTTAGGTATCTTTTATCCATATCTCACAGTTTAAACACTTCCCAGTGCATAGAAAGTGGTCTTGGGGCTGGGGATTTAGCTCAGCGGCAAAAGCACCTGCCTGGCAAGCACAAGGTCATGAGTTCGGTTCCCGGTACCAGAGAAAAACAAACAAACAAACAAACAAACCAAAAAAAGAAAGTGGTCTTTAAACTGCCTTACACGAAGTCTCCTCTCTCATCTATGCTTATTTCTATAACATGTGTCTTACTTGGTACCTCAGGCACCTATTTTAGAGTCTGCCAGGAACTACAAACTTACTTTTACATGTTTTATGGGGCTGCCACACCACCGTACCAGAGACAAGACAAGTTAAACAACAGACATTAGTATTCAGTGTCAAGGTTACAGCACTGTTCATTTGTTCTAAGATCTCTCTTTGGCTTCTAGATAGTTGTAATTTTCTGACCTTCTCTCCATGTACATTTTCTCTCTAATGTCATCTTTTATTTCATTGATTTATTTTTTGGCAGCTATAGAATTTGAACCCAGTACTTTGAGAATTGTACACAAGCATATAACCACTGAGCTACACCTCTGCCCTCATCTCATCTACTTTATAATGAAATACAGAGTGGATGTTAAATTAGAGCCTATCCCCATAGTCCCATTAACCTTAATGATTTCTGTAATGATCCCATCTCCAGGTAGAATCAAATCTTAAAGACTTCACCTTATGAATTTTAGTGAACTAAAAATTTTAGGGAACTAAAAAACTGTTGAATCCATCACATCATATATTAAGTTGAAGGAAATATAGAGTTTAGTATACCAAATAAACCTCTCACGATTCTTAAAGTTTTCTTTATTCAAACCTATAAATTCTGATTTTTTTTTATTTCAGCAAACACTAGTGTAATGGAATACATTTTAATCTCATATAAAAAAGGAATCTCAAATACAGTAATTCAAAGAAATATGTGTCTAATCCAAGACTAGGTGGATAACTCACCTGGTGAGAGGTGTTGTCCTGTGCTTGCCCAGGAATCCAGCTACCTTCTGTCTTACTCCACTCTGCCCTAAAGTGACTTTATTCCATCTGTATTGTTGAATCTAGCTTTTTAGCACAACGCTGTCCTATAGAATCAGGAAAGAGGGCAGAGAAGAAATAGAGGAGAAGCGATCCCTCCTACCCACCTGTCAGGGTAGAGCCTTGGAATCAAGTCTTCATTTTCCCCCACTGAATTTAACTAACTCATGTGATCATATCATTTGCAAGAGGAGATTAAAGACAAAGTTCATTTGAGTGATCTTGCGACTTCATGTAAATTACCCTGTGTGTGGCTGCTAAGAAGTTCTATTACTAAAAGGAGGAAGGAAAGGATAGATATTGCCGTGCAATCAGTCTCTGCCATAAGAATGAATATCAAGAAATAATTAACTTTTGCCAACATAATTGGATGTGTAGGTATATGCCAAATACAGCAATATTTAAGACTGCTAGAGACTAAAATGAGACAGTTTTTTATATTTGTGTAATGTAATGTAAAAGTTTAAAGTAAATCCAATCTGTCATATCTATCATTGAAAGCTGGGGTTAATTTTTATATCCCAAGTCTGGCATAAATTCCACTCACCTTGGTCATGGAGTTCCTGATCATCCTATTATTACTACATAGAAACTTAAGTCCAACTATTTTCTAAAATATTATGCTATTTTGTATAAATTGGAAGCATAAGGAAAAGGTAGACAGAAAATAGAAAAATTCAGTAGCCAAAATGTAGAGGCAGACGGCTATACGTTAATGGACATAGTTTTGCCAGGAGCTTCAATTTTGTGAGCAGTAACTAGTTAACAGAGGAATAACCAGAGCCAAGTACTTTAATATCCCTAAAGCTGAGCTTCCACATCCTCACATTGAATGAAGGTGATAATAAACACTTTGACTAATAAATAAAAATCAACCCCTAAAACACAAAGCTTTAAATGAATTTGGTGGTTTCCTACACTTAATACCATAGTGTTTAGAAGAAATTACTTGATATTGCTTTAGCACTTGTCATGTAGGGCAACTCTTTTAACATTCCCAAATTCTGGTTTTCTGATTTGTGGAATAAAGCTAACAACAGCAATAAACTGTCAGTGTTGTCAGGTGTGTACATTAACTGCTGGTCATGGTACTCAGAAAATGTCACTACCATGACTTTGCCTCTGCTTCAGAGCATGACCCAGATCATTAGACGGGGTTCTTTCTGCAGCCCCATCTAATGCCCTCATTCCATATAAATTGGATATCGCTGGAGAGAAAAACGAAGATACATAGCACATCTGTTTCCCATTTAAGAGGCCTTCAGGCTGGGTGTCATAAAGATTAAACTTCATTATGGTCATTATCCATGTGAAGGTTTCTTTTCATGGTGAGGCTGTTCATTCTTAGAGTGGAAAATCACAACTTCCAAAATTGTCTACCCAGGGGAAAACCTAATGGATATATTTTTATTTGGTGTGTCTTATAAATAATCCCTAACAAATGAAGAAATGTGACTAAGATCGAGGAAACTTTTCAACAGAGAGTGATGAGAAAATTGTGGAGCATGCCAAAATCAAGTTCATAGTCCCCCCCCGTTTAGATCCATCAGTTTAATGACTCTTTGGTTCCCCTTTCAGAGTACTTGAACCACACAAAAGTTAGAAAATGTCTATTCATCAAGAGAATAACAATATTCAGAGTTAGCATCACTCGTTATCTCAAGACTTACTGTTTTTTAATACAGAGTAAGTGGTCTAAATATATATCCACAAGCACACACTTGTACCTAGTCCTAGGACAAATGAGTAGAGTCATGCAACCTGTCTCAAATTCTTTGTTTGCTTCCAGTAGATTCAAGTGAGACATCCATGTCCTTTACTTCTTTTTACATTGCCAAAGACCACAAACCTAATATGGTATTTTCAGGATTAATGATGCCAAGATTGATAACTCTTTTAGATGCTTAGAAAATTATTCCAGAGCAAGGTAAACTCTTCTTTGGAATTGTTACATCAATTATGGGTCTATACTTTAGACTGAGTGACTATCTGCTCATTAAAACTATTTCAACTTCAAAGTTTAACATCCTTTGATAACATGTCTGTGAAGCAATTATTACATAATGGTAAGAAAATCGTAACTTTCTGAGTTTATACTTCCTTGCTTCAGCTGAGTTCTGCTTGATTTCAACTTACATACATTGGGACTCTTCGAACTTAACTTTACTGTAGGGAGCTTACAGCAAAATTTCAAGAAAATTAGAAGTTCTAACGACCTTCCAAAAGCTTATGTAACAGTTCTGAAACTTTCAACCCTTTTCACCTTCATTTACTATTTCTGTATCCTGAGTTTTTCTTATTTTATCCTGATTTATTCTGCTTCTTTCTTTTCTGCCTCAAAACTTTTTTGAAAAGATATTAACATAAAGTAATACATACTCCCAGAATATGAGGAACATCCTCCTATCCCTGAATGGCTAGAGGGTGGAGTGTAATGCCTATTCCAAAGATATTCTTAAGATACATTTAAAGAACTAGGATGCAGCTCTTAGGAAATATTTTCTACTTAGACATAGTGCAAGGAAAAGTTTATGATTGAAGAAAATAAAAACATTCATATATTAAATGCATGTTAATGTAATAAACATATATGGTACTGATTTCCAGTCAATGAGATATGACTGTGGCATTTGTAAAATTTATTTACAAACTAAGTGATTGCCGTGTGATTTGCTTACATATATACCATCAAGAAATAAAAATATTATTTCCTTTCAATAGATTGTAATAAAAGTAACAGTACACAGAACATATTTTGCAGTGCAATTCACAATTCATTTAAGAATCCCTTAATAACTTAATGTAGTGTTTGAACATAGTAAAAAATAAGACAGGTTTTACCCTTTGTATATAGGTCTGTGAATCTTTTCTCAAAATCAGTTGTTCATTTTTCCATCAAGGTGTATTCAATGCCAGGAAAATGGTTCCAGGTTAATGTCCCATCTCTGTTAGATGTTAAGCTAAACTGTTTCACATGCTAAGAATGATTTTGTGAAGCACCGGAGTAGAGCGTTCCAATCGTGCTACTTTAAAATAGTTCAACAAGCTCCCTGCAAGATATTGAGAGAATTCCTCACTAATTGACCACCCATAATTATTATTCTGCAATCCAGAAGTCTGGTATGTTGGCCAAATGGCTCAGGGACTCATAGGAAAATTTCCTAGGACCAAATATTCTAATCACCCTGACTGGCTTCCATCTCCAGCCTTGATGAAAGTCTTAGTCCATTCAACCTATAACAGCTTGTCTATCACAGTGGTATATTAAGCTCCTGTTAGCTATTACCTGCCAAACTGAGATGCCAGAGCACAAACACAGATGCACACATGTGAGGCTCATGGCTGTCCCCTCACTTGCCTGACACATGACCCTGGATGCCTTTTGCAAAGTGCTCAGAACTCTTCACTCGACTTTCACAGCCCAGCACCACGGATACTCAGGCCAACGTGCTGTGGAAGACATGAAGACACTTGGTCTCCCACAAGATCTTTACGAATCCTCCAAATGGTTCATAAATTAAAACACTGAGCTGCAAATGCACTTCAAATCAGAGAAGGCTGTATTTTCCTAAGTCCCAAGGTGATTTGTCAAAAATTTGCTCAACAATAGAAGTGGAGAAATAAAAATATGAAGCTATGTGTTAATCATCTCCTATTTAAAGCACTACAAATACCTGTTTTGCTCTCACCTTTCTGAGATGCTTACAAAACCTGAGAGCTGTGTTCATGAAGAAGTGAAAACTGCATTGCATATTCATCTCTTAATCTCTCCCTCCCCCCTGAAATATACATATATATGAAGAAAAGGAAAGCTTGTATAAATATTAAATCTAAATTTATTGAGACATGATGAGACTAAGACAAGTTGCCTTTGGCTTCTGCAATTCAAGAGGTGCTCGAAGCGGTGACCATTAGCTTCCAGACATTTGTTATTTCCTTATTACTTCAGCAGAGAGCAAACTGCTGAAATGTGTATACATGTTTTAAAAGATCTCTCTCTCTCTCTCCTCTTCTCTCTCTATATATATATTACATATTATATAATATATAAATATAATAATAAATTTACATGATATATATTATTATATTATATATTTCATGTAAACGATATGAATATCAAATTGTAGGAATTAGGATTTGATTTAGCATTACATTGGAAATTCTGGGCAAATTGTTTTTCAATACAAATATGTTCTTCTGTAAAATTCCACCTTATTTTTGCAATGAATACCAGAAAAACAAAGAAGGCACCCACTATAGAGTCAAGTCCAGTCATGACATTGGTAACTTGATATAAAGCAATCTCTGCACTACAACACATTGAAGCCTCCCTCACAAGCCACCACATTGCCAGATCCTATTCATTTATCCATAACTGTATAGCAATTACCCACTGTGCTAACGTAAGATAAAAACAACCATATTCCTCAAAAAATAATAATTGCTTAATGACTGGCAGAGACACGTAGGAGATGTGATCAAAACATACAGTAAATGTTTGCATTTTTAAAAAATATTGTAGTAAAATGTTAATTATTAGTCATTTATCTGTCACAAAATGTTCCCCTTTGCTTAGAACATATATATCTCAATGTTCTTGCTGTTTTCTTTCTTAGATTTTTTTGTTAGTATGTTTGTGAAGCATAATAACCACATTTACACTGGGGAATGGAAGCATGCACATATTGCAACTGACTCATGGTTACCCCATCTTGTCCGAATCCCCTTCCCAGCTATGCAAAGTCCACTGCCTTATTTCTTACTATCGCTCTTTTATTTTTCTCTTTATAGTATTTATATTTTGGGTCTCTTCTATTAAATGTGGAACTATTGTAGAAGTCCTCTTTTGTGAGTGTCTTTAGTTGCTCTGTCCTGGCTGCCTGGATGTCCTGGTTCTATTCAAAACATTGGCCTCTCATGACCATTTTGACTTTGGAGAGGAGCCAGAAGTGACAAGGTGCCAGACCCAGTGAACAAGGTGGATGAAGACCTCACCCTCATGTTCTGCTTGGCAGAAATTGCCAAAACACTTTGAACTGATTCAGACACTGACACAACCGCAGAAAGACACTCGCAGAAGAGGACCTCCAGCAGTTTCTAAAAGTGGGAAGAATAATTAGATAAGTGTGTTCCAAGCCACAGGGAGTATTTTGAACAAGCTTAATGACAATGCTTTTTATACTTCTAATATTTTTATTCTTAATTTAAGCAGTCATTTTATTTGGTAGACAATAAAACCGAGGTCCAGTTAATATAACGAGTTAAGAGTCGTGGCCGGTTACTATGCACGTGCCTTGCAATTTTCTAGGAACTTAAACAGTTTTAACCAATTTAATCTTTGCAACATCCATGGCATACTTATTATTAGTGTTCTCATTTTATGCCTCACTGCCTCAGGTCACATAGCTAATAAGCTGAAGAGATGGAATTTAAATTAGGTGGTCTGTCCCTAATATCCAGGGTTGTAGCCACTAAGCAACACTGTCTTTTAAGTGAAGAAAATATTCACTTTAAGCCTGTTAAATTTTTAGAGAATTACCATCCTGTAAATGACTTTTTAGAAGGTCGTCATCTAAGTGTTACAAATTAGGAGCTAGCAGAAGGATATCAGAGACGGAGAGCAGGTAGTCACCTACTCACCTCCACTCCTGCCCTGTACTTATGAACCTCTACAGAAAAAAAATACCTTCATTCCAACCTATACTAGAAGTTATGCAGTTTCAGTTTATTAGGCTTATTTTATTGCATTGGTTTATTATGTTCTAGGTTTATTAGGTATTTGTATCAATAAGCAAGTATCAAATAAAAAATAAATTCCTTTAAATCTGCTGAAGTATTAGATCTTTTAGAACAAGAGTAACAATGATCTGAAATCAATTTCCCTGTAATACCCTATTCATAGCACCTGAACTCTCTATGAGTTCTTGAAATTACACTGTCTTTCAATTGCTCCTAAGTGTTGTCAGAGCAAGAAATATTTTTTTTGTGATTAAAGTAAGCTGCCTCAGTTTTCTGTGTACTACCATGGATTATGGTCCACAAAGACCTTCCAACATATAATGAAAATTGCTCTTTTTCTGAAAATTAACATTTACTTTTGCTTAGGTGTATTAGCAGAGAGTAGGCAATGCTTCAGTGACTGGGTGTCCCTAAATTTCAGTGCCCTAACACACTGCAAATTTATTTATATCTTATATGTGGTCTTTACAGGTTCACTGGAGTTATGTTCTGCCTGGGATCTAAACTGACAGAAGACCCACTACCCAGAGTTGATCTCTAGAAATAAGCCTGCAGTATCACTGGCATAAAGGAAGAGAGAACCAGAGGGTGACTTACTAACCCTTTTGCGTTTTTGCCTATATATGAAACACAATTTGGCGTACAGTTTATTGGCCAAAATTAGCATTTTTCCCAGTTCAATATTACTCCAGGTGTGCAGAAGGAGGAGGTGCAAGGTTTGCCTGAGTATTAGAAATCTTTATCACAGTGAACTTGTACAGATCTCCTACACTATACAGACCAGGATGTAGAAGGGCTGATATCAAATGTCCTATTTCTCAGTTGCAGTTTGTAAGCAACAAATCTGAAATTGAGAAAATTTAGCAATTTATTTAAGATCTTACAGGTAAGAAGTGATGGTTATTTTTGCCTTGAGTTCATTCTTACTTCAAAGTTTTGGCTACTTCCCCTGTGAAATATTAGTTGTCGTCAAACACTCTGATGAATTTTTAAATTAATATAAGTAAATAAGTAAATAAATAAATAAACATGTATGTAAAATATATATTTCAATTAATCCCCCCACAGAATATTCACTCTTGCTTGAAACTCATCCTACTGTTCTTGCCACTTTTTAAAACGGTACTGAAACTCCTCTTTTGTGATTATCTTTCATTGTATTATCATGGCTTCCTAGATTATTTTATTTTGGGTCAATTCAGGACATCAAGGCAGCTATGAAAACACTAACCAAACAGGACTTCTGAAAATGCTTCAGAAAAGTGCCAAGAACTACGAGACACCTGTGTTCAAAAGGAGGGAGAATGTTTTTAAGCAGATTATAGGCAATGTGTCTTTTACCATAATAAATATTTGTAAATTGTTTTATTTGTACATTAACCATTTTTTATCACCTGCTGTGTTGCCTTTATTTCTGTACTCTCAAGAGAACTGTCTGGAAATTTAAAGCAGTGCAAATTAGATACAATTTCTTTGTGTAAAGCAGAAGCCTGGGATTATCTCTTAAAGAACTTACTAGTGTAATAGTTAATGGCTACTCAAAGGTCACTTAAATACACTTTCCTAGCATTTTACTATTGATAATAATTATATTGCTACTATATTAGGGGTTTGTGACAGTTAAGTTTCATTGTAAACTTTACTGGCTGGAGAATTGTCTAGGGGTTTAGTAAAGCACACTTCTGAGTGTGTCTGGTGTCACAAGGATATGTGATATTGATACTACCTGCAGCCACTGGCCCCTCCTTTTCTGGTACTGTTTCCCTTCTGAGTCATCATGTCATAAAATAAGCAGCATTACTCCAATATGCCATTCGACCATGAGGCTTCTGCCTTCGAGCCAGGTAACCATTCACTGAAGTGCTGAACATCATAAGTCAAATAAGCTTCTCCTTTTTTACATTGTGGGCATCAAGTATGGGGATGCTGATCAATGCAGAGCTTATATTTCACCCAAAGTTTTAGAGCTTGTACATCCATCATCTTAATGCTTACTTAACCTTGGAGAGAAGGAATTTTAACCTCCTGATAGATGAGGAAACCAAGATTCAAAGACTGAGCTGACTTGAACTAGATTAAAATTCAGAGTGGAAAAATCTAAGACTTGAATTTACTTCTTTACTGAGAATTGAACTCAAAGCATTTGCACTGGTCTAACCATCTAGTTCCTTTATTACTTATGTTAAGACAAGGTCTTATTAAATTGAGGAGTTACCCAGATTGGACTGGAACTTGTGATCCTCCCGCTATTCCAGAATGCTGGGATTATAGGCATTTGCCACAACACCTGGATTGAATTTGCGTGTTTTTGGTACAGAACTCCCAAGTTTTGAACTATATTAGACAACTCTAACTTGAAGTGTCTCAGCAAGCTAGAGTTAGTTAAGGGGACCCCATCATAGACTCCACATTTAGACCTATGGATGTTCTTTTCACTATCTTAGAAAAGTTCTAAGTGAAATCCACCATTTAAAATAATTATGTTTTTATTGTACTTGTGTTAGCCTTAAAGAGAAGGAAGGATATTTTTCCAGAGATGCCCTTGCCTAGACTATTAACAAAGGATATTGGACCATTCTAGATTTTGCAAACAAGACAGCTTCAAGCTGCTCATGCAATGGCTACTTTTATAAATATGCTCAGGACTTGGGTATTAATGTCAGTCAGGGACTTAAAGAGTAAAGCACAGCACAGAATGATCACTTATTAACCATATATTTATTGTCTATTCACTACTTAAAGGAGCGGTGCTAGGCACTGGGGATAGAGCAATAACTAACATAGCAATGATCAGTGACATTACAGAGTTTATATTTTTGTGGGAGTTTAGACATTAAACTAGTAAGCAAATTATTGAAATAGTAAAAATTGTAGTAAGTTTAAAGTAGCATTTTGGGCGGAAATCCACAGTTTAAAAAGTAATATAATAAGATAGATGGATTAGATAGATAGATAGATGATAGATAGATATGTAGATAGATGATAGATGGATGGATGGATGGATAAATAGATGATAAATAGACAGACAGACAGACAGACAAAGACCAAAATAAGGTTAAGAGGGAGGAGACATAAAACTTGACTTTGACAGCACAGTCAGGAAAGGCCCCTTTATAAGGTACTTTAAGATAATACATGAAAGTTTTTAAGGAGAGCCAAATACATAACAACCACAATAAGGACATCCCAGGCAGAGTGAAAGTTCTCAAGGCATGAAGCTCAGATCTATTCTGATAAATCCCATCATGACTATGCAGTGCATGTATAGCTAACACAAATCGTAACTTCAACAAATTCTTGATGTTTTTCCAAAACATGCGTGTCCCCCATTATTGGAAAGTGAGATTATAGCTCAGCCGCTAATGATAAACAAAGAGCTTGGATCATTTTTTTCTGAAGTAGAGTGAAAAAATCTTAGTGGTTTTTACTTCAAAATATCTTCCAATCCAACTACTCCCCATTGCTTTAGTATCTATCAAATAGTACAACCATTGTTGTCTACCTTGATAATAGCACATTTCCTACTGTGTCTTTCTGCTTGTATACTTGCACTGTCTGACCTTTCAGTCCCTGTACAACATCCAGCAAGTTCACATCCAGTTTCTGCATAAACGTCCATTGCCTCCCTACATCATACAGAATAAAACTGAAAATTCTTACCCAAGGCTTGGGGAGTTGGTAATGAGAATGGGGAAATATTAATTAAAGAGAATAAAGTTCTAGTTAGACAAGAGAAATTAATGAGATGTGTTTAAGATGGGAAGCAGAGCTTGAGTCTGGTGCCTTACACCAGTTGGCCATCCTGACACCGAGATATGTTTAAGATGAAAAAAAATTCCTAACCTCTTGTTCCCTTTACACTTCTTTTCTTACCAAAGGCTTTCTTTTTTACTCTGTCCCAGTAACTGAACTGTTGGTGCTTCCTAAACTTAGTAAAAATATTCTTGTTCCAGGATATATGTATTTAAGAAATGTAAAGACAGTGCATTAAGCATTTTTTTTCTGTTCCTCCATCTTTACTATTTCTGTCTACACTATAAAAGTTCTTATTACATAATTATGGACAGAAGGAAAAGAGAAAGGAAAACAAAAGAAGAGATGGAGGAAGAGAAGAACAAGAGTAAAAGGACAGAAGACAAGTAGGTAGTCAAGAAGCCTCATGGAATAGTCTCAAAATTCTTAAAAGATGATGGTATCAGAGGATGATAATGGATTTGAACATAGAAACCACACATTATAAGGGTCTCAGGAATATCAGCAAGAAGTTCAGTTTTGTTTTGTTTTTGTTTTGTGGCACGGGGAATCAAAACTAAGGCCTTGCACATGCTAAACACATGCTCTACCACAGAGTTATACCCTCAGACCAAGAAGTTTATGTTTTATTGCACATACAGTGAGAAGTTCAGAACATCTTTTCAAAATAAACTATTCTGTATGCCGTTGCTGTAGCTATACATACGAATTAATTTCCTCTTACCTTTCTTTTTTCTATTGAGAATGTCTTGGTTTTCCCAGCTACTTGAGTGAACTAATCAGTTTTATTCAAACAACCAGACTCAAGATATTTAAAAGCCTCCCAAACTCATAACTGATACCAAGACTCATACATTGTCAATTCAAGTGTCCATGCGTCAAAATAAAGTCCTGAGTAGGGTCAATGGAAGTATTAGGTTTAGTACAATCATTTTCTGTATGAAGACAAGGCATAGAATTAAGAATTACAAAAATTTAACTGTCATCAAGTAATCAAATAAAAACAAATGCTGTTAATTGTGTGGGGGAAAGGGAACCCTTCTACATCGTTGGTGGTATTAACTGTAATGGAGTATTACTCTACCTTGAAGAAGGATAAACTTGAGTCATTTGTAGGAAGATATTTGCACCTTGAGACCATAATGTGAAGTGAAATAAATCACACACAATCTCAACTAACACATGATTTCTCTTATATAGGAATCCCCAAATACAAATAAAAAGTAAAGAGAAAGATAGAGGCAGAAAACAGAGAGACCGATTTCATTCACATGGCGAGGGGATCAAGAGATGGAGGGAATAGGTAGAGGTGTGGAATGACAAAAAGAATTGAGACATATCATGTACACGTGCAAACTCCCCACAAGAAAGGTAATTGTTCTGTAATGCAAATCTGTACTCATAAAAAGTCAACACAGAGAAATAATGGAGACAATCCAGCCTCATTTCTAGGCAGATAACACTATTTAGATAGCTTAATCTCTCTGAATGTTGGTTTTTTATCTCCGAAATAAAAACTTGAAAATCCACTGACCAACTTTCACTGACTGCCAAAGGAAATTTGACTCAGAAGGAACCTGGACCACAGCAGGTTTATTTTTCTGCAGCAGCCAGTGAAAGACCAGTGAGAGCCACCTCAACCACGGAGTACATAAAGAGCAAAACATCACAACTGAGATGCTCTGCTCCATGAAGTTCCCCCATCTCTGTCAATCAACCAGAGAAAAGGGGATTTTTATTTCACTGTACCCACTGGACACTATGACCATAAGAAGACAAAAATGATGACTAAGTTTTACAACAGTATTTTGTTTGACCTGTCTCCCTGCCAGTCTAGAGGTTATTTCATACAAGCATGATACAAAAGAGACTGAACTGATCAGTTCTGATAACTAGGGAACTCAGTTACTAGTCTTCTAGCTTCCCATAGTAATGATTTATACATGGTTCCAACGAATATGCCAAATCATATTCTCACTCTGTAATAATTTCTTTACATGGAGCTGAGTACCAAGTATCTCTTTGGCTCTACCGGGGAGCAGGTTTGAAAGTTACAGTGGTCATGTTTCAAATGGTAGATGCAAAAGCTTGTTATGCAGCTTTAGGAGGAGACTCTTTTTAAAAGCCCATTAGAAGAGATTAGTAGAAAACATCCAATGCTTGCAAATTCATTTTCTTAACAAGCGTTAAATCTACTTACATGTAAAATCTTGTCAAGTCTACTTCAGCAATAATGAAAATGGTTCAGATGGACAGATACAAATATTTGTTGGACAGAGCTAAATGTCTGTTGAGATTAACAGGTATTGCCAGTGTTTATGCGCAGAGAAGATGCAATCATCCTGGTTTTCATCACCTGTTGCTTTTCAATTTCCTCTCTCACTGAGAATTCCATGCCACACATACAGTGGCATCACTGTCATATATATATGTAACACAGTAATTTTGGTATGAGGGCAAGGTATTCTAAAATAATAAAGGGAAAAGATCATACCTTGCAAAGACTTCTTTGGAAATACTGAGAAAGATGTGCTATCAGTGTCCACTTGTACACAATGTAAATCAAGAGAACAAGGAATGTTTCCATCTCAAATTAAAAATATCCAATAAAATCCTCATTATTTTGTAGTTTCTTATGGATTAGTACAGAGAAGTTTGTGACTGTAGGTTCATGCAGGCTTAAAGGCACCTGGCTTTGAGATGAAGGAAATTAACCACAAAGTTGCTACATGGAATTGAGCAGGTTGCTTATTTTCTGTGAGCCTCAGCTTCTTCATTTGCAAGAAGGGGCTGGGAGTGCTTGCTCACAGGGAGCTGTGAATATGCCATGAAGTCACTGTGCTGCTGAGTCTATGTATATTGCAAATTAGAATGTAAAATATCAGTTATTATTATATATTATGTAAAATGGCTCATACAATTTAAAATATTCTTTAAAATCTTGTCAGGGATTTATGGATATTTATATGTGGTAGAGACTTTGCCCTTAAATAATCTGGTATCAAAGACCTAAATAATAAAATCTAATCACACACCACAAATGGTATATAAATAGATTTGTAAGTAGATCAAAATCCTCTGGACCAGCTCCTCCACTCTAACCTTCCCCTGGTTTCCCAAACATGCTAGAGCTAGGGTGACAGGCACTGGGGTGGAAATGCTCTGGAGGGTATAACTGTATACTGGGGGTCTCCTTTGGGGAAGAGCATGATGCCAAGCCTAGCATCTGAAATTTTAAAAAGTGTAACATCAACCTAAGCAAGGGATTCAATGGAAGAAACATAGCCTATCTGACACGGTTCCCTAACCATTGGTGTGTACAGGCTATCAACGACCAACCATGGAATGGCTTTTGGATTCCTGTTCTTCATAATCAGGCAAGAAATTCTCATGGGATCTTTTCCTGACCTATCTCCTCAAATTCCCTTGAAATAGGTATCCTTTCTCTAGCCCACATCTAAGTTAAAGTTTTCTTTATATTTATGTCCCTCTCTACAGATCACTGGCTTACTGACAGCATAAACATAACCTCAGTTCTCCCTGTTAATAATGACCTAAGATCCAGCTGGTATATATAATGTATTCAGTAAGTTTTCTGGAAGAACTAAAAACATATAAGGAGTTGTTGGAAAGAATTATTTTTAGCATCTTTAGAAATATGTCCTTCCTGTTATTAAGCACAGCATAAAAGACATTGCTAGATATTCTTTTCCCATCAAAAACTAAATAATGAAAATTATAATAAAAATTTCCTGTTGTCTTAGAAAGGAAATTTGATACCACCAATTAAGTTCTGAGACCTATAAAATCATTCTGATATCATTAGTAATAAAAGTCTCAATTCTGTTGTTTTTATCACATTATCTCCCTAAAGTGTTCACTAACAGTGTCTATCTAAATGAGGAAATCTGTAGGTTAGTGATTATACTTTGGTGAGTGCAAAAAAAAATGGGCAGGATATCAAAACTTTTATCTCTGTCAAAGTGGAGGGAAAAAGATAACATTTCCTTATGTAATAAATAAATGGATGAGTGGATAAGTCAGTAAATGAACCAATGAGAATAGCAACAGCAAAAACAGAAGAAAAATTATAATAAATATGTAGTAAGATAACACCTCTATATATCCATTCCATAGACACATGCCTATGTGGTATCCATACATATATGATTATTTTTTCTCATTTATTGAAGAAATAAATGATAAATATAAAAATATATATTAATACACTATGAGGACCAGATTGGGTTGGAGACAGATTAAGATGTAAGAACACTATGCTTCTGATCATGTTAATTCATTAGTTCTCTTCAGCCAATACATCTAGTTAAGGTGGCACTTTCCCTTTTCTTTACATCCTTATGGATTCTTCCCAAATCTCAGTTCTTAGGCAAGGAGGATGAAGTCTACATCAGTGTGATGTCTTCCTGTTTTCATGGTTTTGCATGAGGTACTTATTGTTCTGATTCTGTTCCACCACTGTTCACATGGAATTCACGTCTCACTTGATGATACTGCTTTAAAGATTAAATGGAATATTATCTTCATATACCTCATGAGGCTAACAAGGCACAAGGCATGGGGTTGATGCTCTCAGAAGCTCCTTGTACACAGTAGAGACTAAAGCAATGTACATGAAACAATATGAAATTATGTTGGGCTACCCACACACAAAAGTTATTTCTACATATGTGAAGGGATAAACATTTTATTGAATATTAATTACATAAATGTTGTAGACCTCTTTCCTTGTCTAACTTTCATCCCTGATCAATAAGGTTAGTAAACATAAACCTCTGAAGTCAGAGAAAGCTGTGATAAAATTATTGCAATTATTTGTTTTTCTTCTTAAATCACATAGATAATCACTAAAGGCATAATTTTTTTTTAAAAATGCAGTATTTAATTAGTGTGGGATCTCTGTGTCAGTGCTAGTCCAAATATCAACTAATATGTTAACTTTTTTTCTACTGCATTCACAGAAATGCCCACATGGAAAAATAATAAAAAATATATACTTATATATTATTCTTATAAAAGGCAGAGATCACTGAACTCCCTTTGTCCCTTCCTCCCTCCCCTCCTCCCTTTCTCTCTCTCTTTCTCTCTCTCTCTCTCTCTCTCTCTCTCTCTCTCTCTCTCTCTCTCTCCTTTCTTTCTTTTCCACTGATGCTCATATATGCCAAAATACTTAGTTAAAATGCATGTACAAATACTGGTATATTTTAGCATCCGTAGAGAGGCCCAAGACTTAAAATTTTTAGAAAATGGATAAAATTGTAGCTCTGAGATGTTTCTTAGGTTACTCATCAAGGCCAATAACTGTTAAAATTACACATTAAGCAGCATGTGTTTTCAGCAGTCTCACACCTCCCTCGGGAACTCCCTTCTTACCATTTCACATATTCCCAATAATGGTCAATATTCCCTTATGCAGAACACAACTTCTTTTTTCTTTGGTACCATGAATCAAACTCAGTGCCTGTTCTTGCCAAGCAGTCTCTGTGCCACTGAGCTGCATCTCCAGCCCAGGGCACAAGTTCTGAATTCTAAAATCTTACATTTGGAGTCAGTCACCACTACCTACTAGTGTGTGAGCTTGCATGAGGGGAAGCCAACTCCATAAGACTTGGTGTCACATCTGTTCAATTAGGTAAGCTAGCTCTGTTTTGCTTGTCTTATATGTAATTTTCAAAAATGAAAAATATACATCTCATTGAAGCATGCAGTAAGACATCAAAGCTTTATCCTAAGCTGATTATGAGGGAAGAAAGACAGATAAAGCTTGTTCAAAGAACAGTTAGAGAAACTGAACATACAAAGCTCTGAAAAGGAAAAGGAAAAATTCTGGAATAAGATTACTAAGTAACTTATATAGTTATACTTTCCACTAGGTGGAAAGAATTTATATGTCTACCGCACAAAATATATCTCAAAACATATTTTTATGGAATTATGGTTCTAATCAGTAGTATGACAATCAAAAGTACTTTCACCTAGAGAAGTCAATAATTCTTAGGCAGACGTGTTAGACAGTGCTCCGGTAAAACTTTTAATATATATGAAATAGTTCTATTGTATATACTTTCCATATTTGGGACAATAGTTAACAAATATTATGGGTATTTATCAAAATTTTTAAATGTTATTTTCATACTTTATTGTTACTATAATTGGTATTATTGGTATCAACACAATCGGTACTTTTATTTTGAGGAATCCTAGAAGTCTATATGAAGTAATTTCTTTCATTTTTAAAAAAACCTTGATGAAAGTCATGGAAATGAGCATAGAGTTTCAAAACTGTAAGAAGACTTTAACATACAATGAAAATACACAAGAAAATAACGTGTTTTCTGTAGAAATTTTGAATACTGTGAGGACAAAGTGAAGCTAGCAACTATGTATAATTCTTCCCAGGAAGAAAGAAAAGACCTGGATAAAATCTTTCTTCACAAATGTAGCCAGGCAGCGAATAACCAGAAAAAAAAATGGGCTTTTGAGCTGAAGAATTAGATATAAATGTTTAGCACTGAAATAATGGATCATACTTGGAGAATTAAAAGAGTTTATTATGAAAACAGCAAGGAGAAAACTGATGAGACATGAGAATAGGAAAGTGAGGTATGGTGAACTTGTTAAATATTCTCCCTCATATTCACAGAAATTGCAAACAAACAGCCTCACGGCATTATAGGGAAAGAAGAATGAACTAGAAGTCCCCTAAGTTCTAGAACCTGTTCAGTCAATTACTAACAGCAATTAATTGAAACATTACTTCACCTAGTTGGCCACAATTTTCTATCTGTAAAATGAGTGTTTCTGGACCTCATAAGCTTCATGGCCTCCATAGCATGCTGAAAGGTTGGACAGTAGATTTTGCAGCAGAGTTATTAAGTGTACATCCAGGAACAACAGTTTGGGATGTAAAGTGAAAAGAACAATGAGGAACTGAAGGAATGCTTGAGCCATGATGCAAGTCCGGGGGAAGCCTCAGCCAGCTTCACTAAAAGTTCTACAGGTTCTACGGTCCCTCAGAGTTGTTCCCATTTAGGCTTCCGTGGACATGTCCTACCTTCTCTTTGACCAACCACTGGGTTACTCCAGAGTGGGGTGAACCATTGAGCAAAGCGGCTCTCAGGGTGGCACAGTGCCTTAAAGGCTGGCGATAAAAAGCCACTGCCTAATATCAACCCTCAACAGCCAAGAAAGGAAGTCTTCAGAGGAAATCTTCGGGGGCACCTCACAAGGTCTGTCACAAGGGACTCCAGAGTTATTCATATTTTGGTGTGTTCATTTGGGTCCCCCTCTTCTCTTCCCTACCCCTACTCTGATTCACCTATGTGAAATTACTCACAGATTCTTGAACTTGCCCTAAAAATGTACTTTTTGTTTTTACCATCCCCTAGCTCTACTAACCGTATAATCTTTTTTTTTTTTCCTTCCGGTACCAGGAATCAAACTCACCACTTTGCATTTGCCAGGCAGGCACTGTGCCGCTGAGCTAAATCCCCAGCCCAACCCACACAGTCTTAATAGGTATTATATCTTCTAGATGCTTTTTAGAACACCCCAATTGTGGTGTAAGTTGCCTATCACTATACGATATTCATCATTCTATTTTTATGCATCAGACTCTCCTTAAGAATATATTAACATTTTGTATTGGAGCTTTATCCATCTTTCTAGAACAGGAGGCATACACATAGATAATAACATATGCATCTTTGCTTAAAAAGATACATAAGTGAATACAAGAATTTCAGAGATAATAATTTAGAATGAAGTTACAAGTCTCTCAATCTTTAAAGTGAAGAAACTATCCTGAAAATTAAAGAAAAAATTTGAAAAGAATGAGGAAAAGAAAATACCAGTTTAGCAAGCACATCATTATACATTGTCGTCATTATATATGAAGTCATGGATTGAAGCGGAACCCTGGCAGGGGTGGGAATAGGGGTAGGGGTTTGGGTTGAAGGTGTGGTGCTATGTAGGACTCATGATTTTATTTTCATCACTTTGTTTCTTAGTGCTGTATTCTAATCTTGAGCTTTGATTTCTTCTCCTCTGCTATTGGTCTCTTCTGGAATTAGAAGTCGAGAGAAAAAAAAAGAAAAACAAAAACTTTCATGCATGACTTTACTGTTGCCTAACCTATATGCAGAAATCTTAAATCAATATTTTGTACAAAGTTGTTAGAATGCCTCTGCTCCTGATCTTTCAAGTATTCTAATCATACAAGCTTATTTCTAAAATACGTTCTAATGGTTTTTATAGTACTCTTTCCTTCAGTCAAGTGTTTTCAAGTATTTAATCTTTTTTTAATCATGAAAACAGCCTGGTGTGGGCTCTACTAATGTCTATATTTTTCATACAGAACAGAATACTTGGCCAAACAGCCAAAAATTTGCTTAAGTTCACACAGTTGGTTCCAACCTAGTTCTAAAACCAGTTCTTTGAATTCAAAGTCCATTGTCCTTCCTTCTTCACCTATATCAAATGAGAGTCCTACCATGCTGTTTTAAACCCAACTGTTAGAGGTATATTTATTTGTAACTCATAGATGTTGATGCTCCAACCATTACAGGAGAAATATTCTTGAATGAACTATGGGTGCAATGACTAAACAAAAATAAGAAAATAGTAGCAAGTGTAACACCATAACATCTAATGGTTTAAAACTATCATCTTCTCTACTTTTTCTGGCTACATTACAGGTGAAAAAAATCAAGGCTCAGAAGGGTTGAGGTCCTTTCTGAAGACCAGTTATGGAAAAACTGCAACTTACACTCAGTTCTTTCCTGCTCCAAAGCATCTCATCTTTAAGTTATGCCATGTGTTATATTCATGTACCTTCCAAATTTCAAACTTTCATCCTCCTTCACACTTAGAAAACAGCATCAACAAGTTTAAATCTGTCCAAATTGCTCTGGTCCCTTGTGGGAACCGAAGTCAAGTCCCCACCTGCCATTCTAAGTGAGATTGCTAGATCCAGAGCTATGCATCATTTAAGATCATTAGTGTAAAATCAATAGCTGCAGGAAATAATTGTAGCTATTCCTGCAACCTTGCCCCCTGTGGTACTTCATCCTTGAAGGTTATTTAATTAAAGTCCAAGCACGATGGGTTAGCTGTGGGATGGTGTATAAAGTGGAATTGACACAACACAGGAAAACAACTTTCACTACTAGCATAGCTCAGGAAAAGAAGGACTCACAATACTTGCAACCAGAAAACCTAGGCTTCTGTGAAGCGTACTGCTTTGCTGGTGGTTAGATGTTCTTCAGTATTGTGAGGAAGGAAGTCTATGCCACAAATGGAAAGTTGTTATTTAGTAAATATTATCTGGAATGCTACTGTATCCTAAACTGTCAGGCTATAACAAAGCCAAATGTGACATCAATTAACTTCCAGGAATTCATATTTGAATAAAGACAAATGACCCAATAGTTATGCCTCTTAGTATGTTTAGCCTGCTAAGACAAAATAAGATGGGGTGTCTTAAGCAACAGAAGCTTATTTCTCTTAGCTTTGGAGGCTGAGTCTAAAGTCAGGATATCAGCATGGTGGGTTCTGTCAAAGGTCCACTTCCAAATGTGAGACTCTTGACATTTTTATCCTCACATAAAGTTTAGAGGGCCAAAGAGGTCTCTGGAGCTCTCCTCCAAAGGTACTAAGATCATTCGTGCAGGAATCCACCCTCACAGGCTCATTGTCTCCCCAAAATCCCACATTTAACATCACCATGTTAAAGTGAGGGTCCCAACATGAGAGTTTCCCTGAGACACAGCATTCAGTTTTTTGGATAACACAAGCCAGGTGTCTTGTGATTGGACAACTCCATAATCATGACAGCAGGATACATCTTCCAACTATCTCAGTGATTTCAAATCTGGTAAATTTGGCAGAGTTAGTAAATTTGAGGTTTTGTCTCATGACACATCTTTCCTAAAGTCAGGTAACAGGTTGACTTCTACTCCAGCATCCCTGGTTTCAAGTGCCATGGTTCACACTTCCTTTGGCAATGTTTGCTTTCCTTCCACTGCTTTGGGATCATTTTACACCTTTCAGTTAATACTGCTGCCCTTCTGTCCCTACAGCATACTTTTAATTACTTAGTTCCAAGCATAAAGTCAGTACTCACTTTATTAAAGTTCACAAAAGAGTAGAAACATCCTTTGTTTACTCAATCATTACTTTAATAAATACTTATGGAGAGTGTGGTAAGAAATGGAGTGGTCAGTTGTAGCTTTTTATTAATACAGAAATAATTAAAATAGAAAGCATGCTTCACTATCAGAATGAATTGTGGTTTCATTTAATTAATATAGCAGACAATTTCAGTGTTCCCTACAAATGCCATGTATTATTTAAAATGCCATGGATATAACAAACAGGAAATGAACCAAACAAGGTTATTTGTCCTGAGGACCTTACATTCCAACTATGGAGAAAACAATAAACTGGAGAAATAAAAATAAATAAACTTAAATATATATATTTTAAAATATATTTTAAAATAAATAAATTTAAAATTAAATAAATAAATGACTCTCTTTAAAAGTTCCACTAAAAAAAAAACTAATTAATAGGATCAGTGATTGTAATGGGTGAAATGTCTTACTGATGGGGTGGTCATGGAAAACCATTATATGAAAGTGAGAGTGTGGATCCAACCTTCCACAGGATCTTGAAGACTTAGCAAAAACAAACACTAACCTACAGGATTCTCTTCAGGACTATAGATAGCCACAACTCATCTCAAAGCCTGCGCCTCTGCCATCGAACTGTGTATGTATATTTTGTATTGTCAACTTGAAAAAGAACTAAATTTCCTAAAACTCATTTCCCTGTGTGAACTGAGTAACAATTTCCTGGAGGAAATTTTGAGAATTCAAAGGCAAAGTAGGGAGCTATCTTTGCCTTTTAAATGTCTTTGATCAGACTCTAAGGGACAGATGAACTGTTCTCCTTTCCTTTGCACTCCCCAATCCAGTTACATTATCTGTTCTGATTACTGGCTTTGTTTCCCAACTGCCTATGCTTGCCACTGCAACAGAATTAGGAAGAATTTCCCATAGACATCTCCCTGAATCGTCCCTTTGTGATCCTACCTGGCAGATGGGTCTGGGTGTCATCCAAGACACCACTGTAATCCTGGATGTGTCCGAGAATGTCTACATTGCAGAGAAACAAGGAGAAATTTTAGCTTCTTTGTTAAACTTGAGTGTTCCTTGCTCTTCACACAAAGTGTTAATTTCTCATTCTTTTTAAGTAACGTAATGCTATCTCATTTAGGGTAACTCTGCTTCTCTGAAAGATAATCCTATTGATCCTGGAAGCAGTTCTAAAGGATCATAACGTTAAGGGTGAAATAAAAAATTGATTTTCTAATGAGAAAGATTTAAAGCCACTAATACTGCAGGTACTGGTAGCAGAATGCAAGTTCTTGGCATGCAACGGAAAAAGCAGTGATTTTAGTTATTTACCAGTGATCTGGAATCAAATGTCTAGCAAAAATCTTGAGAGGCCATAAATACTTTAGGAGAATTAAAATGTATAAAGGTATAAAGCTGGTTGTTCGTTGCTGGCAAGTGCATGTAAATACAAGTAAAACCGGGAAAATGAGGAACAGTTGGAATTGTCAGTGGAAGCTCTTGTTTTCGGTTATTGTTTGTTTGTTTCTGGTACTGGGAATTGAACTCACGACCTTGTGCTTGCCAGGCAGGTGCTGTGCTGCTGAGCTAAATCCCCAGGCCAGCTTTTCTTTTCATGTTTTCAAAAACTATGACGTTTTTGCAATATTTTCTCCTCATATAGGCAACTAAATACTAATAAAATTTTCCAGTCTCTGGAAATCAATCAATGAATTGAAACAATTTGAGAAGCATTCGTAAACAACAAACAAACAAACCAAAACTCCAGCTGCTCACATTCCACCCCCAAAAAAAGATTTGTGACATTTTATCATAGTCTACTTTCACTGGGTCGCACCAGTAGCATAGCAGCCTTCAATGCCATGTCTTGGAACCATAGGACAGACAAGGTTTGGGTCACTTTAAAAAGCTTCATTTGCAGACCGTTGTTGCTATTTGATGCTTCCCAGTTTCATGGCAGAGCCCCATTCAAAGGCTTGGTTATTATTTGAACTGACTCAAAACTGATCCAATGGGAAAAAAACATATTCATAAAACATTTATGGAAACTAATGAGCTACAACTGTCTAAAATGCAAGCTACCTAAATCTACGGAGAAGCTGGAGACAACCAAGAGTGAGATAAAAAACTTAAAAGTAATGTCTAGGGAAAAAGATGCACATGAGGAGTTGTGAAAATTCTAATGTGTTCTTTATAAATTAAAAGGGCAAATTCATGCGCAGGACTGTAGCTGTGCTTAACAGAATCTCAAAAGGGCACCAATCTCTAATCTTAAAATGTCCTTGAATATCTGAGGAAGAAGAAAAGGAAGGATAAAGCAGGTTGGTAAACTGCTAAGGATTTAAGACATGTTTCATAACACAGAACCTTCAGCAGACAATGAAAAACTTATAGACTCCAGACCTCTAGAAAAATCTCTGACCAATTCTTAACTGATCATTATGCTAACTAAGCATAGACTTATTACAACTCCTGAAAGGCACACAGACTTAATAAAATTTGTTCAAGAAGGTCATTAAACAGATAGTGGCAGTAAAAAAAACAAAACGCCAACAGCAAACCCTAGGAAGGAGCAACATATGATTTCAAGAGTGATTTATACAATCACTCTATTGTATAAAATGTTCAGTTTTCAGTGAAAATTTTTAAGCATACAAAGAAACAAAAGAGGATGATTCATACAAACAAAAATAGTCCTTTAATACTCATCCTGAGAATTCTCAGTTCTTGAACTGTGTAAACAAATATTTTAAATCAGTTTCTATGGGTATGTTCAGAGAATGCAAGGCATGTGAGTATGGAAAATGTTTGAAAGGTCTAAAAGTGGTGTCTTATCAAAACCAAATATTATCAGTAATCTAAATTTTTGTAAAAGGAGAAAATAAAAGTTCATAAATTAAAACATATAAAAATTGAAAGGAAGTATGAAATGCAGAGATCTAAGAACCAATCTGAGGTGGAAAAAAAAATCAGGCATGTTTAAGGCAGGTCCTTTGAGATCATCCATACTGAGAAATAGTAATCCAAAGAATGCAAAGGATATGCAGAGCCTCTCTGGAAACTCTGCTCTTGACTTTATCCCTTGCCTTCTGAGTCAGTGCATCATCTGGGAAAAGAGATTACGGTGGGAAAATCAGTGTTATCATACAAACTGACCTGAAGTATTTGAAACAAAAGAATAAGGACTCATTTTATTGGCCAAGAAGACTTCACAAAATTTGTACGTTTGAGGTCCTCTGTTTTGCAATGAGATATTCATAACCCTTATCCAAGTTTTCAGGATTGATGTAGCAAGAAGCTACAGAAAGGCTAGAAATTGTTTGAAGTGCAAAAGAAGTCCTGGAAGAACCACAGCCTTAACTCAGTCAGGCTTAGTGTGTTGGCCTGTTTAGAAAAATTGACCCTTGCCTGTATTTCACCCAGGTGACACTTCTTCTGGGTTCCTGCAGGTCTAATAGTCAAGAAATGTGAGACAAGGAAGCCTCCTGTTCCCCTAGGAATTTGTTTTGTGCAGCTGCTACAGTTTGAGGGTCCCTTGCAAAACATGTGACATTCCAATATGGAACCAAGTAGGACTTTTAGAGGATGATCAGGTCATGGGGATTCTGCTCTAATGAATGGATCAATGGGTAAACACATAACCCAAGAGTGAGTCTATTACAAAATCTACCTTGTCTCACTCTCGTGTCGCTCTGCCCACGTGATGTCCTGCAACACGATGGAACACAGCAGAACACTCTGCCAGTAAGCAGGTCCTCACTAGAAGCAAAATGGATACTGAAATCATGCCTTTGGACCTAAAAGCCTCTAGAACCATGAGCTAACCAAATTTCTATTCGTTATAAGTTTCCTAGTCTCAGTATTTTGATTGAGCAACAGAAAATAGACTAAGCTAAATATAACACGA
This sequence comes from Chinchilla lanigera, assembly GCF_000276665.1. NCBI lineage: Eukaryota > Metazoa > Chordata > Mammalia > Rodentia > Chinchillidae > Chinchilla > Chinchilla lanigera. Next base: position 5,030,072 of record NW_004955422.1, on the reverse strand, counting down.
GAAACAAAACTTTAACTAAAAATCGGCTTGTTGCCATAGAAATGACTTTGCTTTTGCCACTGCTCAGGCTGTCAAAATATCCCTTGCTAAATAAAGAAAGAACTAGATTGGGTAGAAGGAAGGTTTGAACTAGCTGCATTGCAGAATGTAAAGCCAGTGTCCTGGGAAGGGATAAAGTCTATGATCATTTGTCTGCTTGTTTTTTGTTTTGTTTTGTTTTGTTTAATTTCATATAAGCTTGGCATTTAGGAGATTTCTTAACACAGGTAATGTAAACTTCAGAAGTGCTTACCTAGATGGAAATTCAAGTAAATAAGAGTATCCAGAAAAGGAAACATATGTGGAAAGTTTGAGGTGAAAGTGAGAATTAGAGTCCTGGTGTATACCTGGTGCTGGGGTTTGGGATTTAAGATTGTAGCCTGACAGTTATAGTGTCTGTAGAACGAAGGTTTCCCCTCAGGAAAATGAGAACAAACAGTCAAAAATGCCAGATTTCAGGACAGCAAGGATACAGGAAATTACTGAGAGAGTTTGATGTGCTCTCTAAGGTTTGTCATTTTGTCCTGTGCAGTAGAAAAGGATGATTTTCAAAGCCTTGTGGGAAATGGGGTACAGACAATGACTATTTTCTCAGAGGGGATTTGCCATTCCCAGGCTGGAGCTATTTATGTGAAAACTGCCTCGACCATTCTCAAAATAGCAGGTGCCTGGACATTCTTTATAAATGGCTAGAATTGGAGAGCAAGACAGAGGATTCTAATATAAAAATTACTGTTCAGCCAATACGAGAAAAAGATGTGAGATCACCAGAGTAGACTGTTGAAATTTTATCTTAATGCAGCTGTTTGTGACTTTTACTGTGGGCAAACAAAATGTACAGTAATCAATCAGTGTGTTCTGTAAGGCTAAATAGTTATTTGCAGGTTTCATTTTTACAGCTTCTAACATGTTTTCCATAAGAAGTAAGCTATACGTTTTCAGCGACCTTGGATTTACTTCAGGTTAGGTCATTAGATGCTACCAGGGAGTTTTCTCTGAGATTTAAATTGACGATAAAATTTACTGTCACTTCCAATGCTAATGGGACTCAGCTGTAACTTCAGGGTTTCATTTAACCACATGCAAAATGCAGGTTTAGTACAGAACATGATCGAGTGCTAATATTCCTGTTATTGCTTTTGCTCTCATCATTTTCTGCTGTGAAATTAATTGCCATGATTCATACAAAGGACATCAAGTTCAGAGGCAAGAATTGTAAACCACACCCAAACTTGACAATCAGAACTAGAATAACGTTCTTTATTGTTGTGGGGATTGTCTTATTCCCTCTCCTACATTCACAGTATCTATTTGTCATGGCCTAAAGTCCTCTTTAAATATCAAATATATTAATGAACAGGTAAGGGAATAAAATTATGACTAAATTACAGGTGAATGAGTTAATTTTTTAGTGTATTGTATTTTATTCCTCATTCTTCACATAATACAGCAAATATGACTTATACAGTGTTGCTTCATTCCTATTTTACTCATCATTAAAACAAAAGAAATTTATGTGTAGTTGTCTACTAATAAAATGTCATACTAAATATAATGTATACTGTTCCACTGAATAATTAGTTTAATTAACCCGTGTTATCTCTTTATGGATCGGGAGGCTTTCTACTATATCTTACTATTATTAGCAACACTAGGAATATATTTATTCATGAAAATAAATATCATTGTTAACATGTGCATAATAACACTGTAAACATATTCTTATCCTCACACAGATACTTTAACAACCCTCTTACAAAAACATATTTTCCGAGTTTTTCAAAGATTTTTTGTGGAAAAAGTTTGCAGGCTCAAATTTTGCTCCACTGAACAGTTTGCTTTGCTTTTCATCTGTTTTTAGGAAAATTTTCAATTCTTTTCACATTAACATATTATACATTGTAGTCCCTGGAAATCTTTAGAGGTCATTACATGCTCTGGAAGCTGTTTATAAGATTGAAATTTAGACAAATCGCTTTTCCCATATTCCTGGCTGAGTCCCAGAGAAAAAATTACTTGACCAGGTGAGATACAAGTTAGAAGGCAGATATTATTTGAGTTGACACATTTTATTCTTGTATTCATATACTAATTTTTCAAAGAAGGAATACATTTTGGACACCTTCTCCCTAACAAATATTTCAGAAACTTTTCCTACTCCTAGATTTTAATATTGTTTACAATAAAACATTCTCCACTGTAAAGACACTTCTTTATTTTCTGAACTGATTGGATAGCCTAGAGGTTTGTAGGGCAGCATTGAGCACTATGGCTATTTGTTCTTTATTCAAATATTGGTTTAATATCTGATCCCAAAGCCAAGCACAAGGAACCTGCAGTTAAATATGCTGGATTAATTATAAGCTATACATCTTCTTATTTTATTCTATTTTTAACATAAGAACTTCAGATATACAAACTAACTTTAGATTTATAGTACATAGACTTGTATGGGAAACCTAATTTATAAATGTTATACTGATTACTCTATAAATCAAAACCATTAGGTTTGTAAGTCCCATCAAAGGAGGGCTGCAAACTGAAGAATAGTAGTGGCTCTGCAACTTTTCAGATAATTTTCAACCCCACCATGTACTTAATTTCTGCACTATTATAACACATTACTTGGTGTTCTGAAGACTTAACTTCATTCATTTTTTTCTCTCATTTAAGAGGTGAATAATTTTATGTTTTCACTGCTACGTCACTTTATACTTATCATCATGTATCCCAAATGTCATAAAGTAAATATGAAAATTGAAGTCAATCAAATAAATTAAAGAAATCTAATAATGACTGGTATCCACAGTGTAAGACAGTCCCCTGAGCAGAACAGAAGGTGACTCTTCAGCTACTCCAATGTGGCCATTGGATAATCAGTCAAGGAAGGGAGTTAAGTGAAGTAAATTTACCCAAAACAATGAACTACATTTTCTCTTTTTAATTTCAAAACTTAAATGGAAAAGCAAACGTAGTCACATATATTGATCAGTATATCAAGAGGAAAAAGATAAACCACCACTAAATCATGAAGTAGAAACATTGGTAACCCATTCACATTAAACAAATGCTGGGGTAGTGCTGGGGATTTAGCTCAGCGGCACAGTGCCTGCCTGGGAAGCGCAAGGTCGTAAGTATGATTCCCGGTACTGGAAAAAAGAAACCATACATGCTGGGTTTTAATTAGTAATCAGAATCAGTAGCACATTCTTCAATGAAACAAAAAAATTCCCTTTATTCCAAGGTCAATGTACAAGTTCAAGAAATTGAAATTAAGAAAAAAAAAATAAAGATAAACTTCTTTCAGAATGAAGAAATACTTATTAAACAATGAATAAGTAGCATCTTCTCTTAGATATGTGAAATGTAAGCAAATATTTTCCCAACAGCTTTATGTCTGTGTCCACTTAAAACTTTAAATCCCTTTCACAGCTAATGTTTCCTTATTGTGACTACTTTTGTGTGTTTTCTTTTGCGGGGAATGGAAGGGGAAATTAGGTAAGGGTGGTTGTGTTTTATTGGGGGTGGAGTTTGAAAATGTTAAGGAGTTCCTGCCTCGCTTTTGTATGGCTTTGGGAATACAGGCAGGTCATTCAACTGTCCCCAACGTCCAAAGAGTGTTTGCGTATCCTACCTCTGTTCTTCACAAACACCTTACTTCTGCATATTTTGAGCCACTTTCTTCCACACTCTCTCACTTCTCTCTTTCAGATGAACCTGCTTTTTCAATTTAGTCTTTGAACTTAGTCTTGTAGTCTTGAATCCTCTATTCCAAAGGCTCATTTGGGATGTCAGTCTCGGTTGCCAGAATCTCCTCTGGGAATTTCTTGTACTTTACCAGATGGGGATCAGTGATAAGCTACAAAATTACGTATATTTCAGTTTCAAAAAGTGCACGTTTTAAATTTTTAATGTTACCTAAGTTCACATCAAACCCTCAAATTCTCAGAATTGTAGCATTTAAGTTTTGAAATTTTTTCTTGTTGTAGAAAGAGAAAACAATGATCTTTAACAGAAACCAGTACCTCTAAAATCAAGCAAGGATTGCAAAACTGACAAGCACCACTAGACACTTGCTTTGTACAACTTCTTCAACAGCTGTGTGGGTACTCAGCAACAAGGTGGGTACTCAGCAACAAGCTTGGTTTCCTGTTACTAGAATATTTGATAAATACTGACATCAACAACATAAAATTAAGACTCTAGAAGGGTCATAAAGGTAATGAGTAAATACAGCCCTTCTGATTGCTATGGAAGATGCCTTCAGAATCTCATCTCCCTCCAGTACAACCTATCACTGACTCAAGGTCCTTTAAAGTGCTGTTTGTGAATGCCTTCCCTGAGAACTGCCTTCACTCTGAGTATCTCTTTCAATTAGTTAAGAGATGCAAGGAAAAAAAAAAAATCTCTTACCTTAGCAAAGTTAATTTTAGCTCTCACAAACCATGTTTAGAATGCAAAATTTTAATGAAGGCTGCTGCTGTGAAAACCAGAAAGGGCTTTGTAAGGGGGAAAAAGTACCTGAATTAAATTCTCTTTCATGACCTTGTGAAGTCAGTTCACCTCTTATAATCTAAAGTCCTGATCTCTAAGGTGGATATAACAATGGTTCCTTCCTTACATATGTGAACCAAATCTATGATTGAATTAAATGTACATAGCAGGGCATAACAGCCAATATATTAGAGTCCTTAAAATGGTACATTAGTAGCTATTTTTTATCCCTGTTATTACTATTAACAGTGGCTCTATAACTGAAATACATTTTAATCAAAAACAAAATACCACATTTATTCACATTTGAAAATTAAGTTGCTTGAATAGATTTTAATTTGTATGCTTCTTTGCTAACTATTTTGTTTATTTTAGTGAAACACTGAGAACCACCTACTCTTTTTTTCTTCAAGGAAATATTTGAATATAATTAAATATACTATACCTATGTGAAAAAAAGTAATCTTAATCCAAACACTCTCTCACATGATCACCTGTACTAAAGGGTTTACTTTTAATCCTATTAATTTAATTCTTTTTCCTGGGAAAGGTAATTTAATAGAGTAATGAGAATTATAAAATTTTGAGTCACACTGACTTCATAATCTACAGATTCCAAGATTTTAGATCACCTAATCTATCTTGTTTTATGTTCATCTCAGGCAAAGTGCAGATTATGGTAGTGTCTTAATTACTCTTTTGTTGCTGAGACAAAATACACAACACCCAAAGTTAAAGAGAGAAATGTTTCAGTTTGTAGAGGTTTCAGTCCCTAATCAGCTAGATCCAAGGCAGGCTGGCATGGCAAAGGGGTTTTACAGAGGAGAACCAGTTCATGACAAGCAGAAGACAGAAAAAGCAAGTAAAGGACAAGATAAACCTCTTTCTGTCCCTTATATTATCTCAAGACTATAGGGATTAGGGCAGTGCCTAACCAATAGGTGGGCTGATTTAGTGATCACCCACCCTTAATCCTAGCACCCTTAATCCTAACACGGCACCATAAATCAATCATGCACTCTAGATTCAGAAACCTCTGAAAAATCCCCACCTATGACTGCATGAGGCTTTGGGGGGACATCTAAATACAAGCCATAACAGTCACTATCTCTTCATAGGGATTTTGTTATAACTAGATTAATATTTTTAAAGAGTTGACAACAAATCATGCTAGAAATTAGTAGTTAACCAAAAATAAAAATAGTTTCTTTAATTTGTGAGAATTATGACTTTCTCTACTGTGTTGCCTGTGTACAACTGAGATTCTCAAGCAGGAAAACTTGGAGGAAAGGGAAGAGAAAGAGATCAGAGAATGCAGTGTTCAGTAGTTTCCAATCTGGGTTATTTCAAATGAGTATTTCAGAAATATATATCATAGGCATAAACATGAAATTCTATATTCAATCAGCTCAAAAGCAGAACTGAAGATTTGAAATCATACTAATTGGAAACTCACATATTGCCTGGTAGGTTTTATCTTATTGTTGTCCGTCTCCACTGATGTTTCTGTCAAGAAGTACAAAATTTAAACTCTTTGTGGGTTGAGTCTAGATGTCAACCAGAAGTACAGGCACCTATACTCTGTACAGACCTAGGGAGCAAAGGTTGCAGATGTAATTAACTCCAGAGCAAGAGTTCTCAGTTGTAGCACTAATGACATATGAGGCCACATAATGCTTCATTGTAGGTGCTCATCCTTTGCATTGTGAGATAACAATGTGTCTGGACTCTCTATGCAACTGTCCCCCAGTTATGACAACAAAAAATTTCTCCAGATGCTGTCAAGTGTTGCTTAGGAACCAAAATTTCACCTAGTGGAGATCAGCTGATCTAAACATATAAAATATGGTAAAACATATTTAATGTTTAATCTAAACATATAAAATATAGTATGTAAAAATTGAATAAACTACAAGGGACTATAAAATCTGTTTAATATAATTAATCATAATCTCTCTATACTAAAACCTTAAATAAAAATCACCAAATAGAATAAAGCAAGGAATTTAAATATTAACACAATCTAAACAAATAATATGAACATTAATGATGAAGGGTGTTTGAGATGAAGAAATCATTTGATGCAAAACATAATACAGATAGGTCAAATAAAAATAAAAGGACTTAAGAGTATTGCAGTTACTTCCAGAAGAGTATCTTTTAGAGTTCGAAAATTTTGTTTAAAGAAAACAAAAATATATATACAAACATTTATTTACATATACATATTAGAATATTTTTACAATATGTCAGAATGACTTTTTAATTGATTTATTAATGTAAAGCACTTCTTATATGTTTATAACAATTTATGTAACAATATAGGTGAGGAGTATAGCAAGTCATTTTCAGTAAACTAAGAGTCAAAAGGAAACCGTTAGCAAAAGTCAAAATGAGTATTGTTTCAAAATGTGAAACCATGCTTACTTAATAGGCCGATGTACTAAGCAAATGTCAGACTGAGGATTGCTTTTGATCACATTAAGGTCACTGGTGACCATGACATGAAATATTCCAGTAAAGTGGCACAATTGGGAGACAGAATGGCATGGACTACAGCACAAAGAAGAGAGGAAGCAGTTGAAACGATTCATCAGATGAATAATTATTCTGAGAGATTTAATCATGAAAGCCATTAAAGGCCAATCATTAGATCTTTTCTCAAAGACGGTTTTGCTGTGTTTCTAAAATGGATTAATATTGTGTTACACTCTTTATCTGATGGTAGCAATTCAGTGCAGAGAGGCCACGGCAAAGGAGAAATAAGAAAATAAAGGAATATGAATAAATGAATTTTGGACAGAGATGAAATACCGAAGGGAAGAAATTACACAGGGAGACAGTGCACCAATGGAGGTATGAGCCCAGGTCTGACATTTTAATAAAAAAATATCATCATAGAGGTCCTTACATTTGTAAATTTGGTGGGAGTGAAATGAGGAAATACTTTTCACATTGTGCAAATTGCTAAGAAGGAGCTGAGAACAAGGGAGAAGTAGATCTCTGAAAGGTTTGAAGAAAGACAAAAGATGTTGAGACAAAATTGAAAAATTACATTGTGCCAAGAAACTGTAGAGATTTTAAATAAAATACTTACAAAGAATGACTTAGTGTAAGTGGTATTGAAAAGAAGAAATGTATAAGCCTGTCTTTGCAGAAGGAAATGTTTGTAAGCTCAGGCCAAGTAATAGACTGTTACCTCCTTTACATACTATGTCTGTATTTGGTGTCACAGCTGGGCTAGATTTTGAAATATTGATCTGTGTGTTCTCAGTGTAGTTTCTGTACTCCTGATCCCTCAATGGGGGCTTGAGGGCCTCTTTTTCCTCTTTCATCAGCCAAGAAAAACACCTAAGAGACCACAGACCCAAGAACCAGGCAGAAAGATTCAGATGATAAGAAATGAAGTGAGTTGTGAACTGCTTGTAGCTTCTCATCAGTGGGAAGGTCTTCACTGAGTGGAAGGATGGGAGACTTGTACCCCTTGGGGTAAGGAATGGGAAAGTACATACACAATACTTGCTTCTTGACCAAGGAGAACTGAATTTAACTGTCTAGGAGTGTCCTTATTATTCAGAAAGCATGGAAATACTACCCTCTTGTGCATGCTTATTTGATTATTGTCACTTTGATTCTCTAATGATTGTCAATATTTGCATTCAAATAGGTTGGCTAACTGTGAAAAGTAATTTTGCATGTGTTTTTGACTTTACATGTACTCTGTCATTTTGCTCCATCCTAAAAATAAAGACCCAACTTATTTATATTTCTACCAGCAGTGAACGTGACAACCATTTCTGTAACTTACAGAATTATTTTGACTACTTTCTCATAAATTCTCAGTAAAAATGTATACCTTGTGTGGTATTGTTATATTTTGCAATTAATTTACATTTGTTTTATTTGTGGTCTATTGGTGTTCAATTAGTTTAAGAAAAACAAAGGGATATTTAAAATGCTTTACTATAATCATGCTGTTAATTGTGCTATTTATTTTTTTATTTTAAGAAATAAAAGAAGGAAACCATACTAACAAAGAGACATCCACTTACAAAATAGCATAAGAACAGTACAAACAAAACAGAATTACAGACAAAGTTGCAGGAAATTAACAATGGTGGTTGCATTACATATTGATATCTTCAAAGTGGTTTCTCAAGAAAACAAATAGAAACCTAAAAGATTGATCAAATAAGTAATCATTAACTGTTCCTTTCTGTAGAGCAATAGAAGACAGTAGTACAACTATGTTAGCTATCCTGTGTATACATACTTACACAATTTCCCCATCTTTCCCTTCTCTTTTCCCACACCCCAGTTGCCCTTTTGAGCATTTTCCTTTCCTTACTTTTGAGCATTTTCCTTTCATTTCACAATGTCTATCATACCTCCTAGATTTTATTCACTCTTTCAGGTCTTACACTAGCGAGACAATATGATGCTTACACATGCAGACCTGATTTATTTTACTTATGAGTATGGTCTCTAGTTATGACCATTTACCTATAAAAGCCTTGAGTTTATCTTTCTTTATAGCTGAGTAATATTCCATTATATAAAAGTACCACAATTTTTTAATCCAATTCTCAGTGGATGAACATTTGAGTTGCTTCCACAGTTTAGCAATTATACACTGAGCCGCTATAAACATGGGTGCACATATATTGCTATGATATGGTGTTTTCAGATATTCTGGGAAAATACCCAGAAGGGGAATAGCTTGGTTAGATGCCCAAGTCGCAATTTGCTTCCTTTCCAAATGGGTTATCTTAGCCCAGACAGTCTCGACACTCATTTGAAGACAGATACAGGACAGACTTACCTCCTCCTTAGGAAATGAGCTTTCTTTTTAAACTTGTGGCTTAATGCCTCATGGATCTTGAGGTACACGCAAGGAAAAGCTGTTTCTCTCCAAGTCATCTTGTTCCATAAATGGTGACTTCTCTGCACTGGTTTCTCAATCAGCCGGCTTCCTCCGGCTGTCTGTGCTCTAGGCATTCTTTGACGTGTCCCAAGTACAATTTCTCACTTTCAAGTGCTCTTCAATTATGCTCATTCTACCATCAGCTTATTTAATCCTTTTTTACTTTGATCCCATAAATTTGTTTTAATTTGTACTCTTTCTACTATTTCTGGTTCATATAAATCTGTTCCCTCTTCATATGAACTTTCTGTATAGAAGAAATAATTTAATTACGTGTAAAGTTTCACATAGTTTACGCTGTGGATAGTTTCACTGAACAGCAGCTCTGTTTATTTTGGGCGGTGATCTTCCCCACATGGCATGTGAAGTTTTGGATGTCCATTTTTTTTTCACTACAGTAGACATGAGTAAAAATCCCCTTTGCCTGCTGAGAATATATGTTCTAGGTATTCAGAAGCTGTCAATAAGTTGGGGTGGGCAAGGAGAGTATCTCCTACTTTCCTAGCTCTGGATTTCACTACGCACCAGCTTCATTTGCAAATCTAACCAAAAGCCAGAAGTTTGCATCTGCTTTCCTTCTCACTTGTTCTGCTATGTGCGTGGCGGTTTAGAGATTCTGATCCTTTCTGCTTCCCAGTAGTCATGCTGAGGGTTCTCCCTAGGAAGACACATCACCAGCTTCTAGACCATTTGGGTCAATCACAGAAGGCAGAGAAGATCAGCAGAGGAAATACGTAGGTGGATGGAGGGTGAGTATCTTTCTTTAACTTTTCATGATGCACATTTCCTTCTGAACACTTTGTTCACTGCATTGAATCACCAGTAAATTATTAAGACTTATTAGTTAGTCCATTTTGCAGGTAAGGAAAAGAAGACCTTGTCTTCGTCCCTCTAGGCTGCTACAGCAATCTACAGTAAACTCAACAGATCTTTATATTTTCTCAAAGGAAGGCTGACACATCCAAAGTCAAGTATAGACAAATTCTGTGTCTAGCGAAGGCCTATTTCCAGGGTCACGGATCACACCATCCTTGCATTTGCACATAGTCCAAGAAATGGTCAAGCATTCTGGATTCATTTTATATTAAGGGTCTTAATCCCAATTCTGAGGGTGGAGCTGCTCCAAATCACCTCCAAAGCCTTATCTCTAAATACTCTCATATTTGGGGCTAGGATTTCAACATGAACATGACAAGGAATAAATATTCAGTCCATTGCACACACATAAGTCCACTACATTGTCAAGTTCAAAGGAAAATCCACATTTAGCATTTAAATTCATTTTTTATTCCAAGCCAAGCCTTTTGCCAGAGAAGGAAGCCAATAGATGTCTGAGCCACAGTTGGGCAGATTTTTCTAAACTTAATGAACATCCTCTGTAGTCCAGATTTATGGGACCTCTTCTAACTTCTTTCTGGGTAGTCTTAATTGTAGACAGGGAACAGTTTACCAGTGAAGAAAAGTGTGATTCTGGCAGATATATTAAATAGATCATATTTTCAAAAATAAGAGATAGCCACTGACTTGAAGTTATTTATCTATCCAGATTAGGAATTTTTATTTAGTTCCCTTCACCCCCAGATGCATGTGAGAGATATGACGGTGATATTTGGTATTACCAGACACTATCACACATTACTCTTCTGGTAGTACTGATCAACCTATATTTCCTTAATCTCTCGCTATTCCTTATATATCCTCTCTGAATTCATTCTGCAGACAATATGAAGAATCTCATTCTTTAAGTGAAGGCAATCTAAAAGATTTTAAAAGTCCCCTGAAGAGAGAAGAAAAGTGCATGAGAAATAGTTGTAACGTTAAAGACAAGACATTGAGGCAATGGGATGGTTTGGTGCAAGGGTCCCAAATTAGAGAAGTACTTGACAAGTCTGAGCCTAGGAACCAGAGGGGTTAAAAGTATCAGTGTCTCTAGTGATATTTACTACAAATATTCATAGGTTATTAACATGGAAAAAAATATAGAAAGAGGCAGTACAAGGTGAAAGGAATGAGTTTGCAGTTTTGTTTCTATCATGAGCTAACTCATTGTTCCTCAAGTCTTTTACCTACCTTTTGCAAAGAAAGACCTGCACTAATTCATAACGCTCCTCCAACCTCTAAGGTAAAATGAATCTGAGAAAAGTATTCTTCAAGCTAGAGTGCAGGAAGAGTAGTGCAAGCAAGCAGCATATCTAAGCAGCAGAAGGATGAGAGAATCAATTATTCATGACCCAAAGAAGAAGCCAGTTTCCCTTGTTTTCTGAGATTTAAGGGAGAGAAGAATTTCCAAAGTCCTTTTTCCAGATGAAAAATTGTATACAATTTTGAGATCTGATTTTTATCCTATAGACAGTTACCAATCTTGAAACTTGTTTCGCCAATTATTTCAGGCCTAAAAATGCTAAAATGCCTTGCTTGATATATAGAAGGTAGACAATACAGAGCTTTTCTTACTATGTGTTGGGGTCAAGGGAGAAATTTAGGGGGATTACACTGAGCCTGAGGGTTTAAAGAAGGAGTCTTATGGAACTGCTGCCTTGGGGCTCATGAACTGACACCTGTAACTGGGCAGTAGCTTAAGAAATGAAGGTAAAGGTTCTATGTAAAATTATAGACTCTTCCATCCCAAATCTTTTATTCTATAGCCATAATAGAATAATGGAATAGAACATGAATCTGGGAAGGGATAGTGAAGCATACAGCAGAGAAGGAGGAGACACCAAAAAAACAACATCAACTGTAAGTGCACGTGGTCCATTTGTCCTAAGTATTATAAAGGACTAGAAATTAGTGCCATGACAGAGTTGAAGAAGAAAGACCTAGTTTAGGTTGGGTAGCCAATCTGAAAACTCAAGGTGTAAGCTGAGTCAGGAAAGGGTGAGCCAGGAAAGCCAGCTGCAGAGCTGGGAGCAGAGATCAGCAAATCTGAAGGACGATGTGAGTGCAAAAAGCCTGGGCTGGAACCGATCTGGCATGTTAAAGCAACTCTACATTCTGAGATCACTTCCCTGCCTTGAGAATACCAGACATCACTAAAAAAGTCTTAAGAAAATTTACTTTCTTTTCAAATACTTCCGATCTAAAGGTTTTGTGTATTGGTGACCTCATTATTAAAAAATAACAAACAGAACAGAACAAAAGACACCTGGATCCTCCAGAAAATTTAAAGAAAACAAGTAATGTTATTAGCTTAATGTTCCACCCTTGTTTCAACTGTTTTGTCTGGTTGCTTATTATAGAAATATCTTAAATGTTCATGCTCCAAATTATAGTGGTTGACTAATAAAAAGTGTAGCCTTTTCATAGATATTTTCCCCCCAAATATTACCAGGAATAAGGAATGTTTACCATTCTGTCTGTCTGAGCTGACATTACTTTCATCCATAGAGTCACCTTGTGATACAAGTAGATTCCTCCCACTTTAGTGCCTACTGCCTTTCCTATCCAACTTTCTGGATGCTTCCTCCTCTTTCAGTAGTTTCCTGTGAGGGCTGTAGCAAAGTATATGAAACTTTGTGTCATGGGGCTAGGGATTTAGCTCAGCGGCAAAAGCGCCTGCCTGGCAAGTGCAAGGTCGTGAGTTCGGTTCCCGGTACCGGAGAAAAAAAAAAAAAAAAAAAGAAACTTTGTGTCTTAAAATATCAGAAATTTATTTTCTTAAGCTTCTAGAGGCCCAAAATCCAAAGTCAGATTCACTGTGCCACAGAAAGTTGTCTGTGGGGCAATATTTCTTGAAGATTCCAGAAGAAAATCCATTTCCTTGCTTCTTTCTGCTTCTAATGACTCTCAGTAGACTTATGGTTAAAATACTCCCCGTTCACCTCAATGGTCACTTTGCACTGTCTTCCCACAAATAGGATTAAATTTAAGGTCAACCCAGCTAATATAGGAGAAACTCTCTATCCCAAATGCTAAATTTGATGGAATCTGCCAACGCCCTTTTTCCATACAAGGTACCATTTACATTTTCTAGAAACTAAATTCTGGACTGTTGGGTACTGTTTATATGTGAGATATTCTATCCCACATTGCTCTACTAATCTGCTGCCCACAGTGAATTATATTGTTTCTTACTTTCATCTTTCTTACAGGGAGTTTCCCACAGAGCATCTGTCTCTAATTATAGATCTTTTCCCCTCTTATACAAGGGAATATGAAGGATATGAAGTGAGTCACAAGGATAGAATGGGATCCAAGCTGAATTGAAAGCTAATATTTGCAGTACTGTTCTTCTCCTATGTCAAGAAAAGAAGAATAAAAGCTCATTTCATTATACAATATTTACTTCTTATGCACAATTTCTCTTTCTTGCTATTTCAGTACCTGAGGCCAATCATGGTACAAAAAATATTAGATGGGAAATTTTAGAAATAATTCATAAATTTTAAATAGTTGTCAGTGCAGTGTTAGTTATATTGTTTTATTTTATTATCTAATACTCTTTTTCAACTTTTACCTTACCTACTTTTCAAATTAAACTTCATTTTAAGTATATTTCCTTAAAAAGTATAATAGATGCAGGTATCGGTACATGTGTGGATTCAGACATCCATGGGGGTCTTGGAATGTAACCCTACAGTACAGAGGAAACAATGATAGTGCTTTGTCACATAGGATAACCTTTTTTGTCTGTATTTGTCCTTCCCATAACCAGGCTTTGCTATATCCTTCAACTAATCAGAAACCATACAAAAGGAGAGAGATTTTCTTTATTAATAGGAATATATATTTTATCTCAGTGGAGAGAGATTATTCCCCTGAGCTGAATGCACAAAATAGGGTCCTGAATGACAAAACACCTCATCAAAACTCTATAGCAGAGTCCCTCTGGAGAGAGCGGGTATTTTTTGCTTTGGCTATGTGTTCCATATTTTTTTTTTTTTTTTGGTGTTAGTGATATTGTTTTGTTTATACAAATTTGAAAGCGTCTCAAGTTCCAGAGGTGATGAGTACTCACTGAAGGAGTACAGATATTTTAGACTGAAATGATTGCAAACATCTTGCAAAGATAATTAAAGCAGGGCCTTCGCTGTGTTTCAAAATCTCATAAAAATTGAAGATAACCACATAGCTATGAGCTTATGAAATCTAGAGAAAAGATGCACAATCAGAAGTATAAAAATACAAGGAGACCTAGACAGTCACAACTCAGAGAGATGAAAACCTTGGTTAGCAACTGAAACATCAAATATATATCTTCCAAATATGTATCTTCTTTTGTCAATAGGGGTTCTTCTATGCCTTCACAGCAAGAGTTCATTACAGCTCTCTCTGTGATTATCCTCAGTAAGTTATGCATTGTGCATCTTTGTAGGTATACTTCTATCAATCTTCCAATTATCTATGTGTCTCAAGTTAGAATTCTCCAAGATCTGAGTGTCCATCAGCCCTGTTAGTCGGAACTTTTATTGCCGTTCACCCCGTGAACATCCAGCTTTACTTCCTTAGAGGCAAGTGACCATTTAAACGTCAATCAACTATGGATTACAGCGTCACATAGAACTAGCCAGACCTTAAACACCATTAATAAGGAATTAAAGGTGGGAACCTCATAGAAGGTAGATGAAGGCATGACACATACTTAAGCCCTACGCTACCCAGAACACCTATTGACTCAGAGATCACGTACATCAGCCCCATATTGGAGCATTCTGAGTTCTGTGTATAGCTGTCATTCCCTCTTAGCCATACAGTGTGAGCTCACTTGTGTAACCAGATGTGTCTGGGGACTGGGAACTGTGCACGCACGGTCTGTTTCTGCCTAGAATGAGATACCCTTAGAGAGACCTAGGTAATGTGTCAAACCTTTAACATGAGCCGAATGCTGCGTCAGCACTGAGTTAGATGCTCTCCTTGGTGCTGTTAGATCCACATGGCAAGGCTTCATTCTCATCATGTTTATTGCTCCAGCATTGCCTAAGGGGGTTATAAAAACTAGTAGGGGCCTGGGTAATTTTTCTGGCATGGCTAAGAGAATAGCCTTGAATTTGGAGCCTGATCTCTGAGTATAAAGTGGTAATGGGCTATCATTCACGCCATTCCTTCCTGGCTGCATTAAATAACACTTCGGTATTTAGCCGTAATTCACAACCTGCACCGGCTGTGTCAGAGGGGAGGGAGGAGTTCACTCAGTTTGACTGCAATTTCAAACACAAATGCATTGAAGAGTAGCCTTGCTGAGCCTATATAAATTATTATTCTAGACACAGCTGTTTTTCATTTGTGTAAATGTTCAATCCTGTACTTAAAGAACAAAAGAAAAAAGTGACTGTGACCAGGGAGATGGTTGCATCTCAGAGAAGTGGGGCTGAGGCATACTTTTTTTCCTTTAATAAGATGATTTTTCCTGCTGAAGAAAACCATATTTGAATATAAAAAAAGAATATGGATGTAATGTCCTGAGAGAGGCTTTGAAATGCAGTCGTTCCATTTCAGAGACATATAACATTAGAATTCACAATCTTAAAATGGGGCAAAGGATCTGTAGATGGGAGGGTTTCATGTCCTTGCGGAGCATCTACTCTGTCTCTGAGCCCCAGGCCTAGAATCACCAGACATCCCCTCTCTGAGTGTTTGCAGAGCAGCTTATTTTGATTAGCTATATAAGGTAAAAGAAGAGAAAGTGTGAGATCTGCTGTGACATCAAAACATGGAGAAATTTTCCTCTTTCGTTCCCAGGATTTGTGAACCAGTGGGAATCATTATTAATGTATGCTATGCACACAGGCAGCATAATAGTGCAACAGCAACAACAGTAATAATAATTACAATAATAATTTTGCAATGATAAGGACTTTGATTTGAATCCAAGTCACACTTCCTACTTGAAAAAAACCTCAGACCAATTATGTTAGCTGCCCTGATCTTGGTTCCTTTAATTGTCAAAGAATGATAATGAATATAAGCTACTGTGACAATTAAATTGGGTATGTCTGTAAACGACTTAGCACTGGACCTGAAAAAGAAAAATGAACATGATTTAGCTCAGCATGATTTGCCTCCTGCCTTTTCTACTATCCTTGTTTTGAACCAATTTACCAGCATCTTTACCCTGTTGACAACAGGGCCTTTTACAAAAATCCATCTGACATTTTCCAGACATTTGACTGTGGTTTATTAATGTTCTCACCAACTAATCTCTCAGCCTCAACACACACTTACCTGAGTAATGTTTTCCACATTTAGATCCCACCTTTTAAAAAGGATTCCTCAGATAAGCACCTTTGATATTTCTCTATCCACAGTACAGATGAGATTTTGTGAGTGTGTTTCATTTCTCTTAATGCATTTCAATGTTCTGCCACTGCATCTTTTAAAGTATTGCTGAAATATATATTTTATAAAATTTTTAAAGTATTAGTCTCTGAAACTAGACTGAAAGCTTTCTGAAGGACAAAAAACTTCATGGACATTTTTCATGAGTAAACCCAAACTCCTACCTTAGTAACTAGGATTTAAGAGTTACTGGTTAACTCCTAAGGAGTTAAATTATAGTTCTATTTCTTGTATGTTATTCCTAAGAAGAAAATCAGTAAGTGTTACCCCTCTGGAGTGGTGCAGTACCTGTATAGCAAATGATTACTTGAGTCAACACAAGCGGTCAGGTCCCCCAAAGAACAGAATTGTTTCCTTCCCCTGGTTGTTTTGAAATGTGCACTGCCTAAACTTGAGCTGCTGTAACAAATTGTCACAGACTGAGTAGTTTAAATAGCAGAAATGTATTTCTTTCTTTCTTTCTTTCTTTTGAAATGTATTTCTTAGAGTTGTGGAGGCTGCAAATCCAAGATCAAAGCACTTGGAGATTTCAGGTCTAGAAAGAATCCTTTTTCTGGTTTACAGGTGGCTGTTTACTCATAATAACCTCACATGGTGAAAACAGAGAAACA
Organism: Chinchilla lanigera; assembly: GCF_000276665.1. Lineage (NCBI taxonomy): Eukaryota > Metazoa > Chordata > Mammalia > Rodentia > Chinchillidae > Chinchilla > Chinchilla lanigera. Next base: position 5,012,729 of record NW_004955422.1, on the reverse strand, counting down.
GAGCTACTTGTCTTGTCTCTTCTCGTAAGGGAACTAATTCGATTCACAAGGGCTCCACCATCCTGACCAGACTCTGAAGATCCCATTTACTAACAGTGATACATTATGGAGTTAGGATTTTACACAGGAGTATTTAGTGAATAACATGTGTAACACATGGACAAGTCTGCAGGGAGGCAAAAAGCAACTTTGAGTCCTTCAGGAACAGGCTAACTGTCCTGGCAGGACTCTCACATATTTTCTCAGCTCAGTTTTGATTAAATTTATACATTTGGTAAGACATGGTTGAAAAGTTCCATCAAGATTTGGCTTTCCTGGTAATGTGGATCTTTTCTTAAGTGAATTCCAAGCTCATATTTAACCCTCAGTTTAGCTTCCTCAATATTAAAAGGTACTTCACAGAATTTGACAAAGTTAATCAGGAAATATCATATTCCTGGTGCAGAAACTTTCTATTTTATATACCCTTTTAAAAGGGCTGTGTATAATTATTTCTATGTGTCCAGTGCCTGAAGGAATAGCTAACGTGTGGTAACAATTCAAATATTTTTGAATGAATGAATTGTTCAACATAAGCTGATAACCCACACTGTAATGATGTAAGGGAAAAGAGTTTGTTAGGTGTTGAATACAGGTACTTTTCATTTAACAACACTTAATTTATACAATAATTTGATTAAGAACTATCTTCTATTTATAGATAACAAATCACATCAAGGCCATCTTTTGTTAAACACAAGAAAGAGCTGACCTGAAACTTTCTAGACTCTAAGAAAGACAAAGTGATACCGGAGCACATGAAATGAAAACCAAAATCCCCATAAACAAGAGAACATTTCCCAAAGAAGTGGTTTTATTCTGATGCTGAAAAACTAAGAAGCAGATAACCAGTCAACAAACAGAGGAGATTTTCATAAAAAGAAAATGACTAATGTGAAGGTTTATTTTAGTCATTTGCCTGCCACACCTGAGAAAGCTGTAGAAATGTGGTGTGGCTGGTAGGTAGAACTTTGGAATCGTAGAAGGCAAAGTTAGCAGGAAGCAGATGAGAAAAAGTTCCCACAAATTTAAGGTCTGGATGATCCATGACACACTTTTAAGCCATTGAACGTACATAGGTTATTTGTTTATTTCCACAATTATATTCAGTTATGGCATAGAAAATGGATTCAGAAGGGGCATAATGGGAGAAGTGACAAGACTAGGAGAAATCATCCCTCAGTAAGGGACAAGAATGATTATCCTTGGGAGGCTGAGTAGCTGGGGATGAGTACATGGACTCATTTTTAATTGTTCAAGAAAAAACATTGACACCTTGTGTAGTGGGTACCATTTTGTCTAAATTATACATAGATTACTTCAGAGTTAAAAGAAGGAAACTGATGTGTCTAGCAACAGAGGAACTTCAGGCCAGATGGACTTCAAACCTTGTGCCTCCCCACCATGTGATATCATCCTCCAAAGCAGCCTAGTTCCCCAGACAATTGGAAACTGTACTCTTGGATGGAGACCACCACTCCACAAAGCCACCAGCAACTCCTCCATATGGCAAGAGGGTTCTCTCTGTTTCTTTCCTCAAGTACCAGATGCTGTGCAAGACACTTCAAATTCATAAATGAGAATTACCTTAGCAAATCAATTTCCAAGGGCTCCTCCTGACACTTTGTTAAGCAGTTATCGATGAAAAGCAGACACATCAACATGCAAATCAAATCCAGATTACCTGGGTCTTTATACATAACATCATTTTGCACAAGTATAGTTAGGGTTTGACTGTGCTTAAAAGAATTTTAAAAACTTCTTCATTGGCTTCACAAAGAAAACTACCTCTGCTTTTTTTTTTTTAATTGGTAAGAATAAACACATCTTTAAAAACATAATGAGTCAGGATATTCTCTCTGTGGTGTGTCAATGGCTCCAAAGGACTCCAGAAAGTCCCATTTGAGGGTCATTACCTCTTTCAGCCCCTCAGAGAAGCATTCTGTAAATAATTGCTTCCCCACTTTACGTGGATACCCTGGTGTTCCGGGCATGGGCCAGGACCAGGGAATAACTTCTGAACTGGGAGGATTTGGCTGATTAATTTTCCATTAAATGTTTCCTGACTCCATGCTGAAACTTCAGGGATCAAGCTGAGAGCTGAGAAAAAAGAAACAATCTGAATGCTTCGGTGGTAATTAACATCACCAGGTGACAAATTAACACTCCTGGGCTGTTTCCATAAACAATGATAACAGGGAGAACTAGCTCCCAGCTCTTAGCCTCCTGGTTATTTTTCTACAACTACTATATCTTTAAAGGCTGACAGATGAAGGAGGAGCTGAGTGGTTTTTCTCTAGCTATAGGTGATTGTGATGACTACAGGTGCAAAAAGATCTTTTAGAAAAAAAAAGAACCACAGGTAAAAGATCAATACATTATCACTTGTGGAAAAAGTATTCACTTGAGTGAGTTAGAGAACTTGGTAAGAATGCAGAGTCCAGAAATTCCGTTTCTAGAATATTCACAAGAAATCGCTGGAAGAGATTCTGGCACACCCTTGAAGAATATGTGCTCAGTACAAAATAGTTGTATTTATCAGGTAGTTAGATCCAAACAATTTAAGAAGTAGTTACATTCTAACAGCTTAGTAGCTCCTCCCTAAGAGATGATATCACTGAAAATGTACAGTAATTGTGAGAAATGTGAATTTCTTCATGCTAGTAATTCATATAGTGTTTAGCATGCCAAATGGTATATTTTTCTAACAATTTAAAAAGTCCTGATATATTTCCCAGAGTTTGGTGTAGCATGCCTCCACACATTTTTTGGAAATTATAGATATAGGCAGCAGTAAAACAAGACGCATCAAATTGACTTGGACTCCTAGAGTTTGTTTATTGCCAGAAAATGTCTAGATGCTTATGAATGAAGAATTGCCCACCCTTCTGAAGACAGAAGTTATTTTTCTATTTCATGCAACCCCTAGGAACTTCTCAAGGCAGATTTTATCACCTCCATTTCACAAAGAAGTTTCAGAAATAACTGGTCTATGGTTACAAGGTAAGAAGTGAACTCATAACTTGGATTCAGATCTTTTTTACCCAAATATCTACTCTTTTTCAATGAATGCCAAGCTAAGGATGTTGAAGATACCGAAATAATTACTACTTGTCTTTCGATATTTTTATCAACATGGGTGGTTGTGTAAATAAGGATATTCTCTGCTAAACTGGGAATGATTTTAACTTTAAATATATGATAAAATCATATATGACAATGATAATCAGTCATTGCAGGAAATATAAAATTCAATCTACCTATTCAGAACAAAGCATCTTTAACAGTGTGATAAAATTAAAAGCATCTTTAATTAGTGTGAGAAAGGGAAAAAGACATATTCTATTTATATCAATGTTTCAAAGTATAGTATATATATGAAATTACCCAGAATTCCTTTCCAGATTTCAGTTCTGTGATGGTTAATCTTGATCATCAACTTCACTGGCTTGACAGATACCTAAGAGATTAAGGGGAAAAAAAAAAAAAAAAAGCCCTTCTGAGTCTTTTTCACTTAACAGTTTGTCCTGAGTGCCACTCCTGTCCCACATTTCTTTAAGTACTGGCTATAGCGAGTGTTGCTTGGGTAGATGTCATTTCAACCAGTCAATTCTTGTATTGAATGAATTTGCTAAAATGTAGTTGTTATATCCCCTGTTATATTCTCTTATGAAAACAAATGAAAAAATATGCGACATTTGCCCATCCCGTATTTAAATAATTGGACTGGTCAGCGGCGGTCTGGGTGAGTTCACAGTCCTGTGAACTTGAGGTCTACATCTGGCCCCTGTCCTCTTCCTCACTGGATCTTCCCTTGGCTCTGCTTCTCAGCTCCCAGGATGTGAGCAGTTCCCCACTCCCCATGCCTCTCTGCCAGGACGTTGCTGCCTTGGAGCCAGGCAATCACTTATCTATTAAAACCTTGAGCCACAATAAATCTTTTCTCCTTTAAGTTGTTTATGTCAGGTATTTTGTCTTAGTGATGGAAAAGGTGATTAATAAGGAACACTTGTATCAGAGAAGTTAGGTTGCTGCCTTGACTTTACTTGGCCATGAGGTGCAGAAGGCTTTGGAACTAGTTTGCAAGGAGGCAATTAGAAAGCCTTGGGGATGTTTGTTCAAGAGGCCCTAGAATCCCTCACACAGAGCTTAGAGGGTGATTTTCATGGCAGCTCTGAAGACCGAAATGAGGATAGGAATATGGGCAGTGAAGACTGTGCTCAGGAGGTTTCAGGTGCAAATGAGAATTCCTGGGGATTAAACTTCAGGCCATACATGTTACATCTTGGCAAATATTTTGTCTGGATTTTCTCTATTCTCTAAAGCTTTGAGTGAGGTAATGAACTAAGTGATCTGATAGGGAAAATTATAAGGCAGAGCAATATTCAAACCATGGCAACAGTGTAACTGGTTGCTTTCAAGTAGATTAATAGAATCATACTGTTACTACTAAACATTGGTGATTGCACTAGACTAGACTGTATGGACATTAAAGAGAAGTGACTTACGTCATTTAATGCTGAACACAGGGCAGTCTGATTACTAACCGGTCTCAGATTTGGACCTTCAACTCAAGTACCCCCTCAGAGCTTCCTTTGAGTTGTTCCAGATATGGCTTGCCCATTCACCCTTAAATTTCAAAACAGAATAGTCTTTCATTCCGTTTCTCAGGAAAGAGGGTTGGATGGCTGCCACTGAGAAAGAAAACCGGAGACCCAAAAGTCTCCCATTTTAAACATGTTTCAAGCTTCTCCTCTACCCTGACCTCTCTCTGAAAACTTTTCATTTTTTAAAATCCCTTATCAAGAAAGTCTGATTATGCTACTTTTCTTTGTCAATAGAACTTGATTGGCTTTTAAAAAACCAAGACTTGAAAAATTACAAAACATCCTATTTCCTGAGAGGGCTATTCAGGTCGGCTCAGATTCACTTCATTCTTCCATCTCACTGGGTGAATTTTTCAGCCCTGTTAAAAAGAATGAAGCTATCACATAAATTAATGTTAGAACTTTGCCACTTGTATATAAATGTACACCTTGTTTATTACTGATATCTTTGCATCCATTTCTTTTATGTCATTATGTTAAGATGAGACAGAGTTTTTAAAAAGCTATCACTTAAGGATATAAAGCAAGTCTTTCTTAAATAGTTGCCCTATAATATGGAGAGAAATCTTAGCTTTATCCACTAGAGATTTGGGAAGGGGTAAGCCCACATCTCTCTAGCTTCTGTTAGTCATCTAAGCCAATTTCTCTCTATTCCATGGAACATACATTCTAGGAGATAATAATAAGTCTTACAACAACACAGAGATTCTTTAATCAAATATTTAGAAAAAACATTCACTGCAATACAATCCTTTACTGTGGATTCCACAAAACAATGTGGATCTGAAAAAATATTAAAGTGTTTCTCTGGAAAATCTCATAGAACTGCTGATCCACAGAATATCTTGAATGATTCACATTCTACACAAAGGCAAACACAAAATAAAGAGAATAATATGTTCTATGTGTCATACACTCTGATATAATAACTTTAATAACTAAAACTCTATTATGTGCTTTTTTATTGTATCCTTCTGAAATGATTGTGAACATCTTCAACTGTGCAGAACATATAGAAAGCATAACAAAATATGAAGTTTTTGGCCAACTTTCTTTTTTACATTAAATGTTGTTTATAAAATTTTATGTATGAATACACATATATAACCCAATAGGAACAGAGAAAACTATGTTATATATTTGGTGACTGTGTTTTTAGTGGCATTATTGCTTTTCTTTCTGATATGCCTTCTGTATTCACATCATGTGCCAGCACTGGTGTAGATATTGCATATTTTTACAGTGATTAAGAGCTTCCTGCTTACCTAGTTCAGTTTTCTCCAGAGAGAGGGAGAGAAAGGGAGAGAGAGCGAGAGAGACAGGGAGAGAAGTTTTTAAACATCTTCAACTGTGCAGAATACATAGAAAACACAGCAAGAGAGAGAGAGAGAGAGAAAGAGACAGAGACAGAGACAGAGATAGAGATATCTTGAAAACAATGCTGGAATCTTCACTTAAGAAAAACCAGTGCAGTAATCTCAGCAGTAGAGGCCAAGGACCACCAAGAATCCAAAATCAGCCTGAACTATACAATGAGACATTGTATCAAAAATCAAACACAGAAGAAGGAGAAGGAGGAGGAGGAGGAGGAGGAGGACAAGGACAAGGACAAGGAGAAGAAGGAGAAGGAGGAGGAGAAGGAGGAGGAAGAGGAAAGGAAAAAGAAAAGAATCCAGTGCTCTTGATTTCAGATAAGACATTCTATAAAAACCCAAAATATCTATGCTGTCAAGTTGAAAATGGACTCAGCAAAGTCTTTAAATGAGACTTAAACTTCTAAGACATCCTTCTGCTATATTTTAATCTCAAGATATTTTCTTGCTATGTATTATATAAAATGACTGTTTTACAATCAATGTTTCTTTAGGTTTAACAAAATATGGCACATAACCACAAATAAATACATATAATTATTTCATATTTTATACAGTTTATGTTTATTTTATTTGTCACACTATTGATATCCTATGGAAATTCCTCCAAATCTAATTGGGAAATCTCAACTTCATTTATTTTAAATTCATTATTCCCCTGTTGATAAACATCCACTCTATTGCTGCTTTGTTTCCACCATACATGTGTTGTGATAAATATCTTTACAAGTCACTACATACTGCACATTTATCTATTTGGGGTAGATTTCCAGGAGTGGGATCTCTGGGGCAGGACACATGTTGCTGTGGGTTTAATGTGTCCCCTTCCTCTCATGTTTCAAAATTAAGATGGCCTTAAGAGGCGAGATAGAGGTGACTAAGCTATGAGCGCTCCTCCCCATTAACAGGATTAAGGCTCACTTCAAAAAGGCTTCACATGAACACTTGAAAGAATCAACAAGTGGGATCTCATCCTACTGAAAAGTTTCTGCACATCTAAAGAAATCACCAGCAAAGTAAAAAGAAAACCCACAAACTTGGAAAAAATTTTAGCTGATTGTCCCTCAGACAGAGGGCTTCTATCTAGAACATATAAAGATTTTAAAAATATCAGCCCCTCCAAATTCAAAGACCCAATCCAAAAATGGGCAGCTGAGATGAATACACACTTCTCAGACAAGGAGATACAAATGGCAAATAAATATATGAGAAAATGTTCAACATCATTAGTCATTCGAGAAATGCAAATTAAAACAACACTGAGATTCCACCTTACCCCAGTAAGAATGGCTAGCATTAAGAAATCAACCAATAACAAATGCTGGCGAGGTTGTGGAGAAATAGGAACCCTTCTCGACTGTTGGTGGGAATGCAGACTGGTGAAAACATGTGGAAATCAGTTTGGAGATTCCTCAGAAAACTAGGCCTAGAGGTCTCATTCAACCCAGCTATCCCCCTGCTGGGTATTTTCCCAGAAGATCTAAAAACATCATATCACAGTGATGTATGTGCACCTATGTTCATAGCAGCACAATTTGTAATTGCTAAAATATGGAAGCAACCCAAATGTCCATCCACTGAGGATTGGATAAGAAAATTGTGGTACTTTTATATAATGGAATATTACTCAGCTGTAAAGAAAGATAAAGTTGAGGCTTTTATAGGTAAATGGTTGCAACTAGAGACCATACTCATAAGTGAAATAAATCAAACATACATGTGCAAACATCGCATTGTTTCTCTAGTGTAAAGCCTGAAAGAATTAATTTAAACTAGGAGATATGATAGACATTGTAAACTGATAGGAAAGCACTCAAAGGTAAAGGATAACTGGGATATGGGAAAAGAGAAGGCAAAGAAGGAGACAGTTTGTATGTATGCATATGCAGGATAGTTAACATGGCTGTTCTACTGTCTTGTATTTCTTTGCTGAAAGAAACTGTCAGTGAGTCCTTGGTTGATCAGCTTTGTATGTCTATATCTGTTTTCATGAGAAACCACTTTGAAGATATCAATATGTAATACAACAAGCATTGTTAATTCCCTACCACTCTGTTTGTAACTCTGTACTGTCTGTACTGTTCCTTTGCTATTTTGTAAAACATCGACTGTCTGTTAATATTTTCCTCCTTTTATTTTGAAAATAAAATTAAAAAAAAAAAAGGCTTCACATGGCGATCAGCTCTCACCTGCCCTTCTGCCTTCTGCCAGGTAAGGAGCAAGTGCTTCTGCCCACCAATGACACAGAATAAACACCTTGAAAGCAGAGAATAGAAAATTAGATAAGGCCTCTTGGACTTCATAGCCACAAAAATATAAGAAAATACATTTCTGTCCTTTACAAATTTCCCAGTCTCTCATATTATATTACAGCCCCATACATGGATTAAGATGTATGTGTGGTTCACAAGTTAGTGCACCTCACTGGTTTGCTTTCCTTAAAGAATTGCACAGTTCCAAGTTGTACCAGCAACGTAAGAGAACAGCCTTGTTTTTCTGCGATCATTCCAGTAGTTGATAGTTTTATTCTTTAGTGAAGTCATCTATAACTGAAGATATAAATAATTGTCGTTTAGTATTTCCTAAAGTTTTGAAGACTCTTTTCTCTAGATATACTATAAGCCATTAAGAATAATTTTAGATATTCCCCATTAAAATGTGTTGTCCAATTTTCTGTTTGTCTTTTTAAAATCTTGTAAAGGCTAATTATACATGATAGCTATAACATTTTTGTCAACAGGGACCTATTTGTATCAAATGTTTGTCTACTATCATTACATATGACAACTTTTGCCACATCAAATGTTTTTAACTTTAATGTTGTGCCTCCAGGCTATCCAAATATAATTACTTTCTATCACCTATTCTTGCAAGATTTTAGTTGCTTTTATTTTCTTTATTAACGTTTTTATTCCATTTGACATTTATTGAGTACATATTAAAACACAGATTGAACTTTATTTTCATCCAGTATGTCAATACCATTCACTAAACTTGTTATTCTTTGCACTGCCTTGATTGAACTCTCAGTTGTATGTTTACCACTTTCTTATGTACAAAGAGAAATGAGTTATCAGTGAGGTTCTAGGGAGCAGTCAGTTGTTCCTTCTACCAACATCCCGGTTTTTTCCCCTACAAATTCTTGATATTTATGGAGAAGGGAAATAACCCTCGCAGAGTTTTTATTTTTCTTCCTAAATAACCTATCTATTCTCAGATATGTATTCTGTTATGTAAGTATTAAGAAATTTTTGCCTTGCCCTTTTAAGGAATCTCACTGTTCAAAGAATAAATACTTTAACATATATTTGTTAATGTGAATAAAGTAACGTGTGAATGGTAAAACTATCCCAGCTCAATCTGACTGATATATTTGCAAAACAAAAGCACTACACCATTGTACCTCCATGGAGTCTTCTGGATACTTACAGATTTAGTATTAGCTAAGGACTTTCACTTTTTAGAGATAAAGTGAGATAAGAAGGAGGGTTATTTTGCATAAGCTTATGTAGGTCATTTGGGAAAATATCTTTTCATTCTTTATCAAATATAAGTATCTCCAACTGGCTTTTATGCTTCTGCTATCCTTATACCAGCAGGTAGCTTCTCCCTAACTGCCTACATACTAGGAATTCTCCAGAATCAGCACGAAAACACTTATGCATGTTCAGAAAAATGAGGTCGGGTGGCTTTGAAACATAAAAGTGAAGCAAAGTCTATTTTTCAGGAGGAAAAAATATTAATTTTGTGAACAATATTACCTTTAGCAGGGCACTCACTCTTGTATCACTAGTCTGTATACAGACCACATATTATTTTACCAATAACAAGCTTTCAGAGCTCCTGTCATACGATATATATCAGAAATCTTTTGCATGAAAAGTAGGATCCAACTATTAAAACTAAGACTTGTTTACCTCCATGTGGAAACTACTAATTCAGTACTACTGATTTCTATATATTGATCAAAAACACCTTAGTAATATACGTGTCCGTATCATCAAAATGAAGATACTACACGGTGTGATTTGGGCAGAACACTCCAACTGAATGCCTGCTACTCCAACATAAGTAAAAAAGAGGTCTCTTTTCACTCTGTGTACCCTCTAAGTCAAGATGACAAATTAAATTATGCGATTCTGAGAGACAGCTGAAGCACCGCATGTCTTTTGGGAGTGATCTAGATTGATCTAGATTCTTGCTGGTGAGATTTACAGTATTATTAGCAGAATATTAAAAAGGAAGTACTCCAGTAAAAAACAATCACCTATTAAATGTCATTACCATTGGTAGAAACATTTTCTCTTAAAACAAAAGTTGTTCTAAATTTCAAGCAAAATGACCTATGTGCTAAAGGGAAGAGAAGAAAAATACGGAGATTGGTCTACAGTTTCTATCGTCTGAAAAAAAAAATCTGAGGATTTAATGTTTTTCTATACGTAAACATTTCAAAGATACCGCGATGATGAGACCATGTAAATCCAACTATCAATACAAAGACCCTGATGGATCTTATAGGAAATGATTCACATCTGTTCTCATTCCTTTGGTTTTTTTTTCACCATGTTATCACATACATGCAATTGACAAAGTATCTTATGATAGTAAAGCAAATATGTCATTGCTTGAGATCATTTAAATACTTGTGTTTCATTGGAAAAAAAATCATATAACACATAATTAGTCATTTTAAAGTGTACAATATTAGTAGCACTTTTTACTTTGCAATGTTTCACAACAATAACATCTAAGATGCAAAATATTTCATCAGCCCTGAAGGAGACCCTGAACCCATTAATCAGTTACTCTTGTGTTTCCTAGAGAAAAGCAATCAATAGAATTCATTTTAAGAAACTGGCTCACATAGTTGTAGGATCTTAGAAGTCCTATAGTCTGAAATTAGTAAGCTGGAGGCCCAGGAGACCAAAGAGTGCAGTTCTAGTGGGAGTCTCCCGAAGTTCTGAGATCCAGGAGAGCTTATAGTGTCCATTCTAGTCTGAGTTGGAAGAGTTGGAATAGATCATTGTTCCTGCTCAGACAGACAAAGAAATGTGTGCCTTTCTGAACCTTTTATCCTATTCAAGCCTCCACCAGGTTGTTTTAAATGTGATCCTTACAGACACACTCAGAATAATGTTTAACAACATATCTGCTTACTCCATGTCCCAGTAAACTTGATGAGGAAAATAAACCCCCGCATTCCCACTACCACTTATTTCAAAAAACCATTAAATGCTTTTGACAAAACAGAAAATTAAGTATATGTATTTGTGACTGGGTTTTTAATTTTCTTAAAGTGCTTGTTCTTCTTAAAGTGAGTAATCTTTCATGATATTTTATTTACTCACTTTCCCATTAATAGGTAGTTGAGTTTTTCTGTCTTCTGATGGTGATGAAAGCTTTATGAATATTTTATTTAAAGGGAAGAGTACAGAAAGGAACAATAGCAAAATACCAACATCACAGACATAAACAAAACAAAGCAAAAACATTAATAATGATTCAGGGTTTCAAAACAAAATGATAGGAATTAACAGTGTTTGTTATATTACATATTGTTATCTTCAACGAAGTTGCTCAGATTATCAGATGTAAGAATGGAAGATTGAACAAACCATTAAAGATCTCTAATGTCTTTTTTAATTATTATTTTTATTCTCTTTGATGATATGAATATTTTTGTATGATTTGCAGAGTATATAGCAAAGAGTTGAATTATTTGAAGTTGTATTGTTACTCTAGATTTAAATTTCTGTAATTTTATTAAGCTATATTTCAAACCTTATATCAGAGGATATAACATTTTGCACTCCCATCAGCTACATATAGGAGTCCCAATTTTACCCTTTCCTTGCCAACACATATTCTTCATTTAAAAAAGCAAAGTCTTTCTATGAAACATGTAGAATTTGTTGTAGATTTTTAATATAAGATCATGTTATCTGAGAAAAGAGTCTCATTTCTCATTTTTCAAGATAGATGGTCTTTATTTACTTCTAATTAATTGATTGATTGGTTAATTATTTAGCCTAATTTTTCTGCCTACCACTTCCAATAAACTGTTAAGTGAAAGTGTCAAAGTGAGCATTTTTTTCTTGTCCTCGATCTAAGAAAGAAAAATTTCACTCTTACTAGTGAGTATTATAGTAGCTATGAGTGTTTCATAAATTCTCTTCATTGGGTTGAGAGAGTTTCATTTTATTCCTAGTTTGAGCAATTTTTGTAAAAAAAAAAAAAGTGACTCAATCAAACCATTTTCTCATAATAATAAGATTGTGGGTAGCAAAGAAAAGTTAATTCTAAGAGTCATAAGTGATAAGAGACAGTGAAGTCATTTAATGGCTGGATTAACCATAAATGCAAAATTAAGGCATGGATAGATTTACATTTAGAAAGATGAATGAGAAATGTGAATTACATTAGCTGTGAAGGAGCAAAGTAATTAAACCCTCAAAGGCATACATAAGCATAATTTAAGTATAAGGAGGTACCTTTTCCCTTCAGTTTTTACTAACTTTCCACATTATGCATAAAACTAATTAATATGTAGGTGTTCTAGGAACACCCAGCTTCAGTCTCAGCTGACTTCCAGCATCAATTGCTGAGTAGGTGAAACAAGTTTTCATGATGATTTCCACCCAAACCATCATCTGTTGCTAACTGCGTGAAACTGATTAAGCGTGAGCTGGCTGTGCTCAGTAAATTCCCAGAACTGTGAGGTTTAAATAAATGATTGTTGTTTCCTGAAGCCCATGAGTTTCAGGATATTCTGTTATACAGTAGTAGGTAAATGGAAAAGGAAAACAACAAAAAATATTCTCCATACATACAGTAGAGAAGCAGTGTTTAAATAAAGCTACATTATGAAGAAGGAAATACATGTCATGTCAGGATAGAGAGAGTTGGTTATTCATGCAGTTCATTCAGTGGGCAAGCAATCTAACATGCACAAGGCCAGATCACAGAAATGACAGAGACAGACTTGAGTACACAACTGTTGCTGTTCTGTACAAAGCCACAAACTGAGAAAGACAGACGTTGCATGGAGCAATCAGAGATACAATGGTAGAGTACAAGAATGGTGAGCACCTCATGTTGGGGGTACAGAAGAGGAAGTAGGAAGTTCTACATAAAGACAAGGTAAGGCAAAATATTCTAAATTTAAGACAGGTTTGCATTTGAAAAAGTATAAAAAGGAATACTATCCAGTTCAAAAGAACAGCAGGTATCCAAAAAAGTTTAAATATTATCTTACAAGGTTCATCCAGGACCTATGAAATGCCAAATATGGCTTCAGTGTCAGAGACATCTAAGGATGTCGAGAAATAACAAGGGATGAAATGAGTGGCATTTGAAAGGAATTTGGGCTGTATAATGTGACAGAAGAAAATCACTGAGATGAATATCAAATAACAGTTTAAACAAAAATCGAGATGATACTAACAGTGACAGGTATTTGCAGAATAAGAAAATTTTTTGCTCAGGTATCATTTCAGGTCACACTCTCTTCCTCAGTAAGTGACAAAGGGGACACAGTCATTGTAAGAGTTCTTCAGAAAGGGATTATTCACTCACATGCAGTTATAATAAGAATCTAAAGTTCATCAGATGAAAACAACCCTAATTCTTTCTAGTCTTTTTTTTCCTTTCTCTATACTTTCTCTTTTCTACTCTGCACATATTACCTCTAATTTAAAAACAGAAAATTGTTATTATTTGCATATCCAAACAGAATAAACTTTGCTTCAAAGCATAATGGAGTGGTCATCACAAAAGTACTCACAAATAAAGGCATTAGTAAATGTCTACAATGAACCCACTGCACTGCGACTTGGAGACATACTTCCAAGAATTCCCAAAACGATCTTGTTTCTATTAATATGAGAGTACCCTCATTCATGCTTTATGGCAATTTTTGTAAACCAAAAGTCAAAAATTATCATCACCCTTTTGGATTACACTGCTTAATTTTTTCATGTCAAAATCTTCCACTAATGCCCATGTGCTGGTGGCAAAAAATAGGGAGATGACTTTCAAACAAACAACAGATTTGCTAGGGTGCTACTCAGAAGTGACAAATATCCTCCTCATGTGAGACGCTATATAAAATTTTACTAGTAACACACTTCTGTATATATTTGCTAATATAATAAAATGAGCAAGAATAGCCATCTTCTATCAGGCAATGCATGCTGGAAAATGATCTTAGTATTTTATGCCAATATTCATTGAATGCCCCAGTGAAATATTTCCCTTTCTCTTGGGTTGCTCCCTGTTCGAACCCAGCCATTATGATGTGAAGACACCCAGACTGCATACAGTCACATGTGAGGGTTCTGGTTAATACTCTGCAGAGCCCCCAGTGAAAAAATAGTGCCCAAATCCAGGCCTGTGTGCCAATGAGCCTTCAGACTATGTCAGCCTCTCAGCTCTCAGTCTTCCAGCTAAGACCTTAAAAATCAAAGACCACAGGCTAGCATCTCTGTCATGCCCTGCTAAATTCCTGATCCACAGAAACAAAAAGAGTGTTTTTGAGTACCTTTCTGTGCAGAAATAAGGTAACTAATCACGTAATAAAACAAATAACTAACATTACCACTTTAGGATAATGGCATTTTATTTTCACTATTTGCTGAAAATTCTGCTTTCTCCAATAAGCTTGTACAAGCCCAGCCCCAAATCTTATTTATGTTTTGCATAATCTGCTTTAAGGGCTAGCCTTGGCATCAGTCTCAGGCAATGAATATTTGCTCAGTAAATGGGACTAAGAACTACAAGGAGAATAGAGAAAGTCATTCTCTTAAGTGCATGTTTCCTCTCTTTATCCAATTCCCTTTACAGACAGTCAGTGCTCACATAAGCAAGTGAGCTAAGTTGTTCATTTATTACACAAAATGAGACTGAGAAAATTACATAAAGAAAGTGAACCACAGTCTGGAGCCGATTTAGGAGGTATTTTTGTAGGAAAACTGTTAAGCCAAAAGTACTTTTCAAACAACTACTGAGACAAAAGAATGTGCTGTTTCTTCCCAACATTATTTTTAGCAGTGGCAGACTCTTAAACCAGTGCTTCCTAGTAATGAGAAAGCCCAGAGCCCAGAATCTTTCCTATTCTTAAACTTCATGTACTGTGCATGAGTGCCCTCTCAACTACTGTGAGCTCCTCCCTGGCTCTATGTACAGAGAGTACAGAAGCAAGCAGCTCTGAGACAAAAGACATCCTCTCAGTTCCCTACTGCTGTGTGTTGCCAGGTGTCTTAGCTACTTTTCTCTCATTGCTGAGACAAAATGCCAGATGCTCAAAAATAAGGAAGGAAAGGTTTACTTAGCTCATAATTTGTGGAGGTTTCAGTTCATAATCAGCTGCCTCCAGGGTAGGGTAACTTGGTAGAGAGGGAATCATTCATGGTTGTGGAGACAGAAAAAGCAACAAGAGCAAAAAGGGGGAGAGCAAGTCTTTTTTCCCTCCCTTGTATTGTAGGCAGTCTACCTGCCCTGGGTGGGTGTAGCACTCAGTTAACTCTGTATCCTCCTCTTACACAGCTTGAGGATGTTACAAAGTAAGGACTCTGGCACCCTGTTGAGTTGCTTAGTTAAGCTTCTAAACTTCTCAGTTTGACACAATGAATCAATCATTACAACATCCTAAGGTGTAAACAACCACCCTAGGGTGTGTTCTCTACACCCTGGGATATAGAACTTCTGAGTCCCTAAGGCTTCTAAACTTCTCAGTTGACACAGTTTATCAACTATTACAGGAGGTTTCTTCTGTTTGTACTTTAAATGTGCTGAGAAGCCTCCGGATGCTTTTCAATAGAAATCTGTCATAGTTCTAGAACCATTGACCTAAAGTGGCTGAATGATTATAAGATCATAGACCACTGATGTCACTCATAGACAAATGCCAGAAGAGTATAGGCCCATAGGAGCCTATGTTATAGTGAAGCTCATCTCCCTCTCGTTAAGTTAGGAAAAATTCTTAATGTTATTTATATATCAGGATTTATCTGAGTTCTTTCATGTACTGATTCTCATGCTATCTTAAGGATATCTCAACGGTGCATGTTTTTAATAAATCTATTGTCAAAAATATTAAGTGTAAGTGCTACTTTTTCCCACTCCAGGACAAAGGGTATCAGTAGTTTTGTTGAAAGGGAGAAATAAGTATCACATCCATGGATATTCATAGGGCAAGGGCATTGCTTTAATTCTTCAAACTATTATTCTATCAAACTATTTTCAAATACCCTTATGGTGCTGCAAAAATGTAAGAAACAGGCACCTATTAGGCACATAGAGAATGAGTTTAGCAATGATGAGTTTAGTGAAAAATAATAAGTGATTTTATAATGTTCATTGACATCTTATTTGCAAGCTAAGTAATAGTTCAAGTATTCAATGAGTCTAATCACATATAAATTTATACATACCGAATCTTTAATATATATCTTGTCATATAATGTAGATCATATGTGTATATGTCATGATTTCTTCATAATTTATTCCTAGTTTAGCAATTTATGCATATCCATCAAATTCCATCATCCTAACCAATCACATTTCAAAGTATATGTGTTAGGTTATCAGGACAGTTGGGAGACAACAACTTAAAAGTGTAACATTTCCTTAGGATGAACATGTTTATTATTAGCTGTATGATCTATATCCTGATTTTTTTTTCATTTTAAAAATTAAAAACCTGACAAAACAACAATGAAGACAAAATCAAAACAACAAAAACAACAAAAATGATACACGACCTCAAGACAAAATGATAGAAGCTTACAATGGTTGCTAAACTACATACTGTTATCTTGAACAAAGTTGCTCAATGTATTAGACATAAGAATGTAAGATTGATCAAACAATCAAGACAGTAACAAGTACAAAACAATAAAAATAATTTAAAAACATTGGAAATGATGCAGAGCTTCATCATACAAAATGGTAGGGGTTCAACAATGGTTCTTATACTGCATATTATTTTCAGATCAATTACCAAATTCAAGCATGTAAAATTGGCCAAGAAAATTTTAAGCATAGACTCTTCCTTTCAGTAAACTACAGACATTAGCAATACACCTGGTTCAGCTCCTTTTATATACATAGAAATCCTAATTTTCATCTTGTGAATTTGACATTTCTCTATAACAGCCATTAGGACTATTAAATTTCAAAAGAATGAAAGTGTTTCTAATATGTGGACCTAAGTTTTCCAAATACTATACAGTAAAGAAGTGATGAGAAGAAAATATATGTATACCACTCTATGCCCAAATCACACAAAAGATTTGCAACCTAAAAGTAATGCAAAACGTAGACAGATTCCCTTCTCTGTCTCAAGAAAATATATATATTAGATTAGGTAAAAACAGATCACTATTTATTGCTTCAGCAAGATTCACAATTTTCAACTTTAATTCTGTTTGAATATCATGCTTTGTAAAGCCCATCTAGTGATGCATTTTACCTCTGGAGTAATAGATTCTCATAGCATACTAATTTTACATCTCATGAAATGACAAGTGTGTCAGCTGCATATAATTTTGTTTAAAACAAGGATTTTGGTGTCTCGATAACTATTTAGAATCAAAAATCTCATAAGGTTAATGAATAAGTATCAATTTTCATACACTTTGGACACTTAGCTAATGACACTGGTCCTATGCCAACAGACTAGATAAGCGTCATTTGTTCAACTGTGACAAGGTTTACCCAAGCTCCATCCATTAGATGATCGTCTACAAAAACTCTAAATCAAAAAATGTAATCTACACGGCATGGTGTGGAACTATCTCCATCTGGAGAACTATTTCAAACACTTTAGTTTAAATAAAAGCAAGATTCTCTACAGTGTCACACTGGAGTTTGAAGCAGCAACGTTTAGTGCTGAATGAAAATATTTTTTAAAATGTTCTTTTGATGGTACTTAGTGCAAAGGTGCTAAAATCAAGACCTGAATTTTGGAAGAACCTGGCTTGGATCCAATGACAAGTTAGAATTTACCAATGACTTTCCAGATTGTTGAGTAGAAGTCAGGTTGCAGAGACCCACGGATGTTGACTAATTGGGTTTACAATGGGATATCGGTAAAGTGACAGCAATACAACATTCTCACTGTGTAGTTGGATGCATATTTTGGTTAGTGAAATTCAGTCATTTCTAATGTTTTTTTATTATTTTTTATTCTCTTTTAAAAATAAACATTATTTTACACTAGAGATTGGACAAGTGAATTCCTCTTGTATTTCATCCAGGTAAGACGGGTTAGGGGTAGAGATTTTTTTTTTTTTTTTTTTTTT
>NW_004955422.1:4979315-4988070 GCF_000276665.1 Chinchilla lanigera | reverse complement strand
CGGGCGGGGTAGAGATTTTAAAGTATAGATCCCAATGCTCAGGAGGAGAAGGTGGTCGAGTGTTCTTGTAAGTCAGGATTTTTTCCCCTCCTCTTCCCCTCGTTCTTATTCTTTCTCCTTTTCCTCTTCTTCTTTCTTATCTTTCTTGCCTCCCGATTATCATTCTAAGCTCTTACTACTGTCAAGTACATTGTGAACACTCACATGGAATAACTTATTTAGTCTTCACTAGACCAGTATAAAGAACAATTTATAATAGCTACATTTTACAGATGAAGCACTTAAGGACAGAGTACTTAAATGTTGTCCCAAGTTTCCAGGCTAGTAATGCTGGGGCCTGGAGTTAAAGTCAGGCAAGTATCAGCCTACACTCCAGTAAACTATGTCCTGCTAGGTACTGACTACTCTACAAGCAATTAAGATGATGCCCTGAAAGGCTATGTCTGATATTCAAAGGAATTATTTTTGACTCTGAAAAAGGAATTCACCTCTGTCTTTCAGATCTGATTTTAAATTACCATTTCTAAACTCCAAACAAGATTCATCAATTCGACAGTTTTCTCCTTATCCTTTGAAATTATTACTTGAGATTTAATATTTATGCTAAATCATCTGTTCTTGCTATATTTGTTTCCCTTCTATCCCAAACTATGCTAAATTACATTTGAAGAAAAAGACCTGGTAGATATTGCATATTACTGCAAATGTGGAGCCTGGCATACAGTAAGCACTTAATACAAACCTGTTGACAGGTTAATTGTGGATTGACAAAATGAACACTTTCCAACAATAAGATGTGTTGCCAAGAAGATACCAGCAAATCTCTTTTCAAAGAGATATTTGTAAATAAAGATTATTTTCAGCCATTTCAGGTAATTTAGTGTGTACTTCCTTAAGGTGAAAGGAATAACCCTCAGAACTCTCTTGTAAGCATATGAATTGATGCCTTAGGTAATTATAGTTTATCAGACTTCTGTCTTTTCCTTTTCAGTTATTTGTAGCAACAAGAAGACAGATTATCCTACCTTTGTGAATACTATAATATTTTTGAAAGTGCGTAAGTTTTGGGCTCTGTTTGTGATGTTAATTTTGATTCATAATTTAATATCTGGAGGATTTTGTTCAATTTTTATCTGTCAGAGCCATGGTTTCTTCATTTGCAAAATAGATCTAATGAAAGCTCCTGTTTTGTCCACTTTGTGTCTTTGTGACAAATACCTGAGATAAATAGCTTAAAGGAGGAAATGTTTCTTATCAGCTCTTGGCTTTGGAAATTTCACTCCATGGTTGGCTGGCTCCAAAGCAAAAACATTATCCAGAAAGGTGGGAGAAACTGCTCTCCTCCTGACAAGCAAGAGGGAGAGCGAGGTAGAGCACAGGGCCAGGACCAGTAATTCCCTTCAAAGCCAGGCCTTCAGTGACCTAATTCCTTCAATTGGATTAACCCAGTGATGAGGTCAGTGCCCTCATGGTCTAATCACTTTTAGATCTCGTCTCTGAACACTGGTGTATTGGAGATCAATTCCTCAGCACATGAGTACCTGGGGACCTTCATATTTAAGCCATAGCGGTTACCTTATAGATTTGCTCCAAGAGAATGTGGAGATTTCTAAGTTAATGCAGGATCTGAAGACCCATAAGCACTCAAAAACAAGTAATAGTGTCATTTTCTTTCCTCCTAACTTAACTCTTTCCAAAACAAGTTCATTCCACAAGTTGTTCAACTCCAATAGAAAATGAGCATTTATCATGAGTTAGTTTGTGAATACGCAGTAAATCATATGAAATTGTTATACTATAAAAATTACAAATAATTAGAAGATCAGTAAGTTAAAGATGTCAAATATATGGATCACATTGATCTAATAACCTCCATAAAAGCAGTCAATGTAATGCTTTGAAGTGATAAAAAATATTAAGAGTACTCAGATCATAGATTGTTTTAAGAAAAGAATGGCTAAAATATGATGGCAACATCTCAGATGAGGAATCCCCAAATAGTAGCATAAACTATAAATAGCAAATGTGACAATTGGAAGAACTTTTAATGTTTACATGAATTAGTACAGCAGCAGATAAGGGCAGTAAACACTATTGGAGTATCTAAGCTTTGAAAGATCACAGAAGGAAATAAGGGATGATGTGTAGTTTACATATTAAAATTGATGTAAGTCTTTATTCCATTTGAGACCTGGAAAGAGTGAAAGAAGAGGAATCAATAGATGATTTAAGACCAGTACCCAGTTCAGAAAACAAAGAAAGATCAGAACAAGTACAAACTTATCATGAGATAGTTCAGAATATAAAATCTTTACCCCATGGCCTTGATGGAAATGTTTTGGCCATAGCAGGAAAAAATACAGCAGTTCTATCTGAATATCAGTACTACTTTGTTGAGTGAAGTAATGGCACTTTTTAAGTCTTTATGAGTTTCTTTTCTTCAGATTTAGGTTCCTCCTTCAAATTATTTTTATATTTTTAGTTACTCAGCAGAGTCAGGGCGGGCTTGGGGGAAGGGAAAACAGTTTAAAAACGATCAAGGTGTGATACGCATGTATACCAATTCCTCAAAGTTAGTTTAACTCTTGTGTATTGCAAACATATACTAATACAATTCTAAAATACACTTTATCTTTCTTTCATTAATTAGAGATGAAAAATTCATGGTTATATTTTGGTTGCCAGAATGGCCTGATTATAAAGTAAAGTAGTAGGTTTTATCAGTATATAACTATATCTTCTGAGGATCACAAAAAGCATATTAGCATAAAATATAAACTAAGGCTATACAAACATTAGTGTGAGTGTGCACATACACATATATACATGTATATACACTTATAATTTATTTTAACACAGTGTCCTATAAAAGAAAAACTCACTGTAACATCATAGAACTCAGGAAAGAAGTCCATTGAAGATTCACTAACTTCTTAGATTAGAGAAGTCCAAGTGCTTTTATGTTAGAATAATAAATTCTGAAAAATGCATTTTTATGTAGTAGATCATAAATGCTAGAGATACTTATACATATTTAACACAAGTATTTCATTTGGTGACTATATAAATGAAACCCACTTAAAACTTCACATTTTGTGATCCTTCTCAAATAGGTAGTTGATAATAATTATAAATTTAATTTGTATACACAGGCAAATTATGCAATCAAAGTTTAATTTTCATTAATAAAAACAATACAGTACATGGACAACATCCAACTGCATTTAATTACATGTGCTTTAGCTGCTAAAATTCATCTGAAATAAATGGTAATTGAATATTCACAGTACTAATTCTAAACTCAAATGATATACTAATTAAAGACTTTTCAGACAACTAATTACTCCGGTTTGAAATGCAGAATTAATTTCACTTTTAAACACTTGTTTAACTTAGATTATTACACATTTTAAATGTGTCTATTTCTTCATTTATTTAATGATTCTTTGTGGTTACATAGGTCAAGCCCATGGATTAACACAGATACTGCAGTTGTAAGCACTTAGCGTGATTCACGGAAAAATGGCTAGTAAAACAGGATGTCTAAAGCCATATCATG
The DNA here is from genome assembly GCF_000276665.1 of Chinchilla lanigera. NCBI lineage: Eukaryota > Metazoa > Chordata > Mammalia > Rodentia > Chinchillidae > Chinchilla > Chinchilla lanigera. Next base: position 4,984,511 of record NW_004955422.1, on the reverse strand, counting down.
TGTGCTTTTACAGAAGACTAGGTCTTCTGAAGTAGGGAACAATGTCACCGTGAAATAATTACACCATCAGAAACTGCCACATAATGGGTGCTTTCTGGATATAGTAAACAGAAAAATGGATGTTGTTGTTTGCATTCATGGTTAATCCAGTTTGGGATAAGAAATTGACAATGGTTGTTGTATTACATATTGTTATCGTCAAGTCGGTTACTCAGATAAACAAACAGGCATGCAAGATTGATCAAACAATTAAATTTCAACTGTTCCTTTCAATAAAGCCATAGAAACTAGTAGTACATTCATCCTAGCTATCTTTTGTATACATATATATATTTTTCCCTTCTTTCTTTCTTTCTGTTTTCCTTTCCCTCAATATGATTACACTCACATGGAAAGTAGGTACGTGTCCTATATCTAGTAAGTTTTTACTGAATGGAAGAAGCCTATATCAAAGATTAAACATGGTTAGTGTCCATTCATATAAAGTTGGAGAACTGCTATACAACTGCTTAATGACTATTTAAGCCCATTGTTTGGGGGTCTCTCACATGTCTACAGAATTAGAGGCAAATGAAATATAATAGAAATAAATAGGATGTTAATGATACTTGCAGTACTGTGAAAGATAAGGTCTTTTGTCCCTGATCTAAGTGTCTTAACATTTTTAATTAGCATCCCTGAATCTCTGGCATGTAAGTTGTTAGCTTATCTGTAATACAAGAATCTCAGACTCTCACAGATCTTGACAATAGCAACTAGTCACCTGTGCTTATTAAATTTAAATTCCAATTAATTTAAATTAAATTCAATTGGAAATTCTATTTTTCAGAACTACCATGTATATATCAGCTGCTCAGTAGTCACTTATGGCTAGAAACTAGTGAATTGTAGAGCACAGAGCATCACTACAAAACATATAGCATATATATATATACTACCTTTCCATCATCACAGAGACTTGTCTTAGAGATATTTTACACATGAAAAACTAGTCTAAAGCGGAGTAAAAAATCAGGTATGATTTCTCACAAGTCTGACTTGTAGACAGTGGGCTCACTTTCTGCTATTTCCACAGCAAGGTTTTATAAATAAGGAAGTAAAGAGGGGTGAAGGGAGATTAGGGAAATGTAAAAAAAAGAATCAAGTTATATCGTGTACAGGTACAAATTCTCTACAATGAAAGTGATCATTATGTATACCTAAAATGTACCAATAAACTTAATTAACTAAAAAAAGAAAGTAGTAATAATGGAGGACCACCTGTGTGATGCTCTTTTTATTTATTTATTTATTTTTTAACTGTCTTTGAAGGAGGAGCAATTGTCTCCATTTGACTGAACCTGACCCTATTTCTATGTGTTGATATGCACAGAGCTGGCTTTAAGCAATGCAAATTAGTCCAGCCCAGGTGCTGATGGTAGTCTTTAAAGATGACAGGCAGCATTTCCTCAGAACCGACCCTGCTCCCTGCTGTTCCCTTGTGTGAGCCAAGAAGAGGCAGGATGAAGAGACAATTCTCCACGCTGTTGGCTGGGATGGAGAGACTATGACTTCCTAGGGCTTGAGAGATTACACATCAGAGCTGAAGTACTGGACCCCAGAACATTAGATACTACCTCAATTTTGTTATGCAGATTACTCTTTCTGCATATCCTCTCTGCAAACTGCAGAAGTGATTTTGGGCCTCCTACCTAGCCCAGCTCAAAGCACTCACCTATCTATGGAGATTCTCACAGTCACTCATCCTCAAGCCACTCCCTTCTTTGTGAATTAATAAAACTGGGTTTGGCCCTGGGTCGAGGCCTTTGTTCTGTATGGTCATCATCATGGCTGAATTTAAGACCCCTTGGCTTCCCACAGCTGCAAATATACCTTAGTGTCTTTATCCTTGCCATGGGCTAAACGGGAAGTGGTAGATTAGAATTAACTCACTAGAATTCCATCTTTTCATGGGATTACAAATGTAAACTTCCTGGTCTGCAATGAGGACTGAGAAGGGCTCTCTATAACTAATAATATATTTCAGTTAGACTCAGGTATTTATGTGTAAACAATTTTAACTTGAATATAAAATTGTATTACAGTATTTTAAAATAAAATATTAGGAAAATATTCATTAAAGCAACAATTGAAATTATAAACACCTGGTAATAACTCCAAAAGAATTATTTGCAAGTAATATTTTTATCGAGTATATACTAACACTCATTGGAACATGCATCACAAAATGTAAGTAAAATAATTATATCAGTAAGATGGTAATGTTTCCCCAAGTTACATATAATAGTAATGGAAATTTTAAAAATATAAAAGATTTTACTGAAGAAAATATAAACTGATTTGAAAGGCAAAAGGAAATTAAGTCATTAATAATTTTAGGGTAGCATTTATTAAATCAGGGCTATTTTCCAGATCACACCTCACCCCCCCACACACACACACGTGCACACAACACACAAAATCTCAATTAATGCACATTACAACCCAGTGAGTTAGGTACTGTTATTTATCCTAATTTTATGCCATTGGACATGTATTAGTAAGTAGCAGTCTCTTCCAGCAAAACACACATCTACTGAAAAAATATGTAAAATAATTGTGAATGCAACATTATCCAATAGTCATTTAATGGAAACTATATAAAACTCTAACAGTGGACAAATGGGTAAATGAGTCTAAGTTGGTTGTATAGTAGGATACTTTGAGTTAAAAGAATTAATGTAAAATTATAGTTACCAATCTAAATAATTCTGTAAAACACAGTGTGAGGTCAAAAAGAAAAGCATGTTGCAAAGTGATGAACATAATACTAATGCACATGTTTAAAAGGTAGAATGCACTGCTGCACTACAGCTTTGCAAGCAGTCTGCCCTTGTTCAAACACCAGCAGAATCACTTATGAGCTTGGGGAGAGCATGAGATATTGGGGCATGTATTAGTTTGCTAAGGTTGCCATGACAAAAGACCGTGCAGCTAATACCACAAATTTATTTTATTATAGTTTTGAGTGCCTGAATCCAAAAATCCAGTGTCCAGCAGGCTGATTTCTCTTTTTACTTACAAATGTCTGCTTCTTTGTGCTACCTCACAAGTTTTTTCTCTGTGTACTGTTAACTGTCATCTCTAGTCATAAGAATACCAGTCTTTACAGGGACAGTATTCCACTTTTATTAACTCATTTAATCTAGTTTTTCTGTTTTCATTGGTGCATGTTTGTGATAAATAATGAATACATTTTGTGAGTAGTAGTTGGTACTGATACAGTGCATGAAACATTTTAATTCTTTTTATATCCATTTCTCCTTCTATCCTTCCCCACCCAACACCTCTTAGTCCCCTTTCTGGTTTCCTAAGGTCTATCTCCCTGTTTCCTATGGTCTTATATTTTGCACTTCAATTTATTTCTACCGGGTTCTTTAAAGGCCCTGTCTCCAAATACATTCATAGTGGAGGTTAAAGTCAGCATGCGAATTTTAGGAGAACACAATTCAATGCATAGCACATGTTGGTCAAGCAGGCCATACTCATGCAACAGGCTTTGATTCTCAGAGTGGCTTCTACATGTTCCTAAGACCATCTGAGATTGGACAGAGCTTATTTCCAGATTTATTTGATTATTTAAGCTTGTTTCTAAGACTATTTTTATATGCTCTTAGTCTACGTGCCCTTCAAAATATTAAATGATTGGCTGGAATGATTGGATTAAAAATGAAAAATGATTCCCTATGCAAAGGCGATGAAATACCCTTTGGGTGCTATTATTGACACTGTCTTCTTTAACAAATGTACAGGTTATTTTTACTTTTACAGGGAATTTTTGATGAACATGAAATATTCATAGAGGACAGATAATATTTAAATGACATCACTAAATAATTAAAAATGTGAAGCTCTCCATCGGGAATTACTACATTAAGTCTGAGAATACATTCTCATTATCTGTTCCCCATTTCTGAGATTGTGGAATGAAAGAACTTCTGAATAATTTCTCTGTGCTAATATTAAAGGAATGGAAATCTACCTTTGGAGAGATTTAAACTTCATATCACATTTACAGCACAATAGTTACTAAAATATTCTTTAAAAATTTACTTAAAATAACTTATACTGTGTAATCAAGGGAGTACATAGCAAATGTTAATACTTGTTTTGTATCAATAATGCAGAAAAGGTCTATGAGCATCAAGAATACTGAGTTTAATTCTAACTAGTACCCTTATCAGATACATAGTTTATGTCATGTGTATTTCCTTTAAATTAATGCAGTCAGGGATGATGATTGTATCTCCTTGTGTGCAGCATAAAAATGAAAAGAAATATGGAAAGATAAGGCATTTTAGCATTTAATTATGTAATTGACTCCTTGAAGTGAGTATGACTTCAATTACAGGTAAGGAACTCAAACTAGAACTGAGTAAGTGGATTGACTAAGGTCACACAGGTAGTAAATACCAATGACAACTATCTAAACTCAAACTTAATCATAAACTTCATTACTTTGTCTTAAAAATGAAGACAGCATACCACGTTTCCTTATGAGGTTGCTGTGAAATTCATTAAAACATGATCACTGACCAATCAAGAAATGCAAATTAAAACAACACGGAGATTCCATATCACTCAGCATAGCTATCATCAAGAAATAAACCAATAAGAAATGCTAGAGAGATTGTTGGTTAAAAGGAGCCCTTTTTCATTGTTGATGGGAGTTTAACCTGTACAGCCACTATGGATATCAATGTGTAGACTTCTCAAATAATTAAAAGTAGGAATTCTATTTGACCCAGCCATCCTATTTCTAGGTATCTTCCCACAAGAGTTAAAGACACCAGGGCACAATGACATATGCATACACATATTTATAGCAGCAGATTGCATAATAAATAAATCATGAAAGCAACCTAATGTCCATCAACAGATGAATAGCTAAAGAAGTGTATTGCAGTGGAGTACTAATCTGCCATAAAGAATGATACACTGAGTCATTTCCAGGAAAATGAATGCACCTTGAGATCATAATGTTAAGTGAAGTAAATCAGAAATACAAGTTCAAATACCATATGGTTTCTTTTATAAGAGAATATCTATATTTATGTATAGTATATATATATATAATATCTGTTACGTGAGAAATAAACAAGAAAGTCATAGAGGCTATTTTAACGTTATTTGGTAAATACTTACTCAGTACTTTTT
>NW_004955422.1:4932468-4979215 GCF_000276665.1 Chinchilla lanigera | reverse complement strand
TATATTATGTAATAAATATATTATATAATATATATAAAACATGCATATAACATACATATCTATGATAGATATAGGCAAAAAGAGAGAAGAGTTATTGTAATCCAACATGGACAATGTATCTAAAAGTGTACCTTGATTTAATATAATTATCTGATGTGTTTTATATGTTTTCTGGCCTATTAGTGTCAATCTATATGTATGCTAATTAACTGTATCAGGACTTATAAAACAAATAAATAAATCTAATGTTAGCAACAAAAATAAATTGAAATGTGTTATGTACATGTGTCAATTTCTCATAAAGAATGTAATCATTATGTACTGCCAATATGTTCTAATTAAAGTTTAAAAAATTAAAAAATGGAAAGCACTTTGCACATTGTACAGGGGTTCACAAATGAGTCTAATATTGCTTTTGACCATCAACTTGCTGTTTATGTACACCAGAGTGTAAATTATTTATTTTATTTTGCAAAAGAAGAAAGGCTACCACGAATGTCAAGAAAAGAAATGGCCAGCATCCTGGGAGGCTAAAGCAGGAGGATCTCAAGTTTGCGTCTTTTCTAGTTGTTTAAGTCATTTTATTGTCACTGAAACACAATACCCGGTACTTCCAAATTAAAATAAGATAGATGTATTTTGGTTCATATTTAGTTTACGTTAGGCTGGCTCCAAGGCAGGTATAGCATTGCAGAAGCGCCTGAGCAGAGGAAACCTGCTCACACTGTGGTGGTCAGGAAGATGAAAGGGAAAGGAAGAACCAGGGAGGGAAGTCGATTCTTCAGGGTCACACCCCTGAGACCTGACCCCTTAGCTAGACCCTACCTCCTAACAAGACAGCTAGAGCACCCCACAACCCTCAGGTTTCAAAAGCTCCACCACTGAGCCCATCGTGTGTCAAGGGAGCATTCCTGATCTAAACCATAGCAATGGGAAACTTAGTAAGGTCCTGTCTCAAAATTTAAAAAACAAAAAACCTAATTTTAATTAATCAGGCTGGGAATGTAGTTTAGCAGAAAGGCAGTAGTTCAATACTCAGTACTGCAGAGAGGTGAGAGCCGAGGGAGGGAAGAAAATAAAGATAAAACTAAAGAGTTGGAATATAAAATCCTTACTATGAAAAGTGAAGAGAATGATGTACATTGGAAGTTTAATGTATATTTTCCATCCTGATCAAGGCTGGAGAAGATCACAGGGTAACTTGAACAATATAGAGTCTCCTTGCTAAGGTTAAATTATAGATAAAACATTCTGAAATAAATTGTTACTGTATATATACAAAATTACAGCAAAAATATTTGTGTGCTGGAAAACACTCTAATTATAGCATGTGACCTTAATCGTATATACATTACCATGAAATAATAAGAAAATATGCTTACTCATGGCCTCAATTTCCTACCAACCACACTTTATTCATTGATTTATTTATTTTGGTACAGGGAATCAAACTCATGACCTTGCACTTGCCAGGCAGGTGCTGTGCCGCTGAACTAAATCCCCAGCCCCAAGCACACTTACTGACATCTTGGAATCTATGTGATTTATTCCCACCCTTCCTGTCATCTCTCAACATTTTACCATTTTCTTCCACATCAGCCACTCTCACACTTGTTCTCCATTGCTCTCTGAAATATTCATCATTGAGAACTTCATTTAAAAAGAAAATTTGGCCTCCCTCAAATCCTCAACACTGTATTCCCTCATCTCTTTGACACTCTCCAATTTGCCATGAATTTCTTTCTCATTTAACTCAAAATGTAGTGGTACATCAAGAGTATGTTTTAACATAAAACTCCCAGCTGCCTCCATGACTCCAATTAATATCTCCCCAGATAGGAGGAAAAATTTTAGAGGTAAATGCAGACAGTGCCATAGCACACCCACTTAAGAAACATTTATAGATCACCTGTCCTTTAACAGGTGCTGTTCCAGAAATGAACAGAAATTCATGTCCTCATAGACCTTTGCTTTTAGTAGTGAGGGTATAAAGCAGTCCTCTTAATCTGCCGGAGATATTTCTACTGAAACAAAATAAAAGAAGAGCAAGCAAGAGTTTGTGGAAGCGAAAGACACACGGTAAAATTACACTTTTAATGTCTTCATAAAATGACCATTTAGAGATCATACTTTTTGAATCATGCTCATAAAAAGACAAAAAGGAAAGCTTTCAGTATTGTGTTAAGCTAAGAATGAGAGGAAGCTCAATGGAGTAGTGAGTAATTAATTCCAAATTAGTGGGATATTTTTTATGTTAAAAAAAAGATCACTGAGTTAGAAACACAAAGGAAATGACTGTCTAATACAGTCAAAGACTTAAATTTCATGTATATTTAAATTGATCCATCATATCAAAAGTCTGTACTATCAACATGTTTTGACTCCTTTTGTTGACCTGGAACACTGGCTGAGGCAATGTTGTCATTTCTGTCGTAAAAAATTACTTTAGTTTTCTTCTTTATCCATACTGTGATAATTAGAAGGATGTTATTATGTGCAGATCACATTTAAAGATTGGATATTTATGCATCCTCATACTGAGGGCAGATAATCTAAATAATTTATTCAGATTTTTTCCTCACACATTTATCTCTTCTGAATTTATTAATATACTTTATCATTTATTTGCATCAATATGAAATTGTGGATATTTATGACCATTGGAAGCTCTTTCAATTGGCTTCCACACCCCTTTGACACTTTCCTAGCAATATGCTTAGATTTTGTTCGTTCATTCTCTTCCATTTGATCTACCACTACAGGTTCATCTTGCATATTGTTTGTCTAAAAAAGAAAACATTTCTCCAAGAAGCCCTAGGTCTTTTAACTTATGAATGATAATAGAAGGCAGTATCTGCATGTTTACAAGGGGCTAGTGTATAAAATATATAAGGAATTCCAAAAATTCAACAGTAAATATACAAACAGCCCAATTAAAAGGAGCAGCAAGTGTAAATAGCAATTACTTTAAAGAAGGCATACAAATTGCCATGGGGTAAAAGGACAAATGCTAAAATTCACTAATCTTCAGACTAACCAAATTAAAAGCATAATGAGCTAGCATCACACCCCAGTAAGAATGACTACTAACCAAAAGACAGAATGTGAGATGCTGAGAAGAGTTTAGGGAACAGGGAATACTTGCGCACTGGTAGTAGAAATGTGAATTAGTAGAGACATTATGGAAAATCATATGGAGATTCCTTAAAATAAAATTAAAAAGAGAACTATTGTATCTAACATTTTTACTTCTAAGGATATGTCCTATGGAAATTAAACCACTACAGTATATCAGAGAAATGTCTACATTCCTGTATTTCATTGCAGCATTATTCACAGTAGCCAGAGAATGGAAACAAACAAGTACTAGTCATTTGATGAATGTATAAAAAAATGTGGTACACGTACACATTGGAATACTAATCAGCCATAAAAGATGAAATCCTACCCTTTTAATAATGTGGGCAGAATCAAGATTATCTTGTTCACTGAAATAAGACAGGCACAGAAGGACAAGGACCTTTGATGTACATATGATCTCATTCATATGTAAAACCTAAAACTTTGATCTCATGAAAGTTGACAACATAATGGAGGTTATCAGAAGATTGGATGGGAAGAGAGAGAGGAATGATGGGGACATGGCAATCAAAGGTACTGAGGTATGTTGAAACAGCCTTGTATATGTGCCACCTTAGTTGGTTTAGAGTACCCAAGCAGATACTAACGAAATGGTGAATCATAAATTTCTGATTTTTTTTTTTGTTTTCAGTACCTATTCATGGGACTGTGGTATTGACCCTAAGCTCTGTTTTTATTTCATCCCACAAATTTTGATTAGGCAGATTTTATTTTTCAATCAGTTTGAGTGTACTCATTTCTTTCAACCCTTTTGGGCCAGGTGTTATTTAGCAACGTGTTTCTAATCTCCAGCTTTTCATTTCCATATATCATTTATTCCTGCCATCTTCTTTAATGTTATTATACTCAGAGAGCCTATTTGGCATGACTGTCATTTTTAAAGCTTTGTTAACCTGTCCCAGTGTGTCACCCTGCGAGTATTCCATGAGGTGAAGAGTCTATGTGTGCTGTTGTTGGACATCCTCCTCTTTAAGTGTCAGGTGGATGATGTTTATTGATAGTGCTGCTCAGATCATGAAATGTTTAATTACTTTATACATACTTGGTCTACCAGTTATAAAAAGAAGAATGTTAAAGTCACCAACTCTGATAATGGATTTATTATCTGGTTCTCCCAGTAGCTGTCAGTGTTTCTGAAAAAGTTATTGAGACAGAATCTCGTAATTTTGCCCAGTGGCCCTGAATTCCTAAGCTGAAGTGATTTTCCTCCCTCAGTCTCAGGATAATAGCCATGCATCACTACACCAGTTGCTTGAGAGTTTTCATATCCTGTTAAAAGGCACATATATTCAAAATATTGACATATTTTTCTTGGAGATTTGACCCTTTTTTTCATAATGTAAAGCTTTGTTTATCTCTGATTGTGTCCTGTACTCAGAAGTCGTTGTTTATCTCAAGTAATATAGCTACTACAGATTTCTTTTGGGTTTCTTGCAGTGCAATTCTATTTTTACTTTAATCAGTGTTTCCTTATACTTACAATTGGACTCTTGTAGAGTACATATAATGAAGTCTATTTTCATCTACCATTTCTACTTTTAAAAGTTTTACTTAAACCACTCACATCTTAAGTGATTGTTGATATATTTAAATTAATATCTTCTATAATTGCAACACTATTCTGTCCTCTGCATTGGTTTTATGTTTCTTTTTATTTTCTTTCATCTACTTTTCTGTCTTTTTTGCTTTTTTAAATTTTATTTTAAAGAGGAAAACCAAAAAAAAAAAAAAGAGCAAAAATTGTACACCAAAAAGCAATAGAAATGATTCAGAATTTCAAAACAAGGTGATAGGAAATTAATAATGATTGTTATATTATGTATTGTTATCTTCAAAGTAGTTGGTCAGATTGCCAGATATAGGCATGTAAGATTGATAAATTAAGCCTTAACTGTTCTTTTCAGTAAACCAACAGAAATTAGTAGTACAATTATCTTAGCTAATATAGGAGATAAAGTCCACTTTGTCATGATGTATGATCTTTAATGATTTGTTATATTCTGTTTGCAAGCATTTTGCTGAGGATTTTCACATCTATATTCATTAATGATATTGTTTTTACAGCTGAGTAATATTCCATTATATAAAAGCACCACAATTTTTTATCCATTCCTCTGTGGATAAACTCGAGGCTTTTACAGGTAAATGGTCACAACTGGAGACAATACACATAAGTGAAATAAACTAGACTTCCATGTGTAAGCAATGTGTTGTCTCACTAGTGTAAGAACATGAAAGAGTGAATAAAAATTAGGAGGTATGACGGACATTGTGAAATGAAAGGAAAATGCTCAAAATGAAGAGCAACTGGGGTGAGGGAAAAGAGAAAAGAAAGAAGGGGAAATTATGTATGCATGTATGCATATATAGGATAGCTAGCAGAGTTGTACTACTGACTTTTGTTGCTTTACTGAAAGGAATAGTTAGTGATTAATTATTTCATCAATCTTGCATGTCTCTATTTGTTTTCCTAAGAAACCACTTTAAAGATATCAATACATAATACAACAACAATTGTTAATTTCCTTCCATTTTACCTGTATCTCTGTATTGCTTGTATTGTTCATATGCTATTTCATAAATGGATGTCTGTTTGTTAAAAAAAATGATATTGTCTTATAGTTTTCTTTTGTTGAAATTAGATGCACCAATATTTGGTGCATATTTATTTAAAAACATTATCTCCACTTGTTGATATTTTCCTTTTAATAGTATACAGTAACCATGTTTTCTCTTCTAATCAATTTTGGCTTAAAGTGAGCTTTGTCTGGAAATAAGATATCTTTTCCTTCTTGATTTCAGTCTCTTACTGTATTGGATATTGCTTTCTATACTTTCATTTTCAATGTATGTGTTTCCTAATTGACGTGGTATGTTTCTTGCAAACAGTGTATGATTGTCTCTTTTAAACCAATCTGCCAATCTGTATTTTGACTGGGGAGTTAAGATTATGTCTTAGGTACTTTTCTCTCCTTGCTGGAACAAAATACCTGATGCTCAAAATTAAGGATGGAAAGGCTTATTTAGCTCACAGTTTGTAGAGGTTTCAGTCCATACTTAATATGCTCTAAGGCAGAGTGGCTCATGGCAGAGGGCAACAGTTCACTGTAGCAGAAGACAGCAAAAGCAACAAGAGAAAAAAAGGGAGGAGAGGCAGCAAGCAGGCTCTTTCCCTCCTTGACACTGTATGCAAACTATCCAGCCCAGAGGGGTGTAGCAGTCACACCCATAATCCCAGTATTGGACCATGAATTAATCATAAACTCTAGAAGCCCACCCCATGACTGCATGAGGCTTTGGGGGGACATCCAGACACAAACCATAGCAGATTGTTTATATTTAGTATTATTATTGAAGGAAATTTACTCATTCCTGTCACTGTATTTTTTCAGTGTTTTCAGTTCCTTTTTATTTGTCTCTTGTTTACTTCACTCCCTGTTAGATGTCTTCGTTCCTATGTGCTCATGGATGTTACAACCTCACTGTACTTAGAATCCCCTTGAGGAAAGCTGTTTTAGTGATTTTTGTACAAACTGATATTCTTTACCAAAATTGTCATTAATATCTATGTTGTCTTTTTAGTTTAGTCAGCTGTTTTCTATGTTTCTTTTTTAATCTCTTTAAACATCTTATTATTAAGTTAATTATCCACTCATTTACATCCTATTTGATATCACTGACTATCATAGTAAATTCTTCGTGTGTTTCTTCTTTGAACTCTTCAAACATTTTCACTATTTGGTGTTTCTGTTCTTTGCCTGAAACTTCCTCTACTTTAGTGTTTATCCGATCAGCTTTTGTGAAGTTGATCTTAATTTTTGATGTATCGCATTGTCTTTCTCATGAGTCTTGTCTCTTTGTTTAGAGTTATAGATCACTTGGGCAGAAAAGCTCTGCTACTATAGTAGAGAGATTTTTTTTAGTAAGTGGATTTCGCTTTGTGGTGTGCACTTGAATTTGGGTGTGACTCAATACACAGCTACCTACTCAATTTATACGAACTGCAGAGTGATCCCTAGAACGAAATTGCAAGGAGAGAGCAACTATTCTAACTACTCTGGTAATACTAACAAAGAACCAATATAGATTGATTGATAGATAGATGATGATAGATGATAGATGATAGATAGATAGATAGATAGATAGATAGATAGATAATCATTTCTTGGATTTACTTCACCTTGCTTTACTGTTGCTCAGCAAGACTGTTACCTTTGGATGTAATGCCCCATCACTTCTCTTACCTCCATCTAATATTTCATTTTGTCCTTACCTTTATTTTTTCTCCTCCCTCTCATACGTTCTCCTATCACTTGGATTCACTTCCTTATATATATAACTTTTTATTTTTTATCTTCAAGCCACACACACTTATGGCTTCTTTGGTAAGTTTTCTGCTCTTTCAAAAACCCAGGAATACAAAGGATTAGTAATAGTACAGGAAAGAGGGAGAGATATGAAAAGATAAAGGAAAAAATAATCAGACTAAAAGTAAGTAAAAGAAGAAAAAATAAAGGAAACTGAAAAGGAAAAGCAAATGAAATGTGATAATTTAGACTGATATTTCTTTTCTACCTGGAAAGAGAGGGAGGTAGAGGGAGTTTCAGAGAGTGTGTGTAAGGTGGAAGGATAGAAGAACAGAGAGGAATTCACAAGTAGAAAGTAGGAGAGGCTTTGTGGAGATTGCATCTTGTTTATAAACTAGCAGAATCCCTAAGTTAGAAAGAAGACTTAGGCAACGATCTTTGGTGAGGCAGAGCCTGACAAGACAATGTGAGACACTATGGAAAAGTGAAAGATGTTAGCGGTCATGTACAGTTAGTAGTAGACTTATGTCCCTCTCGTGCACGCTAAAATAAAAAATAGTAGTGCACTTATGTCCCTCTCATGCACAGAAAAATATGTTTTACAATAGTTATGTATAAGAAAATAATAGTCGAGGTTGGGGAGAATTGTAAGGGTATTTTAGAAACCTTATGAAAAAATGCTTGGTGAGGGGAAACAATATGAGCTGTTAAGATAGTGTACTATTTATATTAGTCATTTATGTTTAAAAGATATAAGTAGAAAGCAAGACAAAAAATAAAATAATATACATAAGGAAGTGAGTCCTAGTGATAGGAGAAGGACTGAGAGGGAGGAGAAAAAGCACAGGTAAGGAAATGATGAAATTTTAGATGGAGGTAACAGAAGTGATGGGGCATTGCATCCAAATGTAACAGCCTTGCTGACCAAGAGTCAAGCAAAGTGAAGTAAATCCAAGAAACAACCTGTGAAGTAGGCTTGCATGGCCTAAAGAACTTGCAATGTTTTACAAGCAATAGTAGAAAATGTATATGCATAGTTGTAACTGTACATACATCTATACAATTATGTACCACTCAGAAAAAATCCCACAAAAATGGAAGAAACACACACACACACACACACACACACACACACACACACATACACACTACAGAATAAAAACACTCAGGGTGCTCTGCTTAGAAGCCTCTGGTGTCCTCAGAATGCTGGAAGGTCCCACTCCTCCTACTGATGCGTAGCAACCTCAGGTTCCCAGCTGAAATTTTGCCACAGGCTCCACCACTTGCTATCCCCAGTTCACTTCTTTTAGCTTCCCGGGCTTGCTGTTTGCACTTCTGTCCCAGTTCCTTCTGGCCAGCAACCTCAGTAGTCTCCTGTGGTCAGGCAGGAGGCAGCATCCCTGTCCCTTCAAGCCATTTCAACAGCTTTGCTTTGTCCCTTGTATATGCTGCTGCTTGCTGAGCTTCTGTCTGACCTGGGATTTTAGTCATTTTTGTGGGCCAGTGGGAAACAGCCTGCACGGCCACTGATCTGGGCGGTTTGCTCCAGCCCTAGTGATTCAGTGTTCCGGCTGTTCAGTTCACAAAGGGTCTCTTTCCAGCCCACAGTCTCAGGGGCACTTAATGTAGGGTGGAAGCAAACCTTCTGCATGTAACTCAGCAAGTGTGGCAGTCAGTAGAAGGGAGGCCACCTGGGTGCAGAGATCAGAGGCACTTGAGGGTTTGTGGAACACCTGCTCTGGTGCTGCTCCAGTGTCTTTTCTCCTCCCTGGATCCCACAAGTTCCAGCCACTTCAAAATCCAGTGATTTTCACCATCTCATAGGTCCCTCGATACCTGGTTCTGAGTCCCTAACCAGGACCCGGCCTCTCTGTCCCAAGGGTTCTCCAGTCCTAACCTACCTCTGAGTGATTCCTTGGCTGTGCTTTTTTTTAGTACCCTGATCTGATGAAAGCTATTCTTACCAATCTCTCATGTGCTGGGTTCCATCTCCAAGTGAGAGTACAATGGGGCCAGGTGGGCACTGGGTGGTGCTGGGCACTGGCTAGGCTGGGTACCTATGGCCAACCACTGATCTGTGCTCTCTCCTTCAAGAGGATTTAAACCTTTCATAGGATGGCGTGTTTACCAGATCTGTGCTGTAAGTAGGGTTGAAATTAAGAAGAGGCTCTGTTTCTTATTTTAAATACCCCTGTTACTAGATTTTTATCTAATGAGTTTCTCCTTCAAACTGCTTCCTCCTGTTTGGGATTTTATTCATCTTTTGTTTCTAAGTACCCATGAACTTTGGCCAGCATCTTCAAAGCCTCTCGTGAATACTCCTGTCTTTAGTCAGCCTTGATGCCAATCTATTGAGCATTTTTTACAGTAACCCATTTTTTTTAACTTTCTTTTTTTTTTTTTTCCAGTATCGGGAATCGAACTCACTACTTTGCGCTTGCCAGGCAGGCGCTGTGCCACTGAGCTAAATCCCCAGCCCCTTACAGTAACCCATTTTATCTCTACTCTTAACATATGTTTTCCTTTCCATTTTTAAAAAAATGCAGGCAGATATAGTGGTGAATCTCTGTAATCTGAGCATTGTAGGAGGCTGACACAGTCTTTCTTTTTTTTTTTTTTTTTTTTTTTTTTTTTTTTTTTCTGGTACCGGGAATTGAACTCACGACTTTGTACTTGCCAGGCAGGCGCTGTGCTGCTGAGCTAAAGTCCCAGCCTCTTCATGCAGTTTTCATTTTCTTTCTTTAGATAAATTCTTGAACAAAACTCAAAGTCTTGTTTCCAAATATGTGTTCTTGCATTTGTAATCCACTTAATCAATGGTTCTTTCATCTACTAAATAACTTTCATACTTTATGAAACAAAAGAAGTCTCAGAAGGAGCAATTAAATGACCAAAGAAAAGACAGAATGGATGCATATAGCTAGATTAAAAGAAATCTGAGGTTAGTAAGACTTTTTGAGGCCTAATGATTTAAAGATTAATAAATTGTAGCCAAATAATGCATATGTTAATTTAGAATGCATTCTTTTATATGAAGTAGAACAAAAACCACAACATATTTTAATAATGAATGCCTTAGAATAAATCAACCTTAGTAGGATAGACTGTCCAAAATCAAGCAACCATTAGTGAATTCCTATCATCCTGTTTAGTGAAGCTCTGTATCATTTCTAATTTTTTTATTTTTTTCTCTTTAAAGGTTTGATCAATCTTGCATTTTTACATCTGATAAACTTAGCAACTTTGTTAAAGATAACAATATGCAATATAACAACCACTGTTAATTCCTATCATTTTGTTCTGAAACCTTCTGTCATTTTTATTGTTTTTGCTTTGTTTTTTTGTCTACGTTGTTTTTTTGTTATTGCTTTTCATTCTCTTCAAAGTATGTAAATGACTCTGTTATTGGTTGGAATATTAAAAATTACATAAAAGAGTTCTAACTTCCAGTACCTGAAAATATGTCCATATTTGGAAATATGATCTTTACAGTTAGAAGTAAGTTAAGGTGAGGTGATACCCCGTATGGTGAGTGTTCTTGTAAGAGGAGAAGCTAGACCCAAGAGAAGAATGAAGTATAAGGTCATAACAGAAACACAAAGAAAAAAAAGAAGTTGCAAGAGAACAGAGTCCACAGAATTTGGATAACTTCAAGGCAGTATAAGGAACACTTAATGCTACTCAAAGCTCAAGAGACAGGGAAGTGTACTCTTGCAGAGGTTTCAGATACAGCATCACTGTGCCAACACATTGATTTTGGATAGCTAAGCACTTGGAACGATAAAAGAGAAATTTCTTTGGTTTCAAACCATTCAGTGTATGTTTTCATGTGTGTGTTTATGTATAATTTAAGTAAATACATAATTATTGTCAACTTTACTAATGGTCCAAATTTTCAAATCTCAATATTCAGAGAAAAATCTACATTTCTAAATAGGTTCATTTTTACTATCTGGTATTCAGTAAATGCATTTGGATTTCAATCTAAGCACAAAAAATCTAGCCTGTTGCATCTCCAGACCTAAGTATCAAGTCATTACTGAGTGTGATACACATGATCAATCTCTTTCTTTTATATTAGCAAATTTTTATTGCATTCCTACTGTGTGCTCAACATTGGTATATACTTTAGATAAGAAATGTGTGCTGTTATCTTTGAGGGCTTAAAGTTTAGTAGGAATGATATTCATTCATCAGTTAGCATCTACTAGTTGTTAAGCACTGTTCTGAGAAGGAGGATTGAATGACAAGTGGGATAATGTGTTCTCAGAGCACCTTGTGTTTATCATTATCATAATGGGTTCAACATTGAAGATTCAGGGAATAAACTAAAAGATGTGTAGCTTATATTTTATCTCCCCATGTGTTTCAGAGAAATAAAGGGTTATGAAACAGGTATGTAATTAAGTCTCTCCAACAGAGAAAAAGTGCAGTTGCTGTTGACTATGTCTACTGAATCAAGAATCTGAGCTGAGCTAATATGACAACAAGTGACAGTATATATCTGGTCTCTATAATAAATCTTGTCTGTAGTAAATAAATCTGGAATCTATGGATTATGCATTCATCTCCCTGGAAAACATAATGTAAGCTACTTAACTGAGTTTCACATGGAAATATTTCGTGTTTCACATACTGCTCCTGTGAGTAAGCAATATCAACCACTCACACTGCCTTCATATTGCTTATGAAGCTCATGTTAATCTGACTTCAAGAGCCTCTGAAGGAGAATTTAAGAATCTTGAAAACTGGTGATACTCCTAGGAATTTTCTGATTTTATCTATGTCTATCGTTATTACTGTTCCTGAGATTATTGTGCTATATAATGTAATTTTTCAATGTACAGTTTGTCTGATCCTTGTGTGTTTTGCTTTCCAGTTGGAAATTAAGTTACTGTTGCAGGCATGAAATTTCTTGTATTCTCTATAGCACGATGAATAAATTTGAATGAGTGTTTTCAATTACCCAATGTGTACATAAATCAGCCATGTTTGTTTCATTCTTTAATGTTATTATTGCTATATTATGGCAGATTTCATTAATGTTCAGAGATAAATAAAATATCTTAAATGTATTTAAATTCCAAAAGCCAAATATAAATCCACTTGTGTTTTTTCAAGGCCGTATTATTTTACCAACCCATGATAACTTCTATTGGTCTATGCAAGTGGATATGTAATCCATAAATAAATTTAGTATACTTCGGTTGGCTACCAATACCAGGAACAAATACATCTACTGCTTAATAAATAAAGTTACCCAGATAGCTTCAGAATATGTGGAGACTGACAATTTATCTATCTTGTCTTAGAAAACTTGTTGTTATTACTGACAAGAGAATACATGGTGGGCTGTAGAGATCACTGTTACAAAGTTAAAATTTATGGAATGCTCTGCATTTCTTTATCATTTATATTCTTCTATTTCATTTCTTTTATCAATTTGTTTTATCTTCTTGTTGTAAGAATCAAGAGTAGTAACCATGCCCCTTATATTTAGATAATGTGAACTGGCTTTACTTAAAATGGAAAAGTATTACCTATTTGTATTGAAAGTTCTCAAACTGATTTTCCACCCCTTGCAAAAATTTTAATTAATGTTTTCCCCCACAAAGAGGTTATAACTCACATTCCATGTTAGTTAAATCAGGAGAACTTATTATCTTGTAACAGTACACCCTATTGTATATAAATCACCTTTACCTGTGACAGTGAGATTATTACTTTTGCAAGTTATCTTGTATTTCATCCCATCTAGAATGGAGCCACTCAAAGCAAATTGATCCTGACAAACATAAAAGAGTAGTTAGACATTGGTGCTGAAGACAGCACGGTATTAAAACTGTGTACACTTGTCCTACCAGAATTAAAAGGCATTTCTAATTGTGCAGTTCACATTTTACATTGTTTAAGCTATTGCTCTTACAGATGCTGATTGCAAGAAGTAAAATTTTATTCACATCATGGGAAGGATATTTGAAGTAGGAACAGAAAATCAAAAGTATAGGCCTATCAGGACACTTATAGTTTTAGGACTGCCCAGAATCTACTCTACCTGTCTGTAGGGATTCTCTTTTTTTCTATTTCACAGTCTAGTCTGACTGCTAATCAACATAGCCAGCACAGAGCTGTAGAAAAAGCAGACACTTCTTCTGAACAAAACCAACAAGATACACACCCATGAACACTGTATGTGGAGAAATACAGACAGACTTGTGAACACCTCAAAATCAGAGCAATAATACATCCAGAGACAGAGAATGTTAAAGGAGGTATGAGGATAATTTACAAAACCAAACTGATATCTTCACTGCCCTTATTTTAGCTTGAGCATGTGGATAGATGTCAAAATCACAATTAAGAACCACAATACAGTGAAAAATGTTTGTAAGGCTGCATATTTAAAACTCATTTCCGTGGTTTAAAAATAGAACAAAATTATATTGCCGTAATGTTTCTAATAAGAAATTAGAATACGACCAGTGTCTATGGTGCATGTTTTTGTCATCAAAGAACCAGATTCTTGCTATTATCACTCACACTGTGAGTTTGCCACTTAAGAGAACAGATTTCTGCTCAGCATTTATCTATCATTAAAATCCTAACAAGCAGCAGGTGTAATGATCTACAGTGTTTGTATTCCAAAGGCAAGGAAAGTTGGGAATTTTACCACTGGAGTTACGATCTCATTAGAGTCTGATATCCATGGTTGCAGACAACTTTGTTTCTCCACTAGGGTATTCTTGGAAGGGCTTTACTGTTGTCACTAATGCCTGATGAATTTAGCAGTGGGGATGAGAAAACTAACACTTACTTCACCTCTTCTGTGCGCTCGCAGTTTGTCCTTAGAAGCATCACACCATTAACCCCACAAAGTAACCCTGTGAATTTCATATAATTGCAGCTATTTTTCCAGGGAAACTGTGCTCTACCATCACATAAGAGGCTCTTTTATGCAATTGTAGATGTACAACCTGCATTCTGACACTAATTATTGATAGATGATGGTCTGTAGTGTGACCCAACACACTCTGGAAGGTGGAGCCAGTTATGTCTTCCTTTGCCTTTCTCTCAGTGTTCCCCCAGGATGAGCACTGTGTATAGATCAGACTTACACTAGACTCATGAGAAGAGATTGCCCATTCCCCTCAGCAAAGTGATAAAAATATGATTCCCTGTCACTAGTTATAAAATATTTCTTATAAATATAAAATTTTAAATGTTAAATATTATTTATACTGTGTAAATTTTAAAAAACATGATGTGCTGAGGATACTGATAATAAAACAAAATTATACAGCAAAGTTTTTATTATTTTTTATTCTCTTTAATGGTTTGATCAGTCTTGCATCCTTACATCTGGTTATCTGAGCAACTTCATTGAAGATAACAATATGTAAAATAACAACCACTGTTTATTCCTATCATTTTGTTTTGAAACCCTGTATCATTTTTATTGTTTTTGCTTTGCTTTGTTTTTGTCTATGTTGTTATTCTTTTGTTATTGTTTTTTATTCTCTTTAAAATAAAAAATAAAGGTAAAGCATTGTGTAAATATGAATTAGTTTACTTACTCACTTGAAATACTCAGTTACTAAAAGTACTATACTGTCAGGAACTGGAGAATTTGTAGGTTAACAACAAACATCCCTCTACACACAAGAAATTTGCACAGTGTTATTGCTGTTGCTATTGTTGGATTTCCACCAATTTGCTTTTGATCCTTACAGCACTGAATGTGAAGTTCCAAAGAAGCAGCACATTCTTTTTTTAACCATCCCCCCAAGCAGCATTATATTTGCTTTCCATTTTTCATCACGTTGACCCTTGATCACCTCAACCATATTAATGTCACTGATTCCCAGATTTGTAGTCCCAGACTTTCTCATGCACTCCAGCCTTATGTTTTCAAATTTCCTACTGAACTTTAAAAACCCTGCCAATGACTCCAGTTTAACCTGCTCCAAAAAGAGGTCATTTCCTTTGTTCTCAGTTCCTATCACTGGACCATAAACTACAGGTTCTGTTTTGGCTCCCTGTCATCACACAAGCTAACTGTCAAGAGGCAGCGAGTGGTATCCTTCTCATACGTCCTCTTGGGCTTCCTCACACCACACTGTTCTGTATCTCATTGCTTTCATATCCTCTCCAAGTAGGCTCTGACCACATCAACTGTGCTGTAAAATATTGGCTTTCAGCAAAATGTATTCAAACTATTCACCCTGCTGTTGGGAGTCTCCCTTCATTCAGCAGCAACTTTTTCCTGGCTTATATTTCACAACTGAAGGCCTATGTTTAACTCATGCAAGAAATTTGTTTGTAAAATTTGCCAACACGTATCTTCCGTCTGTTCTTTCACATAGACTCCAATCCACACACACATGCAAGCCCAGGCTAATCTTAAAACATTTTAATTTTGTTACTTGCATTAAACAGCTCTGATTCTTGTCAGATACAAGAGCACTTCTCTTCCATCTTTAATTCTTGGACCCATTGCCTGTATTAAACTAATTACTTTTGATAATTTTAACATGAAATGTATAAAGTATGTATATGCCATACCTCTCTTATCAGACTTGAGTCTCTCAAAACACACATATGTCTAATTTATTTTTACATACATGGACATATCTCAATATCATGTATATATAGGAAAGTATGCCATGCTCAATTGTTCACAATAAATAAATGCTCAGTAAACTAGCATTCCCATGTAGCAAGCACTCAGAACAAGAAATAAGCTGCTTAAAGAGCATGTCTCTTTTTAGTTACTACCTACCCAAGAAAGTACAGTTTGATTTATAGAAACATAAGCTGTTTTTGAACTCTAAGTAAATGGGAATAAAAAAGTGCAAAACATCATATTTTCTTTCTCTGGGTCTAACAAAATTTATGAGATTCCATTCATATGTTTCCATGTACTTCCATGTTATATACCCCTGATTTTCTGCTCTATTTCATTGCATGAATGTACTCCATGTTGCTCATCTATTCTTCTATAGATATAAATGTGGCTTTTTCCTCCAAGTAGCAAAAAGCTATCTATGGCATTCATATAGTATGCATTTTCTCTGTCTTTTGTTTTCTTCCATGCCTAATTTATCTCTCTCTTTCTCTCTGTCACTCTCTCTCTTTCTCTCCCCCCTCTCATTCTTCTCTCTCTCCCTCCTCCTTTCTCTTCTCTCTGTTAGGTGGAGCTCCCTAAAAGTAGACCTTAGAAAAGAGTTAGCATTCTTGGACATGTTTGGAATGTGAAAAGTGATAGGGGAATGAAAAAATGACGTTGGAAAAATAATCAGCTCAGTAACAGAGCTCAATCCAGGGGATATACTACAAAATGACACAAAACAAGAAATGGTGCAAATCAACTCATTAATTTATCCAAAAGATGGAGAGAATAAGCTTGAATATTTTTATGCTAATCTGAAATTATTGACAAAGAAATATTCACTTTAATATTCATTAAAGGATTAATTTCCTGGTACTTTTGTCTTCCATGCACACATGCATGGTGGTGTCAGGCACATCCAGGGAGCTACCCCAGTACAGATGCAGGTACTAGTATTTGGAAGACATTCATATCCTGCTAATGCTGTATGATTTGGGGAAATATGGTTAGAAGACTGACAATAAGTTCTCTCTCTCTCTCTCTCTCTCTCTCTCTCTCTCTCTCTCTCGTACAAGAACCATTTCAAAGGTCTTTAAATTTCCGATGAGACATCCAACCAGCATTTAAAA
The DNA here is from genome assembly GCF_000276665.1 of Chinchilla lanigera. Taxonomy (NCBI): domain Eukaryota; kingdom Metazoa; phylum Chordata; class Mammalia; order Rodentia; family Chinchillidae; genus Chinchilla; species Chinchilla lanigera. Next base: position 4,962,029 of record NW_004955422.1, on the reverse strand, counting down.
CTAAATTAAAACTGAGGAATTCTAGGTCATGGAAAAATAAATGTTAAGAGGAAAAATATGGGAGTGGCCCGGGTCTGCCTCCCGTGTGAACACTGAACTGACTAAAAAGCAGAACCAGGCATGTCAGGACCCACTCCCACCTCCAGGGTTCCCAGCTGAAACTTGAGAGAGCCAGGTATTTCCCATCTACTTCCTGAGGGCAAAGCAGGTGACCCAAGACCCCGGCACCATTACAGTCTGAGTCTCTGCCATATATGCACGTGTGACAGACAGGAATTCCTCACTCAGAAGCCCCAGGGACTGCTCTCACTGGGGATCATGTCTGGGCGCTCCCTGCACAGGTTCTGTACAGAGTGAGCAAGTGCTCCAAGATCTGCTGGCCCCGTGGTTCAAGTCCTGCTTTACTTCTTCCTGGACCCTCTAGGGGGTTGCAGGCACCAGCAGTCTGTGATTGCTGTTGCTGCAGCCTGTATCTGGTCCCTGTATGTGTCTTGAACTGGCTGGAGATGCAGAATTAGGTGATTCAAAATCTGTCGACCCTGTCGTTCATGTCTGGGTTTTGCCTGTAACCTGATCTAAATGCCTGGGGACATAGGTCCACTGGACTGGGATTGTCACACCAGGGCAACCCAAGTCTGGGCCATGCATATGCCCCTGAACTGCAAGGGGACATTGGGTCAGGCAGCCTGTCATCAGCTGACACCAATGCCCACATCTGAGACCTGGGATAACTAGATACAAATCAACAACTGTCAGAAAACCCCAGATAAAGTACTGCTTCTAAGTGGACACTGAGGGGCAAACCTGACCAACAAGAAAACTAGGAACATTAGTAGCCTTTGCTGTGCAGCCACTGAAGAGGGAAACTGAGCTTCCTGCATGCAATATCAATCATGACAAAATGAAGGACTAAAACACAATCCCAGAACTCCACCCCACTCAGAACAATTCCAGGAGACATTGACATAGGAGAACTTGGTAAACACATGCCTGAAATAGCTGAAATGATTGCAATGGAAGTAAAGAAACAGCTCCATAAGGCCATAGAAGAGATGAGATCAGAAATAATCTCTCAGGCAAAATATGAAATGACAATAATAATAAAAGGACTACTCAAAATGTCTGAAGATGAAGCATATGAGAAAATAGAAAAACAAAGGAAATGGACAGAAGCGTTAAATGAAAAATATAGAAAGGACTTAGAATGCATGAACCAGATTCAAATGGAAGCTTTGTTTTCCTGGAAGTCTCTGGAAAACAAAGTGTCCATTGAAAGCTGCCAAAACAGCTTCAATGAAGCTGAAGATAGAATTTCAGACTTTGAAGACAGCATGGCAGGTAGTGACCGTGAAAGATAGGATCTTCTAAAATCAACAAGGATCCAGGAAAAGTCAATTCAACAGCTGCAAGATGAGGCAAAGAGGAATAATGTATGACAATGGAAGAGCAGGAGGCAACACACCTGACATAAAAAGAATATTTATAGAATTAATAGCAGAAAAATTCCCAAGTACGGAAGCAGAACCTGATATATACATAAATGAGGCATATACAACTCCAACCAACCACAACCAAAATAAAACTACACCCAGATATATAGTAGTCAAGTTCCCAGATCTCCAGTGAAAGAACAGAATATTAAAAGTGGTTAGAAAAAAGAAACAGATTACCTATAAAGGAAAGCCCATCAGAATCATGACAGACTTCTCAGCACAAACCATTCAATCGAGAAGAGCTTGGAGTGAAGTATTACAAGTCCTGAGATAAAACAGCTTCCAACCAAGACTGATGTACCCTGCCAAACTATCCCTCGAATTCAACAGAGAAATACAATATTTTCACAACAAACAACACTTGAAGAACTTCATGAGTGCCAAGCCAGCATTACAAAGAGTACTAAAAGATATTCTAGAAAGAGAAAAGTCTGACCACAATTTCAAGAACTATAGTAAAAAGGAAATGTCATGAAGAGAAGCAAGTAAACAGGTAGAAAAAGTAGGAAATCAATGCAAGTAAATAACGTGACAATGATAAATCAACACATATTGGTACAATTATAAATGCAAATGGCCTCAATTTTCCAGGCAAAAGAAACAGACTGGCAGAGTGAATTAAAAAAACAAAATCCAAAGGTATGCTGAATACAGGAAACACATTTCACTCAAAAGTAAATTCACAAACTAAAAATCAAAAGATGGAAAACAATCCTCCATCAACAGGAACCCATAAAAAAGCAGGGGTAGCTATTCTGTTTGCAGACAATGTAAACTTCAAATTCACAACAATCAAAAGAGATAAAGAAGGTCACTACATACTAGTCAGGGGAAAACTGCAAGAGGATGAGCTAACAATCATAAAAGTGTATGCACCAAACATCGGAGCTCCAAATTATATAAGACAAATCTTAACAGGCATGAAAACCCATATAATTAATAACACTATTGTAACAGGGGACTTTAACACCCCATTGACATGAAGAGATAGGTCAACTGGACAAAAAATCAGGAAGGAAATAACAGATCTGAAACAAAGCTGTGAACAAATGCACTTAGTACATATACAGAGTGTGCCACCCCACAACATCAGAATACACATTTTTCTCAGCTGCACATGGGTCTTTCTCTAAAGTAAACCACATCCTAGCCCATAGAACATACCTTTCAAAATGCAAAAGAATTGAAATTATCCCATGCATATTATCTGACCACACTGAGATGAAATTAGAAATTAATGACAAAAGGAACTTGAAAAATGGCATAAACACTTGGAAATTAAACAACAACCCCCTGAACAACCAATGGGTCACAGAAGAAATTCAAGAGGAAATTTAAAAATACCTACAAACAAATGAAAATTTAAATACAACTTACGGGAATCTGTGGGACGCAATGAAAACAGTCCTCAGAGGGAAATTTATAGCACTTAATTCACACATAAGGAAAATAGAAAGAAAACAAATAAGTAGCCTAGTGCTGCATCTTAAACTTTTGGAAAAAGAAGAAGAAGTCAGGCCGAAAGCCCAAAGAAGGGAGGAGATGATAAAGATTAGAGCAGAAATTAATGCAATTGAGACAAAGAAAACCCTCCAAAAAATAAATGAATCAAAGAGCTGGTTCTTTGAAATAAGAAATAAAATTGATAAACCCCTAGCCAACCTTATCAAGAAAAGGAAAGAAAGAACTCAGATTCATGCAATAAGGAATGAAAAGGATGAACTTACTACAGATTCCACAGAAATTCATAAGACCACTAATACCTACTTTGAAAATCTTCACTCCCACAGGATTAAAAACTCAGAAGAAATGGGCAGATTCCTAGATATGTACGAATTACCAAGGCTGAGTCAAGAAGGTATAAAATTCCTGAACAACCAAATATCAATTAATGAGATTGAAAATGTGATTAAAAAACTACCAACAAAGAAAATCCCAGGCCCTGATGGATTCACAGCAGAATTTTATAAGAAATTCAGAGGAGATTTAATACCAACACTCCTCGAATTCTTCAATGAAATTGAAAAGGAAGCAATTCCACCTTACTCATTTCTGGAAGCAAATATCATACTGATACCAAAATCTGAGAAAGACCCAACCAAGAAAGAGAACTACAGACCAATCTCCCTAATGGTTATAGATGCAAAGATACTCAGTATGATACGAGGAAATAGAATTTAGCAAATTATCAAGAAAATCATACATCACGATCAAGTGGGAAAAATTCCAGAAATGCAGGGTTGGTTCAATATTCACAAATCTATACATGTTATATGCCATATCAATGGAGCAAAAGACAAAAACCACATGATCATCTCAATAGATGCAGAAAAAGATTTTGACAAGGTCCAACATGCATTCATGATAAAAACTCTACAGAAAATAGGGATAGATGGTCTTTACCTTAACCTGATCAAAGCCATCTATGGCAATCCAACAGCCAACATCATTCTAAATGGACAAAAACTGAAATCTTTTACTTTAAAATTGGGAACAAGACAAGGATGTCCACTGTCACCACTCCTGTTCTGTATAGTTGTGGAACCATTAGCCAGAGCATTTAGACAAGAGGGAGAAATAAAAGGAATAGGGATAGGAAAAGGAAAAGGAAAATTATCACTATTTGCAGATGACATGATACTTTACATGGAAGACCCCAAAAACTCCACAAGAAGATGCCTTGAATTAATCAATAAATTCAGCAGTGTAGTGGGATAGAAAGTCAACACCCAAAAGTTGATAGCATTCCTATGCACAAACAACAAATAGACCAAGAGACGAATTAAGGAAACCACATCTTTCACAATAACATCCAAGCAAATGAAATATTTAAGAATCAATCTAACAGAAGAAGTAAAAAATCTGTTCATTGAAAACTACAGTACTCTGAAAAAAGTGATCAAGGAAGATTTCAATAAATGGAAAAATATTCCTTGCTCATGGATAGGAAGAACAAACGGCGTGAAAATGGCCATACTCTGAAAACTGCTGCACAGATTCAGTGCAATTCCCATTCAACTACCATCAGCATACCTCACAGATCTAGAGAAAACATGCCTTAAATTCATCTGGAACCAGAAGAGACCCAGAATAGCAAAAGCAAAAGTAGGCAACAAGGGCAGGTCAGGTGGAATCACAATCCCTGACCTGAAATTATACTACAAGGCTACTGTCATAAAATCAACCTGGTATTGGCTAATACACAGACCTGGGGATCAATGGAACAACCTGGAAGAAATAGTCACAACCAAAAACACACTTAGCCCCTAATCTTTGATAAAGGGTCCAAACAAACTCACTGGAAGAATGATAGCCTCTTTAATAAATGGTGCTGGAAAAATTGGCTTGCCACCTGCCAAAGACTGAAAATAGACCCAAGCCTATCACCATGCACCAAACTCAAGTCAAAATGGATCACAGATCTCAATATTAAAACAAAAGTACTAAACCTGTTGGAAGAGAAAATGAGGAAAGACTTTGAAAACATAGGGATAGGCAGAGAGTACATGAACGAAAAACAAACTGCACATGAAACACTTCAAAGAATCAACAACTGGGATTTCATCCTACTGAAAAGTTTCTGCACATCTAAAGAAATCAACAGCAGAGTAAGAAGAAAACCCACAAACTTGGAAAAAATTTTAGCTGACTGTCCCTCAGACAAAGGGCTTCTATCTAGAACATATAAAGAATTAAAAAATATCAGCCCCCCCCCAAATTCAAAGACCCAATCCTAAAATGGGCTGCTGAGGTGAATACACATTTGTCAGATAAAGAAATAGAAATGGCAAATAAATACATGAGAAAGTGTTCAACCTCATTAGTCATTGGAGAAATGCAAATTAAAACAACATTGAGATTACCCCAGTAAGAATAGCTAGCATTAAGAAATCAACCAATAACAAATGCTGGCGAGGCTGTGGAGAAATAGGAACACTTCACTGCTGGTGGGAATGAAGACTGGTGAAACCACTGTGGAAATCACTTTTGAAATTCCTCAGCAAACTAGAACTAGAGGTCCATTTAAACCCAGCAATTCTCTTCTGGGTGTTTTCCCAGAAGATCTGAAAACATCATATCACAGGGATATATGCGCACCTATATTCATAGCGGTACAAGTTGTAATTGCTAAATTGTGGAAGCAAACCAAATGTTCATCCACTGAGGATTGGATAAGAAAATTGTGGTACTTTCATATAATGGAATATTACTCAGCTATAAAGAAAGATAACCCTGAGACTTTTAAAGGTAAATGGTCACACCTAGAGACCATACTCATAAGTGAAATAAATCAGAACTGCATGTGCAAGCACCACATTGTCTCACTAGGGCAAAACCTGAAAGAGTTTATACAAACTCGGAGGTATGATAGACATTGTGAAATGAAAGGAAAATGCTTAAGTGTAAAGGACAACTGGGATGTGGGAAAAGAGAAGGGAAAGAAGGAGAAATTTTGTATGTATGTATATACAGGATAGTTAACATAGTTGATCTCCTGTCTTCTATTTCTTTGCTGAAAGAAACTGTTAATGAGTCCTTGATTGATCAATATTGCATGGCTGTTTTCCTGAGAAACCACTTTGAAGATATCAATACGTAATACAACAAGCATTGTTAATTTCCTACCACTTTGTTGTAACTCTGTATTGTCTGTACTGTTCTTTTGCTATTTTGTAAAAGGTTGTCTGTCTGTTAATGTTTTCCTCCTTTTTTTTAAAATAAGAATTAAAATGTGCATAAAACTGCAGGAAAAAAAAAAGGAAAAATATGAACTGGAAGGAAAGTTAGTTTCAAAACCATTTCTCATGCAAAAGATGAGGCATAGTTTCACATTAAGGTTTTATACCCTTAGGTATAAACACCATGAGGCAAAGGCGATATGATTTATATTATCTATGACAGCATAACCAAAATTAAATTTCTCAGGTAAAACATACTGATATCAAGACTGGAGATACTTTATACAACAGGTCTTCCAAAAAAAAAAAAAAAAAAAAAAAAGCGCTGTGTAGCGTAGCAAACAATGCCATTCTTAAACCTCCCAGGGAAAAGGAAGATGTTTATAGCTAAAGAGAAACAAGAATTAAGGACTTTAGTGCAAAATAACTCCAAAGTAATCATGTCTCCTTTGGAAACTGTTCTCTGGCTTCACAATATCATAAAGGATATCTTCAGGAAATACTTGTCAAAACCAGGAATCTTGAATGACATAATGAAAAGGTTTATAATTGCCCTGAAGATCCTTCAAGAAGTCAGAGACCATCTCAGTGACACAATGACCTTTTAACACCCGCAGGAGAAGGTTAGTTAGGGACAGGCAATCTAAGAATTTAGGAAAATAGAACACAAGGATCAAGATCTTTGTCACTTCATCAGCTGCCACTCAAGCATGAATATTGCTGTGATGGCCACCACCCTGGGCTTCAGGGACATTGAGAAATAAACAGCTGCCAGCATCTACCCCATTAAAGCAACACAAATCCTACAGCAATCTGACCCGATTCTCTCCAGAAGTGTCTGTGTTTCCAACCAGGCGGATTTCCAACACTATATACTTATCTTCCTAAAATTTTCACTATTCTGTACTAAAAACTATAATAAACCAACCTGTTTTTCTTTTCAACCTCTATTCTTAGCTTTTTGTTCACTTTCTTGCTTCAGTGAAAACATTGCTTCCTCCTGAAGATATAGTTTCTGTTATGGTTGTGTCTTCTCTAACATTTCATGTATTACAGGCTTTAAGAAAGAGTTTGCTTTTTCATTAAGTCTTGACACAAACAGAGCATGAATGTTTTATATGTCTCAGGATAAGCTAGAGTAAGCCACAGTAATATAGAGATTCTGAAATTGAAGTGCAACAAAAACTTATTTCTCACTTATGAAACAGGCTGATGGAGAGTTGAGGTGACTTCCCCCAAACCAGCTGCTTCTTCATGGCTGCTTCATTATCTTTTAGTACTAAGGGCATCTTGCCATTCATAAATCAACAAAAAATGAGGGAAAAATACCACATGCATATGCTTTTCCATGGAAGGGAAACACAGAATCCCTTACATCCTATCTGGAATAACACAGTTATGTGTTACCAGCCTAACTGAAACAGCATTTTAGAGATGAGGACTTCCAGGGTTCCTTGGAACAGGAAAGAACACAGGTTCAGGATTTGTCAACATGTTCTGGTACACAAATAATCAATTTTCTTTTTCTCGTATACATGAGATATACTCTCCCTCTCCTGAAGTGGGATGGCCCACATCAACAGCTGCTTGCTATTTCTAGCTCAAAATCAGATTCTCTAGGTAATTCTCAGTTCTCTGAATTAAGTCCACATGTGAGTTTTTGTGGCACGGATGAAACACATACAGTGTGAAATATGAACAAGAGCTCCACAGCAGACATTCCTCTGAAAAAGAAACTCACATAGAAAGAATAGGGGCACACAACAGCCACCCAACACAACAATTTTGAAATCCATTATCCAGACACTGAGAAATTCCCGTTCTTTACACATCACATGGAGTTTCCATGAATTGGCTCTATTCTTTGAAAGGATATATATTTTTTTGTCAGAATAGTTTTCCAAGAGCATAGTTCAAGGTCTTCTCTTTGACAGTGTTCATTCCCATTATGGTACATGCCTATATCTAAACTGAAGGTTAATTTATGTGACTTCCTTGAAGCAATGTCACCTTGAAGAATGCCCGTTGACTGTGGAAATCTAGAGGATGAAACCTGAGTAATATCCAGGACAGGACAAGTTATTTTTACTCTGCTCTTGAGGATTTTATCTGAGAATTTTTCCTCAGAGGATTTTTCCTCATGAGTTCATAAATAATAACCATATCCAAACTTCTTTTTAGAGATAATTCCTGAACTGTGACTTCTCTATTTTTTTAATGATAATTATGGTATATTCATACACTCTTGAAATAAATATACTGGCCGTAACTTGAAAAGCTGAATTGGATTTGATGCCCAGAGAAAGGAACCTATACTTGTGAGTTCAACCAAATGTGTCATCTGTACCCGAAATATTAGCCAAATGACATTTGCCAAAGTTTTTGTCCCAATATAGCCTGAATTGCTTTCTTCCAAGTTTCTAATATCCTGCTTCCCTAGTGTTAAACTAGTCTCGCATTTGTATAAATTATTTCATGTCTGCTCAAGGTAAACTTACCAAATGCTGAATAAGTATTCAAACTTTCAGGGACTTAACATAGTAAGTTTAGTTTTCCCATATCAATTCAGTCGTGAAAAATTCAAAGAATTTCCTTGTAGCTCTCCTCTAAGTGATAACTCTATTCCCTTGTCTTCTGCCACATGACTCTGTCATTTCAGAGACTTCTCTTTCCCCATTTATTAAACCTGGAAGAAAGATCATAAGCCAAGGAGTTTTCAGATGGATTGAAAGCTGAGGCTTGAAGGTACCTTCTATCATTTCTACCCACATTTACTTGTCATAACTAAGGAATTGACTCCTATTTAATGTTAAATGAGATTAGGAAATTTAGTCCCATAGTATTCTTGGGAAGAGGAAACAACATAATCTAGCCAATTCCTGGCACAGTTCAGCTTCCTGGTCCCCAAAATGCTGTCTTAAATTTTTGTTGTCATTGTCTCTAGCTAGCTTCTGGCATCAATGGATCTTGTCCACCCATAACTGTTATCTTTAGATTTTATTGATCTAGGTCTTGTAACCTCTGTACTAAAATGAAAAGTTATCTTTCCCCCAAGCTATAGAGATGCACATACACATACTAGCAGTAAACACTTCCATTTGGAAAAGAATGGAAAACTCATCTGAACAGTGGCTCTGTTCAGGGTCTGAAATGTTTCTGGGAAGATGCAGTGGTAGTTCCCACTCTACTATTTATGATTTTACCCCCCTGGGATAAATCTCTTGTCTTTGGGACTGTTTTGTCCCCTGGCTTTTCTGTTGGAAAATTTCCTTATTCTTCTTGTATTACTGCCCAGCCCAATAAAAAGCAGTGAAAACATTTCTGCTCTGAGAAGCTATTCAAAGAACAATCTGTTTCCGATTTATGATCCTGCCATTTCACAGTTACATGTAGATTCTAAAAACCAACTCTGACTATTTAGCCATCTTGTTAAAGTACTGACATCACTTCCCATTGCATCCCAATAACCAGAGCTCAGACACATGACCCAGCCATCACAAGAGAACTGTTGTTTTCCTGTGTGATCAAGAAAATTTAGAGGAAAAAAAAAAAAAAAGACTCAAGTCATTCCCTGAAACTGACTCTATTTTTAAAGAAGTGTTGTTTTTAAACTATGGCCATTTTGCTGTAATATTGTACCTCTCCTACTGCTATCACTGTCAGCACATTTCTTCTGCACTTTGAAAACTGTTCCTTTCTGTCTGCTTGTCTTTTACATGATAAACCCATCCAGATAATTGGCCTCAACCTTGAAGACTTCTTCAGGTCCAGTGATCTTTTCTACCATGACACCTGGGCCTCTTTTGAGAGTCAAATCCTAGAACTTGTCTGATCTAGAACAACTCTTTTACTAATATCACTATCTCACTTTTCCCTGTGCTCTCTTCCCACCCTACTCAACACTGGGGTCCAACTGATATCATTTTTTCTCTGCTTACTACAAAATCTTCCTACTATTCATAGGTAAAAATCCACTCCTGACCCTTTTAATCTAGGGTCTGGGCTAAAACACTTTATTGTTCCAGCTTTCTATGTCAGTTCCTGTCTCTTATAGTTCTTCAATCTCTTTGCACCTACACTAAAAACTCCTTTTATTTTTTTCCAAATTCAAGAAACTTCCCCTTTTAATAATTCTCTCATCATCCAGTAGAGATTTTTTGGTTCATCACTGAAAAAATGCTCTTCCCAAATATTCCTTTCCTACCTACGTTTTATTTAATCCATTTTGGAAAACATTAATATTGACTAAAACTCTCTTTCCTGTAATTTCACCCTGTTAATTCAATACTGCTTGAGGAAACTACAGCAAAGGAAACCTTCATGTTACGATTTATTCATGACCTTCAATTTAAAAGCAGCACAGAACTTGCTTTGAAGCAGTTATTTTCCCAGCCCAGAAATCTTAACCACTTCCTACGACAGTTATGTTGAACTCTGGGATCCCTGCAGAAATCTGTCCATGCAGCTCCTTACCTAATTTTTAGTGACAACAAATATGAAGGAAGGATGTGATCCACCAGACAAGGAACCTTTCGTCTTCTCAGCAGCCTACTTTCTTCCTCCACTAAGACTTCCCCCTCATTTTGTTATAATTACAGAGGCATTCTTCTAACACATGGTATGCTGCAGTACCTACTCTCCTCTAACTTCATAGGAAATTAATCTGTTCGTCTCCATGTATTTCTGTCACACTCTCAGCATTGTAATTTAAATTTAAATCCTCTTAAGCCTGTTTCATCTGAAAATACGGTAAATTAATTAAAACTCATTTAGACCCACAGCTTAGATCCCCACTTTTGCATTCATGACAGCTAATTCTCTTCTGAGGTTCCAATAAACACATGTCTTAAATATTGTCTTTATAGACAGTATTACAAATACCTTCAGCTGGGGCTGGGGATTTAGCTCAGCGGCAAAAGCGCCTGCCTGGCAAGCGCAAGGTCGTGAGTTCGGTTCCTGGTACCAAAAAAAAACAAAAAAAAAAAAAAAAAAACAAATACCTTCAGCTGAATGCACCTGAAATTTTGGGCATTCCAGAATGAAAAATCATTTCTATTTGTCCCCTCTTCAATGGCTGGCACTATTGTTAACCCTTTGCTGCATGTCAGATGCCTGAGAGTTATCTTTGACATGGTCTTCTTTTCCACCTCTGTGAACAAATCCCAAATGCCACATGTCATAAGTGCACCTTGGATACACCTACTTTTATTCCCACCACCACCATCAACCTGCAAATAACTTCACATCTTTGTGGATTATCCAAACGTTCTCCAATTCATCATTTTATATTCATATTTATCCCTACTTTAACCATTCTCTTCCCTGCAACCAGATCTGCATTCTCATTTTCTAACTACAAATTTGGTGATTTGTCACACGCCTGCTTAAAATATTTGAATTCATTCTCTTTGCCTATTACTGTTATGGTAACATTAAAATAATTAACATGGTCCTGGAAAACTTCTTCATTCTCATCTCACATGATGACTGCCTCCCCAACTCTCTAAGCTTTGGATATATTGACAACTCTTTTTAATCTTCCAAGCATACTCTTTCACTACAGGGCTTTACATAGGCTTCCCTATTTCTGAATAACCTCTTAGAGTGATTTCTACCTACTGAATTCTTTTTTTTTTTTTTTTTCATTTTAGTTCTCAAATAAATTCGTATTTCCTCCGGAGAGCTTTCTCTGATATGTCATACTAGATTCCTTTTTCATCCAAATATTACATTTTTCATTTCCCTCATAAGATTTGTGATTTAATACTTCTGTATATGATCTAAATTTATTTGTGCTATCATTTGGTTGGAGTCGATCTCATCCTATTCGTAAAAGGATCATGTTCGTGTAGACAATCATAACACACAGAGTGGTATAGAAGGTGTTAAGCAAATATTGCTGAATAAAATATATTAAATACATTTTGGATGGCCAAATAAAGAGAAAACTTTGTGTTTAAGCTGTGAAGTTACTTTATTCAGGTATGTATTACAGAGGGATTGATGGAGATAATGCACATTACATATTATTCAACTCTCTGTAGTATTTCTGTCAACTTATTTTGGCTATATAGTAAATATCAGATAGTTCAAAGTTATCATCCCTAAAAGATAGCTAGAGAGGCAGCATTGGCTGCTACTGTTTTGACACAGATTTCCCCAGGCGAGAAGTTTACTGTGGGTTGTCAGATTATCCACCAGAGTTCCAAGTGTTAAAGGCTTGGCCCATTGGTGGCACTATTGGGATGTAGTGAAACTTTCAGGAAGTGTGGTACCTGCAGGGAGGTTGTTAAGTCACCAGGAATGTGTCCTGAAGGATATTGTGGGACTCCAGCCCCTTCCTTTCTGTCTTTGCTTCCATGCTGATGAGAATAGACTTGTTCCCTCATGGGCTTCCATTGTAATATGCTGCCTGCCATGACATGTTCCCTCACTAGAGGTCCAAGGAAATGAGGACACAAAATCATGAACTGCGACCTTCAGAACCATAAGCCAAAGTAAACTTTTTCTCCTTATTCTTTAATTATCTCAGGCATTTTGTGATAATGACAGAAAGATGTCTGTGCATAACTAACATACTACATATATGAGAAAATATGAAAACAACCATGGAAAAAAATTAAGCACTCAGGTAAGCTTCCAGAGATAACCTCAAATGAAATTACTACTACTTTGGAAGAACCTCAGATTGAAGGAGTTCATGACTGTTCTAGAACACTTTGTTCTGGAATTCTTCCTTCCTAATGTATTATTGGGAGGTGCCATATAATGGAAAGAGTAGGATTTTCTATATCACTATAGAAGAACAAATACTTGGCAGAAAAAAAAAAAAAATACTTGGCAGAGCATTGAAAATCTGCTCACATTGTTGGGTTTGTTTCAACGTAGCATTCTGTGGTTTGCTTAACATCTCTAAAACTCAGTTTCACACCATTTCAAAATGCAACCATTAATTTGTAAAACCTATTTAAAGCTAAGGTTCTGAAAAACCTTTATTCGGCATTTTTGTGGTTTTTCAATAAAAGTCAGGATGCGCATTTCAGCATTCATCTATCAACAGGGTTAATCAAGTATCCCAGGATGAAACATAAAGTTTAAAATAATCAGTAAATATGTATATAGTATACATGTTATATATAGTTTATATATGATTTGTATATAAAACAAGTTATTAAATCAAACACATCACTGGCTTCTTGTTCTTAGCCCAATTAGTTTTCCTGTTGTTTTGTATCTTAAAATGTTACACTTTATCCAAGTTTTATGCTCTTGTAAAAAAAGTCATATGAATATGATAACAATTTCCTCATTGGGTTTATAATTATTTTCTATAATGTTTGGCATGCATGTGGGTGGCATGAAAATACAACTCATCCTGATTTGTCTTCCTTTTGGTGAGTCTGGATATTTTCCCAGAGCAATGAAGCACAAAAGGTTAAGAGATATGGTAAAATAAAATATAGACAGAAGATAGAAACTTTTCATACAGCTTGCAAAGAGTTTATCTCTGAAAATAACTGCTTGTTTTGAACAAGAGCTTCCTTAAAGCAGTAGCTGCTAATTGAGCTAGATCATTAAAAAGAAATATTTTTGGTGTGTCATAAAACTTGACATAATAAAGCAGCACTTGCTTAAAGTAATAAAGGTACATTAGGATATGGGGATATGGAAAGATTTGTTTAAGAGAGCAACTGCTGTTTAATGACCAAACATGAAGAGGAGCAGAGAATAGAAATTCTCCTGTAGCAGATGCCTATTTTTAATTTTCAACTTGCTTTCAGCAAGAATACTTATTGTCCAGTAATGGTAAATGAGGAGGTTTTCCATTAGTTCCATTTTGCTAGACAAGCCTCAGGAGAGAAGCTAAAGACAAGACCAGAAAATGTCTAAACAGGCTTTCTAGAGGAGAGCAAGATAGCTTCAGGGATACCATCTTAGACCTCTTATAGCCAAAATAAACGATACAATTTTAAGGGGAGAGATGTGCTAATTACCCTGAGTTGATCACTACCCAATACACAGATGAATCACAGCATCACATTGTGTGTCATCAATACATATAAATATGTGTTAATCAAATTCCCTGCTTTTGGACCAATTCCTATCAGAGGTGAGGAAGGGGAAGCATGCACCATTTATTAATTCCAAGTACTCCACAAAAACCACAAGGCATTATATCATAATTTAAAGAGAACCCTCTTCCCTGGAGCTGGAGTGTTAGTTCAAGAATTAGCTCATAAAAGTAGGAATTTTAAAGAGAAGGAAACACACTGACAACATTTGTATACTAAAGGAAAATACTTTCAGGGACATGTAATAGGCTTGTATGAAATTTATGTCACACAAAATGATGTTTGACTTTCTCCCTATCCCTTCAGGTTTCCCCTCATTGCCTCTAGACCAATAATTAGAATCAGGTCTCACAGTAAAACAAACAGAATTAAAGTCTTGCTTTGCTGCAAATTTCTTATTTATCTACAGAATGACAGGATTTGGGAACAATGTGCCACTAACAACTAGTGTGACATTCATGAAGGCTGGTCTTAATGAAGTTTGGGAGTGAAATGTGGAGTAGGAGGCTAGCTAGAGGGGGGTATAAGTGAGAGTACTCTTTAAGACTGTGGCTTAATATCTTGGCAGGGACCCATGGAGCTGTTTCAAACATTAAAAATAAAGGCCACACCTGACATTTGAATAGGATAGTGACCTATAATAAATGAGGTTTAGGTGAAGAAAAGAATTGGTATGGAATTTAAGAAGGGATCAGAGAGGTGAACATTAGAATGGACTTATTATGCTGGGTGGTCAATAATTTGTGACCTGCAGGACATTGGGGCAAATATAATTAACAGCAATGGATCACATATTTCAAAGTATTTACAGAGAAGGGGTTTTGGAATATATTCACTATATAGAAGTGATACAATTTTAAAGATGTGCTAATTATCCTGAGTTGATCACTACCAAATACACAGGTGAATCAAAGCATCACACTGTACATCACAAATACATACAAATATGTGTCAATCAAAGGTAAAATAATGTAGATTTATGATGTGAAGCAAAAGTCCTACCAGCTGATTATCCTCCCTGGGATGGTCTGGTGATCACTCCACTTGCAAAAGAATAAGGATATACTAGTAACAGAGGAAGGTAGTGGCTTCATTGAGAAGTGCAACAGTGTTTGTTCTCTGGAGTAGAATTGAACCTTCTGAGACAAATTAGTTGTAATTTTTGTGACAGGCAGTGATGCTGGAAGCAAGGGGACTTTGAGGCCAGGGATATAGCTCAGTGGCACAAATGCCTGCCCAGACCACAAAAAAAAAAAAAAAAAAAAAAATCAGAGGGACTTTGAGACTCAGAGAATCACTGCAATAGCTAGTGAGCTACCATGTTCCTAGTGATGAAACAGATGGACAACCAACAAATACTACTGGATTCACATCCAGAGCTGGTAAACAGGAGTTTGATGGCAATCACAGCAATAAAAAGAATCATGACTTCTCACCCAGTTTCCAGATCTGTGCCACTTTGAAACCCAGCATCTATGTATTAAAACAAAGCTAGTTTTCTTGGCAGGACTCTTACAGTGATATTACAGGGTACATATTATGTATTCTACCACACATTGCCCAAAGGTTCGATGCCATTCTTCAGTATAAAGTATAAATGTGTTGAGGGTAAAAGGAATATTTTTGTCATTACATTTTTCAGAATCATGGGTTGATATGTCAGGTGATGAACAGGAGATCTGAAAGGCTGATTTGACTCCTTACTAGGACTATAGGTCTATATGGTCTATAGTTCCCATGTGATATGTAAAATCCCACCTTAGATCTACCTCACAGTGGGCTAGACACAAAGGACTCATAGGAGCCCCCTTGTTTTTTTTGTACCTAGCACCTGGGTACATAAATCAATGGAAAGAGCCAAGTGAACACCTCTGAAACTGGCCTACTGGTCAAAAGACTAAACCAGAAGCAACAATTATCCCAAGTGGATTGCAGAGTTTATAGCTCCAGAGTTCCTACCATTTCTCCCTCTCATGTGTTGTAATAGCTTCTTCTAGAAATAAATGACTTATGGAAACCTAAGGTTACCATCCTTTAAAAATAACTGAATGATAGCCTCAATCACATCTACTCTGCTGGATGAGATACAGAACTTGTAATAGAGCAAAGGGCCTAAGATCTGGCACTAAGTATATGACTACGGATCTGACAAAGGTGTTACTTTCGATCCCCAAAAGAAAAGAAGATCAAAAGCAGCTTTCATTCACTTGGAAATATCAGCATTTTACATTTATTCACTGGTACAATGATCATGTTAATGTTTCTGTTATACAGAAATATCCAAAGGAATTCAGATTTCCTTGCTAGTTTGAGGAAACTTATGGTAGGTCCTTTACATCCATAAGATGAATAGTGTAAGAAATTAATCAAATTTCTTTGCAAGGAAAAATTTATTTTTCCAACTCCTGGTACATCTGCCAAAAATAGAACTGGAGTCACCCTGTAGCCCTACTCTGGGGCTCTGGTGAAAGGAAATCTTCCCAAAAGGCAGAGCGTTAAGAAATGTGGTCAACTCTCATACAAAGCAAGGATCAGCACACAATGGCAAATTGTCCAGGAGGAATAGCTGGGTCAAATGGGACCTCTAATCCTAGATTTTAAGGACTCTCCCTACTGGTTTCCACAATGGTTGCACCAGTCTACATTCCCACTAGCAGTGGAGAAGGGTTCCTTTTTTGCCAACAGCCCCTCCAGCATTCATTATTGGTTGATTTCTGGATAGTAGCCATTCTTCCTGGAGTGAAATGAAATATCAGTATTTTTTTAACTTGCATTTCTTGAACATTTTTCATATATTTGTTTTCCATTTGTATTTCTTCATCTGAGAAGTATGTATTCATCTCAGATGCCCATTCTTGGAATGGATCTTGATTTTGGAAGGCCTGAGTTTTTTTCAATGGTTTATACATTTTAGATATAATTCCTTCATCTGAGGGGCAACTGGTTATAATTTTTCCCCACGCTGTGGGTTGTCTTTTCACAAAAACAGACCTGAAGATTAATGAAACAGAATAGACATACAGACACAACTCCAAACACACTCAGCTGCTTACCTTTGACAAAGGAGCTAAATGTGTCCACTGGAAGGAAGACAGACTCTCTAATAAATGGTGCTGCAAAAACTGGTTTTCACATGCTAAAGACTAAAACTAGACCCATGCCTATCACAATGCACTAAGCTAACATCAAAATGGATCAAAATGGATCAAAGACCTCAATATTAAAACAGAAACAGTAAATGTACTGGAAGAGAAAATAGGTAGTAATCTTGAAGACACAGGTGTAGGCAGAGACTTTATGAACAAAACCCAGACTGCCTGGGAAACACTAAAAAGGATCAACAAATGGGATCTCACTCTATTAAAAAGCTTTTGCACAACAATGGAAGGTCCTTTAAAATCTCAGCTAAGGGATCCCGGAGAGGCTAATATTCTCAATGACTGGAGCAGTGTCCTCTAAGATGTAACATATTCTTTATACCAATGTCCTGCAGACAACCCACAAGAAGCTAGATACTTAGATCTACATTTCAAGAGGAAAAAAGTTACTATTGGCTTCTTTTGTTGTCATTTCAAAGATTACTTCAGGGAACTTTTGTATCTCTTAAAGGTTAAATTGCCTCTTCAAAATATGTTGAAAGTTTAAACCCCAGTACTTGTGCATGTTTCCTTATTTAGAAATAGGGTCTTTGCAAACCATTTAAGATGAAGTCATTGGATGGAACCTTAATCCAGTAAGGATACTTCCTTATAAAAAGAGAATATAGACACAGGAGGAAAGAACAGCACATGATAAGGAGCACAGAGATTAATGCTATGTAACTACAAGCCAAGAAGTGTCAGCAACGGTACACTAAGAGAAAGGCAAGTGTGTCTCTTAAAGCCTTCACAGGAACATGTGGCCTTGCCAAAGACTCGCTTTTAGACTTATATCTTCCATTACACTAAGATAGAATAATTTATACTGTTATGAACTACCCAAATTGTGATCTTTGTTATGACAGTCCTAAAAGTTTAATGTACCCTTAAACCTTAAAGATTTTAAGGTAATCTTTGCTGGATTAAACTGGGATCATTCTCCCCAGTTGTGGATACTTTGATTGGGGGATAAATTAATAGTCCAAAAACCCACACTGCCCTCTGATTGTTTTAGAATTCTCACATCAACCGAGTAAAGAATGTACATGATATTGCATGATATATCTTATACGTTGCTGTACTTCCAAAATATCTTTATCTTCATGCATAGCTCAGGTAACTGCTGCATAGTGATGATATGAAGGACTATGATTGTAATGCAGCCTGTCCTCTGCATATTTCTTAGTGTTTTTGTGACCACTGATAATCTTAAATAGGAATGTAGCAACTACAGCCTAATAAGAACATTGTAAACTGAAGATGAAATGCTCAAATGTGAAGGTATAAGTTTTCCATAAAAGGAAAGCAGCCTAGCAGAACAGAGGGCCTAGGTGAAGAACACGTACAGCAGGTGGTGATGGAAATGGTTGATGAATGTAAATTATGGCCTAGAGATTATCTGTGACAGAAAGGAGTTTAACCTCTAGTATAGCCATCCATATCAATATTTTTTTTTCTGGCTATCACATTGAACCTTCAGTGAAAAAGTCGACCAAACATGGAGGACAAGAAGGTAGCCATGGTCTATGTGCTCACAGCAGGCACTGCTGTTGAATTGCTCCATCCTCTTATTCCACCTCTGAGTTTATTTGCATCTCTAATAAACAGTTGTTAGAATGAAGACAGTACCCAACCTCAAGTGCATGCCAGCATCTCTGGAACCTTTGCTGGAGAATTTTAATGGCATCTTCAGGAGCTTGCTCAGATGTGTGAAGCTTCAAACACAAGTAGAAGAAGAGTTAAAATTCCTGAGGAATAGAAAAAGGTGCAAAAGGACACCAATCCCTCATCCTCTGCTGGGGAATTTCTGAAATGTTTTCATGGGTTTTCTGCAAAAGTCTCCAAAGCAACTGGGGCTGAGTGAAACATATACGTTACTTCTTAAATTCTCCTAGCTCACCTTCATCGTTTCTCACATGCATTCCCCAAGATTACACTCAAATTTTGCCAGATCATCTCCTTTGGGGAAAATTGTAATGAATACAATTACCTTTTAACATTTTCTCAAGGGGAGCTTACTTACTCAGATTTCTTGATTTGGAAAATAAGATTCAAAGGGATGAACTCATCTGAGCCACATCACACAGAAGCTGGTGGAAGACATTTCAAACTCCTGCCCACCTCTAGTTCTTCATATAATATCTTCGTAATTTTTGCCTTGTTCATACATCATTGAGACTATAATTTAAATAAATATATACTTGAAAGGAAAAATCATTAAGGAAATAGAAAGCCATCAGCACGAGCTACAGAGTGTAATCACAAAAGTACTACAATAACCAAATTAGTATCTAGTACACATAGATATTAATATGTTCCATATACTATAATGCTATAAGATGATTCTAGACAGACTTTTCTTCTTGCTTCTGAAATGTCATGTATGCCTTCCTTCTTCATCTTCTTTTTTTTTTTTTTTTTTTTTTTTTTTTTTTTTTTTTTTTTTTTTTTTTTTTTGGTTTTTCTCCAGTACCGGGAACCGAACTCACGACCTTGCGCTTGCCAGGCAGGCGCTTTTGCCGCTGAGCTAAATCCCCAGCCCCCTTCTTCATCTTCTGTTTTGCTTGAGTTCCCCAGAACTTAGCACAACATCCATTTAATGTTCTCCAGCTCTACCATGAATATTTCTTTATAGAAATCTTTACCACAGTTCTGAAAACTGCATTGGAATATAAAGTCAGTATGTGGAAATCTCCCCATTGAGTACTTTTCTTGGAACACTTGTTCAGTTTTTAATGTTTAGCTTGCTGTAATACCTGTATCTCTAGATATAATATATTTTTCAGCCAATATGTCTGGGGAGAATTTATATGTATAGTCCTACTTGTAAACATATTTTTAAAAACTACACAGTAAAAAGAAATGAATACTAACAATTATGAGTCATATTCCAGAAAAATTGATTAAAAGTTAGAATCCCTGGTAGATCACTGGGAAAATACTCTGACCATCAACAAAGACATGTGTATCAATGTCCTGGTATAAGGGGAAAGGCATTCCATTTATCCACAGGGCAAGCCATTTTCCACCACTGTGAGCTTATCCGGGATGGATTTCCATACTGCATTTTACCTTTAGTCTTGTTTTTACTTAATGCTACTTAGTAATCCTCACAAAATGAGAGAAAATTGTGAAGAATGTATCAAGTGAAGGAGAAGAGCAATTATTAAAGAAGAAAAAAATGTTACAGCATAAAGAGCAAACTTTAACTTTATCAGCTCACTGGGGAATTACAAAATGATGTTTTAAGCATTTCATGTCTTAACAATACATTTAGAGGCTTATATATAGATAGTATTTTTTTGCTGTTGTAATTATTGCTGTTACATCTTAGGTAAGTCATATTGGATTTAGGGTTGATGGCTAGTTCATTATAATTTTTCCCACCTAAACTAAGGACACTTGAGTCCCTGTAGCTGTTTGCCTGTAAAATGTCTGATATATAGAAATGGATTTTTGATACCAGTCACCGGGTGTCTTCCTATTTATCTAACTGTATTTACCTAGCTTACCTTTCCAAAAAAACAAGATATGTCTAATAACACAGAACATATAGTAGAATATTCACAAATCAAAAATATAAAAACAAAACTTCTGGAAATAATAAAATAAATATGTCAAACATGAAGGCGTATATATTCTCATTAGTCATATCCAAAATTCCCAATAGAAAATTTAGTTTCAAAAGAGTAATTTTTTGCCAATTTCAGAGGAAGAAAAATAAAAACTTCAATAGTAAATTTTAGTTTTGCAAATTTATTCAGTTAGGTAGGCGTTATTGTGATCCTGGGAATCATATTCAAGCGATTGTATGTGTTAGAAAAGTAACCTATCACTGAGCGCCACCTCAGTCTTCAATGTTAAATTTGAATGTTATGCTTCTTATCAACATTTCTATAAAAAATTATTTACAAAAACATGTAGACATTACATGTATAGCTTTTATTATGAAACTTAGCGGGATAACCAAGAGTGTACTATTAAAACCAAGCTACAAAATAACAGTTTAGTGAATGATTAACTTAATGTGAGCTTACTTGAAAAATAACAGAAAAAAATGTAAGAGGTAAGGTGCAATCTATTCCTTTACTGTTTTTTCTGTCCTTTATCCTTTCCTTCCATCTTTCCTTCCTCCTGTCCTCTTTCTCAGTCTCCTATGTGTATCTCCTTCTTCAATTAGTATTTCTTCTCATAAATAAAGGGGATAAAAGGGGATCATCAGCTAATAAAGATGTAACTATATTGACGAAAGTAAACACAAAACCGTTGCTATTCCATGTTAGCAAACAAAGATTTACATTGAGGAAATTTGACATCTCTGGCTCTGAACTCAATCATATTTTTCCTACAGCAGTTTTCCAAGAAAGAACTTCTGTCTCATTATTCTTGAATGGCCTTGCATAGTCTTTCCATTTAACTAGTAACAAATAAATCTTCCTTGACTAAACAAAAACAGCCACTCTCCCACGGATGGAAGAATAGCTGAACTAACATTCAGTTGATAATAGCGTTTCAAAAGCTTACTGAAGTCCTCTAGAACACCCAGCTAGGCTGGAAGCTAAAGTTGATAAGGGACAGAACAAAACATAATGAAAAAGATGATTCAAAGACTTGTCTATCTACTGAACAACATTGTAGAGAAACCCATCATGTGCATTTCATGGATGAAATATTGATAATTCTGCCATTGTCTTTGAGTACGGAGACAATTATACATGTTTCACGTAGTTCTTATTTGCATCAAAATTTTGTTATGATCTAAATAATTGTCTCTAAATTGTTATTAGGTAGAATTATATAAATTATATACACACATGCATGCATGCTCACACCCATGCATACAAACAAATAAACTCCTAGCTTATTTAAGAACAACTGATTGAACAAGTAGTTTTTTTTCTCAAACCTGCATAATCATTTCATTGAAGAAACAGCAAACATCTTCCCAAGGCTGGATTCTATAAAGTTGTAAGCAAAATAGTCAGAAAACCAATTTATTGAAAATGTACTAAAGCAATATCTCAAACAAGTGTATCACAGCTATATTTTGTCCTCATGACAAGAAAGGCTGTGTGGTACAATGAAGTGAATGTCTGAGTCCCTTCGAGATTCATGTGTTGAGATCCTATCACCCAATTTAGTGATAGCAGAGCTGGAAACTTTAAGAGGAAATTAGGTTATGAGCTTAGAGTCCTAATGAATGGGGTCAGTGCCTTAAAGAAAAAGACACAATGAACCTTGTTTTCTGTCCCTCTGTTCTCTTCCATGTGGGGAGATAATGAAAGGTCTCCAACTATCCAGAAAACAGACCCACACCAGACACCAAAAGTACAGTCACCTTGATCTCAAGTTTCTAGACTTCCAAAATCTGTTAGATAAATATTGGCTATTCTATCCACTTATTCCATTTTTTGACATGGCAGTCCAAGCCTATGAAGATGTAAATTCTGAAATATTTTTACAGATAAGGTGAATAAATGAAAAGCAACCCATAGGGAAATGAGACAAATATATTTAAAACCATCTATAACTTCAAGTTATACTATAAAGCTACAGTGACAAAACCATTATAGTATTGGCACAAACAAACCAGATTTGTAGATCAATGGAAAAGAAAGAAGATATAGAAACAACAGCAGACAAACTCATTCACACAATTTGATGAAAGGGTCAAATCCCTTTGCTGGAGGAAGGACAATCTCTTTAACAAATGGTACTAGGAAAACTGGCTCTCCACATGTGAAAGATTGAATTTTGATCACTCACCATATACTAAATTAAAATCAAAATGGATCAAAGATCTCAACATTAGAATAGAAACACGTAATCTCTTGCAAGACAAAACAGAGAAAAGTCTTGCAGACGTAGGTTTAAGCAAAGACTTCCTGAATAAAATCCATGTTGTACAAGAAATAATACCAAGATTCAACAAGTGGGACTGCATTAAATTAAAATGGTTTTGCACATCCAATTTAACTACCAACAAAATGAAGCAAAAACTAGAGAATGGGAAATAATTTCTGCCAGCTAGTCTTCAAATAAAGGACTAACATCTATACTATAAAAAGAACTGAAAAATTTAAACCTTCAAAATTTACACAATCAAAAGTTGGTATCTGAAATGAATAGTTCTCAGATGAATAAATACAGTTGTCCCATGAATAAATAGATGAAGAAGTATTTAACATCATTGACCACTGAAGAGATGCAAATTAAAACAATGTGAAAATTCCATATCACCACGGAATGAGTGGATCTAATGAAGAAATCAACCAATAACAAATGCTGGCAAGGCTGTGTGGAAGAAAGACCCTCAGAAAACTAAAAATAGAATTTCATTTAGTCCAGTGAATCTCCTTTAGGTATCTTCCCCAAAGAGTTAAGAACATCATACTACAGAGAAATATGTGTACTTCTGTTTATAGCAGTACAATTCATAATAGGTAAATCTTGGAAGCAGCCCATATACCCATAAACAGATGAATGGATAAAGAAAGTGTAGTACCTGTATGCAATGCAGTACTACTCTGCCATTAAGAAAGGTAAACATGAGGAATTTGTAGGAAAAGGAATACATCTTGAGACATAATATTAAGTGAAGTAAATCAGACACACAGATTTGTACAGTGTATGGTTTTCTTGATGTTAAAAATTTAATAGGAAAAGATAGAAAAAGAATGAAAAAAAGAGCAACTGTATTTTAATTATGTTTTGATTGTTTCTGATTTCATTCTAAAATGATGTGAGAGCTCGTTTTGCAAGACACATTTCTTCACATAGGTTGAGGTTCTGTTATAGTTATGAGTATGGTCTATTTTATTTTATTTTTTTTTTTTTGGTTTTTCTCCGGTACCAGGAACCGAACTCATGACCTTGCGCTTGCCAGGCAGGCACTTTGCCGGTGAGCTAAATCCCCAGCCCCGAGTATGGTCTATTTTAAAGAAAAAGTAAGGAAATAAATTCCCAGAGTGAAAGAGTCTACGGGGATGGAGAATGGCTCAGTGGTTTCCTAGATGTGGGGCAGAAGGATAGAGAGATGGTGGCTATTGGGTAGAATGTTTTGATTTGGAATTAAAAAATGACCTAAGTTTAATTATGGCTGTAGTTGTAGAGTTCTGTTAATGTACTAAAGTCTACTGACACTTATTTCATTGGACTGTTTGTGTCTGGTGTCATCAGTTTAAGCAGCTCCTTTAGCCAGAAAAAAGAAAATAAATGAGTCCTTCAATATATTTAACACCAAATCACTCTAATTGTTATTTTCTACTTTGACTTTTTCTACCAAGAGTATAAAAGGACTAAGAAAGGGAGGAAGATGGAAACAAAGTCACCTCCTTTCCAACAAAATGCCTGTCAGAGGCCTCCCCTTGTGCAGTCTCCATTATATATGCTGGTCCTACTTTACCTCTCTCGGTGCCCTGTGGCCTCTCTTCTTCCTGCAAGCAGTGGGCTGTGTATAACTATCCATCTGGATTTAAGCCAAAATAATGATAAATGGCTGCTTCCTTTGTCCACTACTTTCTGCTGTTTTTCTATTTCCTCTAACCTGAGCTCTTAACCGATTGCCAAAATGAAAACAGACAGAGGCCACTGGTGAATTCCATGTTTCATAAGTCTTGTAAGCCAGGCTAGGTTTCTCTTGCTGCTTCTGATTATTCAAGCCCAGCACCTCTATGAATCAAACATCACTTGCTCTCAGTGGGATCCTCAAGGGCTACCCAATGGGAAGCCCTTTGCTTTCCAAAGCAAGGCACACAGAGGAATGCTATACAAGGAGAAGGCTCTTTGTGACAAACTTGTCACCTTTCCCCACAAAGCGTGGATTTCAAAGACTGAATTCAGAAGGGCGACTATCAAGGGTTCCTAGATTTTTTCCAAAGAAACAAAACCACATGATTATTTGTTTGATGTGTTTTAGGAGGTTTGCAAAATATTTGCATTTGCTGAGTAGAAAAATACCTTACAAAGCAAAAGAGCTCTGTATTCAGTAGTGTGCTAGTCATAGAAATGTTATATGTGGCCGTCACACACCTACTCCTGTGGTAAACTCATCTGGAGCAAGATGGAGTCTTAGGGTTCATAGGAACAGGTCATGTTAGCAAACCTCTGAGCAGAAAGGATAGAACCAGGTCTCCAACACTTGTGCTTCTTTTCCAGCACCATACTGCCCACATAGTTATGTAGTGAGGTGATTATCACATTCACCTCACACACTGCCCACACTGTCCACCAGAACTTTAGAATTTCTCTATGTGCTTGTGTGACCAATGTCTTTGGTTGAAATTAACTCTTCTTTCACTTTCATTTTATGAAATAAAATTGACAATTAAGAAGGAAGTGAACAGTACCAGAGTTGTTTTTCCTTTGCCTTTTTCTGAAACCTTGAAACAATGACCTTTCTCCTTATTTCACAAGAATGAGATGAACAGGATCAAATTAACAAAGAACTTATTCTCTAATCATGAGGGGCAGGCTTCCTCAGGACACCCAGCATGCAAATATCATAAAAAGTGTACATGAATACGAGGCCTTTCCCAGGCTTTTGGCAATTATTCTTGTCAAACATTTAGGAGGGAGGCAGTAGAGATCAGTTCTGAGAGGCTAGAAATGTAATAGCTACACTCAGACAATGAAATGCACGCCACATTGTCTTCGAAGCCACCTGACCCGGGGTCCCAGGAGACAGTGGTCTTGGTCAGAGGGACCCTTTCCTGCCATCTCCTCCCCAAACCCACAAGCCACATTTTTCTGTCTCATTCTGTGTCCAGGGGAGCTACCTGCATGGTTTTATAATAGGTTCTTTATACTTTTGTTTTTGAATAGGTTTATCCATCAACAAGCATTAGCAAGATATCAGAGGAGAAGAGAGAGAAACTACGGCATTTATTTCTGCAGCTTATTTCTGGTGCATGTTATTCTACAAGTCACTAATCCTTGTAACCAGGCAACTCACTCTGTCTCTATCTCTCTGTCTCTTTCTGTGCCCTCTCTCCCTGTCTCTGTCTCTATTTATCTCTCTGTTTCTCTTCCTACCTTTCTTTCTTTCTTCCTTTCTCTCTCCCCCTGCCTCTCTGCTCCGCAGGGTTATATTTTTTCCTTTCTTCAGGCCTAGGAATAGTAACGAAATTCCATGTGATCATTCTTAGATAATTTAACTCCCTATTAATCATGCCTGTGGAAATAGTCCTTGTGTAATATTCTCAATTTAAACTTACTTGTGCATATTGTGAGCATTTTTTTGGCATTCTAATATAAGGCATTTACTTTACTTTTCTAAATCTATTTTATCTTCATCTAAAAAGTGTAAATAGCAATATTTATGTTGTACAGTTCTAATAAGAAGCAAATCTATAGCGTATAAGTAAAAACTGGAGAACTAATTATGTATCAAACAATTAACTGGGCTCTAGAAATACAAAAAAAATAAAGATAAGTGAGATCAGTTCTGTGTTGCAAAGTAGCCAACTGACCTACAGTGGTACAGCACGAAAGAATCATTTCATTTACTCAGTATCAATAGACCCCAGTTTGGACTTGATACATCTAGGTAAGCTTTCAGCTGATTCTGCCTGGAGTTACTCACGCGGTTATCCACTAGCTGAAGATTGAACCTCAACCACACATTTTAAGACAGTCTCACTCACATGTGATCACTGCTCTTCAAGGAAGCTAGCCTGGGCTTCTGATCATTCCAAGAAACTAATCAGCAAAAGAGACAAGACAGCTTCAGGCCTAGATGGGGGACACTTTAACTGTTTGCCTACCCTATTAGGCAAACCAAGTCAGAAGGGCAGCCTAGGCTCAAGCAGCTAAAGAAACAGACTTCATCTTTTCTCAGTAGGAATGAAAAGCTGTGTTGCAAAAACAGATTGTACATCCTGGGTTGGGAGAAACTGACATATTTTACAGTTCAGTCCACAAAGTTCTTGACATGATAGAGCATACAATCTAGGATGCAAATTTGCTGTTCACATAGTGTTTTTCATTCAATTAAAATGCACTGAGAAAAGGCATTTGGTGCTTGGGATACATCCAACCAAAATAGTTCGTCACAAAAAAATAAATAAATAAATAAAAACACTCATTAACAATCTGCTACTTTATCGCCAGTTGTGGTCAGAATCAGTGATCAGAAAAAAATTTCTTGCAAACAAAATCCATAGGTCTTGCTCTGGCAAAATATATATTTAATTGTGGAAATAATTTTATCTCCCTCTTTTTCTGCTCTAAACAATACTGCTAACTCTGTAAGCTGAGAATCAATGCCATAATCCCAAGTTTCTGTGTGCCTGGCAGGTTTGTGTTGGCACCATGCTTCGTGCTGTACCGCTTCAATTTTGGTTTCATGTGTTAATGAGCAACTTGTCACCATCCTCAAAAGCACATCTGGTTCCTCTATACCTTCTTCCTAGGATAGATTCACACAGTGACAAGATCATCCAAGGAGTCCTTGAGCATCACTGACCAGATACCTTCACAGAACATAATTATTGACTTTTTGGAATGGCATCTGGAGCTTTAGTTCACACATAAGAGAGTAAGCAAACCAGGAAGGAACTGAGCTCAGTCCTAAGCAATGGAATGGGTGCTTCACTGATGTTATTATTGGCTTCTATGACCCATACCATGTGTTTTTCCTCAATTCCCAGAAAACAAGGGTATCTATCAATTTGGTCCTCTGATTGCCTTCCAAGATTAAGTGATTCTGAACAGTGGTGGGGAATGGAAAGGAGTCACACATCCAGGCAAAAATGGTCACATTTATGTCACACATTTAGTGCACAAGTCACTCTCAAGGACCCACTATTGCCTAAATGCACGGTGCACTCCAGGCCTTTGTAATTTTTAACCCTCCATTTCTTCTGTGCAGAAATATTCTGAGTTGCCCAGCAAGCTCTTTCTTGTCCTTAATATCCCAGGACAAACATACACTGAAGCTCTACTCTAGTCACCTAGTTTAAACAGGTTTCTTCAATATTTGGGAGATGTGGTGCTTATATCAACCACTGTCAGCTTGTGTCAATTTTATTTTTATAAATTTGTCTTTTCCTCACTGAGAAGTTATCATACAAGGCAAGAGATTTTGTTTTCATGGTTTCTTTCTACATCTGTTCCTTGCCCAACATGAGTGTCCTTTCTGTGTTGAATGGGATTACAATTCACTTTACATTTGCTGTTAGCTTGATATCCAATTTACTGAGGTCTCTATTCCAATATCTCTGTAATGACTACTGGGCTGGAGGTACTCACTTCTCCACTTGCACCCTATCAGCTCATTCTGTTAAACATGAAATCAATCTAGAATAACTGCTTTAAAGAATTAAACTCTACTTCTCCTTATTCAGAGAAAAAGAATTCACAGAACCCCTCTACTGATCAAGGAGGTGTTCACCTATATATGTGCTCTTTTAAGGATGAAAAATAAATAAGTACTTTTCCTAAATGATCAAACAACGCAAAGTATGTCACTGGTAAATGAGTGACTGTGCTACTTCAGTGTCTGAATGAAAGAAGAGAACTCTGAGTTCCTAATCTACCTTTTTAATAAGGAGGAAGATTGCATTTCTTAGAAGGCAATTAATTGGAGTATTTTAAATAGAACATTTACTATTAGTGTTCCAAATTTGCTCCTATAAAGTCATTCTGATTTGAAGGTAGATTCATAGTTTAAGAAAAAGTGCTTTGTTGGATATTAGAAGCCTGTAAAATCCTTCTTCAATTGTTCTTATTGCGGAGTCTTAAAGTACAATTAATTGTAAACAAAGCGGAGAAATAGGCATTAAAGGGAAGAATAAAGAGGGGAAATAGATATTAAATGGAAGAGTAAAGACGGAAATGATTATTGTTCATCCAGAAATACATTCAATCAACAGTTTCCTTGAAATAAGCTACTAGGGAGAAAAGCAAGAGCAAATTTGTTAAAAGTATACAAAAAAAACCCAAAATATATTTCAACTTTCATATACAGCTGTTATATACAGCTATGTTGGGAGCTGCCTTAGCCGCTCCCCTAAGATGGCGCCTGTTTCCTGCTTCCGGGTTCTTGTTGCCGCGTAAACAGCCTTGTAAAATGTGTGTTTGCCTGGATACTGATGATTCTGACCTATCAGCTTGTAACCCTTGCTTTGCATTGATTGGCTACTCAGACCTTATATAAGTGTGCGTCTCTGCCCCCAAAGG
>NW_004955422.1:4911956-4927248 GCF_000276665.1 Chinchilla lanigera | reverse complement strand
GTGTGCGTCTCTGCCCCCAAAGGGAGAGAAGGGAAGGATAGATGAGGGTGGAGGATCTTGTCAGATCCAACAGCGCTGTACATAATAAACATTGAGAGCTGACTCATTTGCTACTAAGTTCTTACTAAAACGGCGCCGGACACAGCTACTTTTAGAAATCTATAACATATTGTTAGAATGGACTAGTCTTTTTGCTATTTCACCCACTCATTATTTTATCTTTATTCACATTATCAATTACTCTCAATTATCTAACAAAAGACTAAAATTTCATGGACTTGATTATCAAAATGACACAAGAGTGAATAAATCACTGATATTGCATCACATTGTGGTTGTCTGAATGACTGCCTCAGGTGCTATTCTTTTAACATTTTTTATAAAAACACTAGAGCCTTCCACTATAGTCTGTATTGGGCTTGTAATAAACACAGCTGAGAATATTGAATTTTCTATTTTTGTCATAACAGCAAAGAAAATAAAATTGATAAAGAAAAACGCGTTCCAGTTATTAAATAAATCAAATGAATGCCAAGAAGCAGCACCGCTGTGCAGTGTAATTATGATAGTGAAATTGATTGCATAAGTGATATTTCAGCCCTTAAGTTTTAGTTGACAGTATTTTAGATAAATCTGTCAAGTTCAAGATTTGCTAAATAAGCAATATATTTCTGAAGGTAAAAAAGGATAACGGTTAGTCATTCAGCACTTGACACGTAATATTTTGTGCCAAGCATCCAGACCATCCCTTCTTGTTAAAAGGCCATGTGATAGGAGTCTGTACTTGTTGGTGATGTTTATGTTCCATACTTTACTTAATATAAAGTATTTTGCTGTATTTAAATCTTTATTAAAATTCCCAATAATGTTGCTTTCTATTATCTTGTCATTTTCAGTTCTGCAAATTTGCAAACTGGTTAAAAATATGAAGCCAGGTGTGGTGTTGTTTACCTGTAATCCCAGCACTCTAGGGGCTGAGGCAGGAGGATCACCAGCAGTTTGAGGTTAGCCTGGGCTATATAGTGAGTTCAAAACCAGTCTGAACTACAGAGTAAGATTGTCTCCAAAAAAAAAAAAAAATACTAAAGCCTGAAGGTTAGAAATGGTACAGCATACTAAAATGACAACTGGAGACACATATTTTCATTGGAATACCAAGTTGTCATTTTTTTTGTAGCATTGTTTTTAAATTATTTTTCCCATAGACAAGTCAATGCAAGTCACTGTATATTGATGTTATTTTAAATAGCTCTATCACTGGAAAGAAATTTGTTTGTTTCAAATATATATATATATATATATATATATACTGGTTAATAATTTTTAAATTTGGTGCATAATTATGTAAAATACTTTACAAGATCATACATTCAAATCAACAAATGAAGAAGTCTAGATTCTCCCCTCATTCTCTCTACTTTATTACCTTTAACTTTATAAACAGTTAAAAATTATTGTTTATGTCCCCTCATAAACTATAAGCAGACTATTAAGTATAATGTACTTTACAGATTAACAAAAGTATGCATAGTGACACCCCCTCTTAGATGATGAGACACATAGTCTGCATAACAATTGTGTGTTCCTGTATAATAAACCTCAGTGCCTTGAAACAGCAGTGATGGATTTCTTCATTCTCATTGCTGGCTTGACCATTTATTGCATTTCATGGTCAAGGTTAGCCCAGGCTTTGTTACATGACAATAAGCCAAGAGAAAGTCAGTTATGCCTTTGAATGTTAGTTTCTAAATCCTGGCACCATTATCAGTTGCAACATTTAGCAATTTATTGGCTTAAACAACAACCAGAGGAAGTCCAGACTCACAAGGATAGGAGAGAAGTTCTACTTCTTCTAAGGAGGAGCAGCAGTCACAGCAGTGTAACAAACGTGCATGCAAAGAAGAAGAAGGTTGGTGGCCAACTTTATAGATAATGAAACAAACAGTGGGGTCATGAATTAAAGCAAACAAAAAAGTTATATCTACATGATCTGTTTGCAAGTTCAAACTTCCTAGCTCTGAAAAAGGTATATTAGAGAAACTCATTACTAAAAAGGACAGAACAAATGCCCTGGGTGTTAGTCAACAATTATTAGCCATAAGTTTGTTTAGGGGAAGAAGGAACACAGAAGAGATGTGGAAAGTGATATACAGTGATGGCGGTCTTGGGCACAGAAGCTGTGCTTCTCCAGATATAGTTCTGGCTTTGTGCAGGTGATTCCTGCACTTTTGAGGCTTAAGGGAAGTGGCTCCAACTGTAGTTATTCTGAGTTAATCGGTGCATAGTGTTGTTCAAATAATAATTTTTTTCTTCCAGTAATGCTTTTGCGGTGTAAGTTGGGCCAATCAAGCTAATGGAATATGTCTATATGCAGTTTTTAACAGAAAAGTCTCTCACTGTTTTTTCTTAAGATGGACACACACAAAAAAAGAAAAAGGAGGAGGAGCAGGAGCAGGAGGAGGAAGAGGAGGAAGAGGAGAGAATAAGAGGGAATGCCCTCAGTCACAATTTCTTTTCCAAATGACTTTAACATTGTAAAGGAAATTGCTTTAGCTCAAATTAATGATGAGACCAGAAGTTGGAAACGACAGACAGAATCCAGCTCTTTGGTGACATTCTAAGATCCTGGTTCCATTCCATGCCTGGAGCCTACCTACCCTGTTGGAATTCCTGATATGTAGACTTGAAAAGTGCGTGTTGCTTACACCCGTTAATACAATCTTTACCACCTAGCTTTGGGTGTTGCAATCACTTGTGCAGCGATTTGCCTTTAGAAAGTTATTTTCCCGTTCATGTTGTATCAGACTGGTGCCACCTTACCAGCCATCAGCAGGAAGAAAGGTGCTGTTATTTTTCAATGCTGTTCTAAAGTTAAAGAGGCCCAGAGAAAGTCAGTGGAATACAATGAGATAATGAATGGGACAGAGTGCTAGCTGTACCGCTGAGCTTATTACAGCAGTGGTTTGATAAATATTCGTTTCAGGAAAAATTGCTCTGTCAGAAGGACTTCCTACATCATACCTGCCCCCAAACCTTGCTACCAAAAATTTGCAGTCAAAACTCAAATTCAAATTTTCACCACCTTTGCTATCCTATGGTGGTTTCTAGTTAGGGTTTTTCACGGGGATTCTTCAGGGAGCTCAAGCTTGTGAAGGAAATGGTGTGTTGAGATGAGGAAAACAAACTGAATGTAAGAATCTTCTTCTGGAATGCTAGACTTAGAAAAAGCTTATTGCACTGCCAGCATTAGGGTAATAGGTGTATAACAGGGGGCTGAAAAAATATTGTCATATAATAAATACTGATCCTTATCAGCAGTTTCTGGGAAAGAGCTCCTAAAACCTTTAGAATTTCCGGAGCAAAAGCGGGCATAGGAGCACCTTAGGTTGTACATAATGAGCCCCTTTTAATCATACCTGAATTTATGCTAATGATGTTACCCTCCTGAGCCCTTTGATGGTCTTGACAATTTCTGGATGGGTGATGATTTGCAGAAAGACCAACTATGTGACTAGAGGGTTGGGAAATTTATCCCACCCTCTAACATCCTGAGACAGGGGAGGGGATGGAGAGTTCATCCATCAACTGAGCAGAAAATGACTGAATCAGTTGTGGCTTTGTGATGTATTCTCCATAGAAACCCAGAAAGACGAAGTTTAGATTCCTGGGTTGGTAAATTCACCCCGAGGGCAGGCTACTCACATCCTGTGTTGGAGAAAGCAACTATTATGTGGCTTTGCCCAAGGTCCTAAAGGACTTGCTCTATGTATTTTTTCATTGGATGTTTCGTGTATATCCTTTACAATAAATCAGTAATAAGGAAATTATGTGTCTGTGTTCTGTGAACCATTATAGCTAATCATTGTATCTGAGGAGAGGGCCAGGGGAACTCCCAACTTTGTAACCACGTTGGACAAACGTAGGGATGCACTGGGCACGTAACACTTGCAGTTGGCATCCGAATTGAGGGCAGACTTTTAGGACTGAGCTCTTAAATTTGGATATATATATATATGGGAGGAAGAAAAAACTTCATGTGTTTGTTAACAAAAGTATTTTGAAGAAAAAGAGATCAGAGAGGACCTAAAATAAATAAAAGAAAGCAGAAAAGATGACAGATTCAGAGCAGGGGAAACCCCTCCAAAGAGTATTCATGTTGGCATCAAGCAGCCTGGGTGGAATTTTAATTTTCCTTTCACATGTTCGGTTTGTGTCTCCAAGACAATAAGTTTCTGTAACACAGGGCTTATGATACCCTATTAGACCGCTGTGAATTGGGCGGGGGGATAGCCACCCAAATTTGTGACATGTGGATATTTGATTGTTATTTAGAACACTTTGTACCTGGAATAACAGATTGTTTCAGATAAAAGATTGCTATGAGGGCTGGGGATTTAGCTCAGCGGCACAGCTCCTGCCTGGCAAACGCGACGTCGAGTTCGATTCCTGGTACCGGAAAAAAAGAAAAAAAGATTGCTATGCAGCAGCACCAGAGTTCTGGGATAGAGATCTTAGCAGTAATAAAGAAGCATCCTGAAGAATTCATTTGCAAAAACATTTACTAAAAGGAAATGGATAAAGCCATCTCTCTGTCAGTATACGAACACTTGACGGGCAAACATCTTATGATAAATGAGGGAAGGACCAGAAGTGATAACCGTGGTGGGCAGAAGAAGGCTGTTTATGGACATGAAAGAGCTTTTTTATTGGAAGAAAGGGAACAGCATTTCTAAGGAATATGCCATTAGCTCTTCCACAGAGGACACTGACCCAGGCAATTTAACTACCTTTCAGAAGCAATCTCTCTGCTTTTCTGTTTTACTGTGTTTCATTTTAACTCTTCTCTTTTCCTCTAAATTGCCTAAACAACTAACTACAAGCCTAAGGAGAAAAGAATGGCTTCTGTCCATATGCTGCCCCTTCACTCCTTTTACAAACCACAAACTTCACCCTGACCTCTGAGAAATGTCCAAAGAGAAGGGTTATTCACAATGGGGAATCTGAGCTCTCACTATTAATGGGTGGGAAAGATTGACAGGAGATGCAGAGGAGTCTGGGGAGG
The DNA here is from genome assembly GCF_000276665.1 of Chinchilla lanigera. Classification (NCBI taxonomy): domain Eukaryota; kingdom Metazoa; phylum Chordata; class Mammalia; order Rodentia; family Chinchillidae; genus Chinchilla; species Chinchilla lanigera. The sequence goes on along the minus strand of NW_004955422.1, from coordinate 4,922,186 downwards.
AGAATGATACACAGGAGGACAGATGCGGACTTCACTGGAGAGGGAGCTGGGATGAGTAGATAAATGCAGAGGCAGCAGTGCTGCATGCAGTCTTGAGGGAAGGCTCAGGAGATCACATGGACAGCACTGGGGTCCTAGAGTCATGGTACCCAGTTTTGCATGCTGGCACTGGAACTTTTTAATTGTGCAACTGAACAATTAATACAGCCTAGTACATCTCAGCTTTAGTAATCTGACACTTACTGTGGTATTTTGATGGCTACATAACATTGTGCATGAAGTACTTAACTACACCAGTAAGTGCAATTGCTACTGCTCTTTCTATTACATGCCAGGATGGGAAAATTCTAAAGGAGATTTGAGTACTTTGCTATAGTCAAGAAATGAATAAGAACACGCACCTCTACCCAGAGGAGACATATTACAAAATACGCATTGTTAAAGCAATGTTATTAGAATATGTTATGATCTCTGAAGGAGAAACCCAAACAGTTCAATCTACATCAGCAACAGATGAGGAAATTTAAATGCTAAATATTTTGGGAACTGTTCATGTTTGCAGAATAACTAAAGAAGGAGGCAGGCACCTGAATGTGCCCTGTGTCATTCTAACGTCACAAATTGATTCACATACCTGATGTGAAGTGAAGCCATACTTGATTTGAAACACTAAGTTGAAGTCATTTTATAATTGTTAAGACTGAGACCATGGAAATCAAGGACCTGTTGTCACCCGCCACTGTATGATAGTGCATTTTATACACACTCAAATTACAACTGTTACATGGAGAATAAATGCTCTCCTATTCTCTTGATTGTGGGTGCTTCAAGATCAAAGGCTACAGTGGATCACCTGGGTCGCCAATCCCAGTGGAACCCTCAGATCCCAGTAGCATCTATACTTTCAGGGAAAAGAAAACAAGAAATGTTACCGTGTAGAAATTACAGAATAAATGCATCCAACCCACAGATTGTTTTTAATTTTCCATGAATGATGTTGAGAAAGTTTTGAATTTGATCACATACTCCAGTTTCTCTTTTTCTTTTTCTTTTTTTTTTTTTTTTGGTTTTGGGAATCAAACTCAGGACCTTGTGCTTGCCAGGCAGGCACTTGTGCCACTGACCTATATCCCTGGCTCCAGCTTTTTTATTGGCCCTGCCATTTCTATTATTCTGTTCAGCTTTATTCACGCCTTGTTTCTGGTTGATCACTGCAGGTTTTATGTAGCGACCGCTGTGTACAGATTTCTCTAATAGAAAAATGATATACTTTCAAAAAGGCTTTCAGGTAAGACATTTCAATTTAATTAATAGAAGCTCTTCTGTAATTCCAAAGAGTGTCTGGATTTAAATAAAGATAGCTTCCTAAACCAGAGTATGATGATTAGTTCAATGCATCATCCCGCCTGGATTACACTCCCTAGTTATTCAATCAAACACTGATCTACAAGTTGCTATGAATGTATTTTGCAGAGGCAGTGTAACATCTGTAATCAGTTGAACATAAGTAAAAGAGGTTACTTCAGTTGTGTGAAAGGGCTTTATATAACCTGGTGAAAGGCCTTAAACACACAGTGAGATTTCCCTAGGAAGCTGTGTCAAGACTGCAGCAGAATCCCCTGCTTAGGAATCTCCAGCCTGTAGAACTGCCTCATGGATTTTGGTCTCACCAGTTTCCTCAATTGTTTAAGCCAATTACTTAAACAGAAAAAGAAAACATACACACACATATTCCATATGTAGCTATATACACATACATGCATACGTACAGACAGACAGACCATAAACATATATGCACACAAATACACAGATATGCAAATGAATGGGATGTTTCCCTTTCTGGGAAATGCTGTTTGATACCAAGGTAAACCACACCACCTGCCAATGGCCATGGCATTAGTCATAAGAGACACTGTCAAAAATTTGAGATAAAGTAATGATAACTTCTATAACAGACGGACCTTACTGATCTCTCATTCCTGTAATGAAAACCCAATAGGACCAAGAGGAATGAACAAAGCCTTGTAGAGGCTTGAAACTGAACAACTTTCAGCATCACTTGATCATCACCATCCAACTAGCACCAGAGGAAGTAATAGAATGGAGGATCTGACAAAAGACTGTACGTGCCAGGTAAGAGTCTATCGCACAATTGCTGTGCCTACCACTCAGTCATGTGGCTGCACCTAAATGCCTGGCATTATGGGGTAGTGTTTCCCAGGAGAAGCTGAAATTGTAATTGAAAACTAGGCTGTCATTTTCTGTCACATTAAATTAGTTTTTAATGAAGTTTTTTGGAAAACCTCTTGATTTCTTGTTAGGACCATACAGGGCTTTTAAATTTATTTATTTATTTATTTATTTATTTATTTATTTATTTATTTATTTATTTATTTTTGCTTTTTGAGACAGGGTATTGCTATGCAGTTCAGTCTTGCCTTGAACTCACTTTGTAGCCAAGGCTGGTCTCAAACTTGCAACAATCCTCCTACCTCAGTCTCTCAAGTGCTGGGATTACAGGTGTGCACCACCACACCCAGCTAGGACCACACCGTTTATTAAAAGTTTTGTGACTATCTTGCTAAGTATTGTAGTCTCAATACCAGAATGAAAATAGAAAATGGGGGGAAGATAGAATGAGATGGCAAAGAAAGCAAAGTCTGAGGCAGGAGACAATTTAAAACAGCAATTAGAGTCTAATTAAATCCAAAGTTTGGTGTCATTATCAGAAGTGAGGACATAGTTAATTACGCAGAAAGCAAGTTTTGGTTCAGGTTATGGTCATTCAGTAAGGGAATGTTTTCTTCCCAACAGAAAACACTAATTTTGAAAAACACTTAAAAGATTATCAATAATGGATGGTATATACACGCTTGATTTTAATCCCTTTATCCATTTTGTCTGTGTGGTATTTAGGCTTTGTACTTAAATCAACAGTAATTGTTTGTGGTAGCATGAGAAACTTTTGCCTCATTGATTTTCCATAACATTGAAATGTCACATTAGCTCAAGGTGAAAAGCTAATAGAATGTGAATAATGATAATAATAATCAGAATGTTAATAGAAAGAATCACACACCTGAATGTACATTAAAATCCTCTATTGCATCTCAAGGCTTGGGTGACATTTCAAATCCCAGGAGAGGAAAGAAGAAATGGTTTGTTAACAGCACTCTCTGCACTCCCACTACAATCTTGGCTGCAAATTATAATGTGAATGACAATTTTCAGAATGAATGAATCCGGGCCAAGACCATAGGTCCCACCTGATGTGTGCTCCCCCTTGGGTTTATTGTTTCCAGGTACAGTTCATTAGTGCCCAGTCTTCCACTTTCCTGTCCAGGACACTTTAAAAAGTAGAGAAATTTCAAAGTGGGCATTAGGAATTTGTGACAAGCCCTGGGTCATTGACTAAATGCATTCGAATTAAGTGTAGTCTAGATTCCCAAGGAGAGCAGTTATCACCCAGACTCCTCTGAACATTCCCTGATTCTCAGAAATGTTTGCCAAGGACATCAACCTGTGCTATTGGTATTAAAATAAATAAAGCTAAAAAGAAGACTCAGAAACCGAGCCTACAGTAAACAACAAGTATCTTAAATTTTTTATTATTCTAATCTTCCCTGTTAATAACGGCACATACATAACTACAAGCAAATGAATGCATTGTTCTACTATACCAGGAAATTGCTTCTAAACCCAGCACCTAATAGATTTTGTTTAATTCTGCAATGAGACTTTCTGATGGAGTCCTGACCTTCCACTTTGTAATATCTTGACACTTATGATTATTAAATAAAGATTTTAAAATTGTTTGATATCTGTATTCTCTTCTAGTTTGCATGACAGAAAGCTTCTTTCTGCTGTGCAGTTCTGTGTGTCTGAGAGCTACAGTGGGCCTGAAAATAGATCAGTATATGTTACATGTTTTAGGACTTTAATAAAACTACCTCAGCCTTACCTATGCGAGTGCTTACAAAGGGTCTGCTCTCCAGGTTGAATCTTGCATTATTTTCATTCTAGAGTCTGAGCCTGCACACCTCCAGTCAACCCTTCCCTGTTCATCCACTTAGTATTTATAACTCTTAATGACATTTTAACTGTTTCTTCCAAATCAATCTTCTTAAAGTCTTCAGCCACATTGTTTATTATTACTAAAGTCCTCATTTATACCACTGTATTTATTATCAGGCTTAGAGGGGAGCTTTGGAAATACTCCCAACTTTTCCAACTACTTTTATTGACTCTACTCATTCCTAAAGATTTCTAATCTTTGAATGAAACAATAAGATTTTGATATAATTCTTTTCATATGAAAATAAGTATAATTTATTAAAAATTAACTATAAAATAATTCATGGTGCAGCACTGCAGTGATAAAACACTAATAATGATATCACAGTGACTTAAATGGAAAGAAAAAATTTTCAACCTAGTCAAGACTTAATGTTAAATAAAGTTAAAAGAATTGAGCAAGTAGTGAGTAGAAAAAAAGTTTTACCCAGTTTAGAAAAAAACCTTTCCTTAGCCATCTTTTTAAAATACAGACTCAAATTTTGAGCAAAAGAGTTATAAATTAATTAATTAATATCCTAGTTCCCAAGAAACATATATCACAGAAAATAATTACTAAAATTCCTCCTCTTATAATTAACCCTTACTAGTTTGCAACACTGATAAATCATGGAGGATTCCAACACTGATATGACACCGTCTTATTTATCAAAAAAATTAACTACATCTCATTTTGGTATAATTGAGTCTCTTGTGACCTTATTCAACATGAATGAATCTCCCAGAATCAATGAAACTCAGGTGTATGGACAAATTCAAGTTTCTAGATCTTCAAAACTATAGTATATTAGTTAGACTTCTAATTGATAAGACCTCTACTTCAATAGTTACATTAGGCTAGTGGATTTCTTGAAGCTTAATCAGTCAACTTGCCTGGCAGTCCACCACCACCTCAATCTCTATTTTTTCCTGCTACCAGAGTCATATAAGATGTAGCACCCCCATGCAGATTTTTGTGCTTGATCCTAACCCATACAGCATATCATTTCATTTTGTGTTCATCAGTGCTTTGGGCTAAAGTACTGATATATGTGCCATCATGAAAGTACATAACAGTGATTTGCTGTCATGTAAAATTAAAATTGTTAAGGCTGTGTAACTCTAACACAGTATCTTAGCTAGCTGTAAACTCTAATTATTTCCTGACTACTCACATGCGCTCTAATTGCTGTGATTTGTCACCTCTTCAGATCTTAGCAAAGTGGAATGCGTCATCTCCATGAGGATCTCACAAGTCAGAGATGATCCCAAAATTCTACAGTCACCTCTAGTGTGCAGTGAATTTGGCTCAGGGATATTCAGAATACAGGCAGGGATGGGTAGAATCCAGTGACACACTCGGGATTGGCAGTAAACAGAGCAGCAGAGCAAGCAGACAAATTGCAAATATCAGACATCAGCTATGTATGCTGGCTACCAAATAACACATGCAGATGCTCAATTGCGTGTGAGTGTGACGATTATCCATCACATACTGAAAATCTCTTCCTTTCTATGGAATTGTCTTCTCCCCATGGTATTTCTAGCAAATAATTGAGGCCCACATCCACCATTCACCAAACAGAATACCAGCTCAAATACGTCTTAACTTAGCCAACCAAAGTGAAAAATCACATATCCTTTGGATGCCACATATCTTTTTGCAACAAAAAGGCTAGTGGGTGTCCTAGGTTTTCAGTTTTCAAGTCAAAGTTTGAAAACTCTTAGGTGAATCATTCTGACCACGCACTGAACAGCAACAGTTGAGGTGAAAATGGAACTGCTTTCTGATTTATCTTAGAAGAACTTCTTCTTTTTCAGTCCATTTCTTTAACCACCTATGAACCTTAAGCCACTGGTTTGTGCTTTCAAGCTTCTTTGCACCTCTGTACCTTATCTGTAAAATACAAGTGCTTCTGTTCACTTGATTTGCCTTAAATCATATTTAAAAATAACAATCATGAAGGTTTTAGAAAAATAAAAACTGATAGAAATTTAAATTCCCAATTTATACTTTTTTATTATACCTAATTTATACTTTTTTATGTAAATGTAGAAGTAGGAATTGAAAACTGATGAAAAAAGACCTCTTTGGGCTGAGAGTTAAACTCGTTTTCGTTTTATTTTTTCCTTCTTTGGCCCTGAATAGAGGTGAAAATACTACAGTGATAAAGTGAAAGAAAGAGCACAGAAGGAGGAAAACTAATTTAGACTTTGAGTCAGAACTGCTCCTGTTTCTAATTCTCCTGTTTGACACTTTGGTCTCATATTTTTTTTCACTTTCCAAAAATATTTATTATTTCTGTGAGGAAGTTAATACATGAAAAACTTTGGTTTTATATATATAAACTGCAGAGCATTGGCAAGGGATGGAAGACCAAGGCAACCTCATTATTTAAAGAGTGGTAAAAAGATGGTAGGGAAGATAAATTTGCTATCAGTAGCAACATTCATTTACAAAAGTCTTCAGCATTCAAATGCCATGTAATCTTCAAAATTACTTACAAGGTAAACAGAATTACCTCACCTTTAGGAAAGGCAATTCAAGCATGAAAATTTTAAGTTTTAAATTTTAAGTGACTAGCCCAAAGAAAATTAAATTTTAAGTGACTAACCCAAGGAAACTTAAGGCCTTCGATGGAATGATTCTTGCTCCAGTACACTTAAATGGATAAAAATTAAAACCTTTAAGTTGTGCCACTTTAAAGGTGAAATAAATCCAGGAATAAAACACAATTATTCATCTTTCCCAAAGTAAAAAAAAAAAAAAAAATGTGTTTGTGTGTGTGTGTGTGTGTGTGTGTGTGTGAATTTAAGTGGTAAGACAGAACAGAAACACACTGTAGTATGATGTCCTTAATTCTATCAGCAAGACACCTAGAAAGGGAGTAGCTGGGTCAAATGGAATTTATAATTGTATTTCGTGGAGGAATCTTCATACCGATTTCCACAGTGGTTGTACAATTTGATGTATTTAAGTGTACATGCATACTTCTGTTTATAACTACACAACGCATAGTAGCTAGAGCTTGGAAGAAGCTTATGAATGAATGTAAATATTATGTACTGCAAACATGTATCAATAAAAAATTAAACATTAAAGCATAATAGAAACACATTTCCCTCTTACATTAGATTATCATTTAAGTTGGATGGCTTACAAATATCACAGCTTAGAAAAAGGAGGCTAGATCCCAAAATTAGACCACAAAAGTTACTAGTTTAAATGAATGTTACTATTTAGAACTAGCATGTCCTCCAAAAGCCTCATGTAGTCAGAGTTGAGGCTTTGGGAAAGTGATGCAACCCTGGGGTTCTATACTGATGGTGGATTAAACCACGGATAAATTGATAACTGAATGTGTTGTTAAGAGGTGGGCCCCCACTGGAAGAGGTGGGCCATGGAGGGCGTGGCTTTGAAAAGCTCTCTCTAGCTCTTCACCTGCTGTTTCCCAGATGTCATGACTTGAGCATCTTTCCTCTCCTAGGCCTTTCCATCATGCTAGTTCTGCCTTGGAGCCAGCCATAGACTAAACTATCTGAAAACATAAGCTAAAAGAAACCTCTCCTCTTTAAATTGTAGATGATAGATATTTTATCCCAGTGACCAGAAAGTGGCTAGCATAGTTAACAATCAAAATTACAGCCAGAAGCCAGACTTTCTGTGCTTAAATCCTATCTTAATAACTTACAGTTTTGTGAAAAGTAAGCCAGTTAATCCTTCTATGCCTCAGTTGTTCTTCCTTTTAATTGGAAAAAGTAATATTTCCTAGCTCATGCTATCTTTGCGAGTATTAAAAAAATACAACGCTTCTAAGGTTTTTAATGCCTAGCATGTAGTAAGCACTCAAAACATAAGAATGTGTAGTCTTAAAAAATAAGTTTAAGAACATCTCAAAAAATGTCCAACTGAAGTAAAAATAGCTGACTTCACTAGGTGTCAGAGCTATAGGCAGTCAGATTGATTGAAAGAAGAAACTGGTTCATTTAATTTTTAAATTGCTGTAGAATTGCTTTCTCTTCCACCAAAAATTCTTTGAAATACCTTTTCACTTTTATCCACTATTAATCAATGTATTTATTCTCCTCTTTCATTGGTTCTATGAGTCCTTATCACTACCTAGGACGAGATGGGCTAAAACAGAAATGAATATCTCATAGAATTCTATATGAGATCACTCTTATCTCTGAACTTGGATAATAGTTCCTGAGTACAATTGGTGTTTATTATTATGGACCATAACATTTGATAGCAATAAAATTATTTAACAGGTTAACAGTGGTGATTGCATACATTTTTTAATCTTTCTCAGTAACCTGTGAGCACAGAGAGGCAAGTTTCAGTCATTTTTACAATCTAAAAGAAATGTATGGAAAGTAGGCTAGAATGATAGTTGTAGAGATGAATGAGAGTAGGAAATTGCTGTAAAAACTCATTCTCAGCTTGGTATAGTGAAGATCAGAGATTTCCTATAAAATATTTTCAGATGTATATGTATACAATCCTTGATCTTGACCTTTCCAAGAGAGTGTAGAGTCAGTGATACTTCTGCAATGACTGGCATATTTAGCAAGCAGATCTTGGTTTTTAATACCATTCTTTAAAAAGAAGACTCAGAGCCACATAGAAAAATGGTTGATTCACAGAATAGGGCAGAAAATACACAAGATGAACCAGAGCATCTTGAATTGTCAATAAATAAATGCTAAAACAAACAGTAGCAGCAAGAGTAAAAGCTATTGTTCTGAATGTATGTCAAATTGCACAGAAGTCCACAGAAACAACCTCCAATTCGAACTGGAAAAGTTTGAGTAATAAAATGAAGAAATAATGGATTATAACCTATAGTGTGAAATCAATACCCAGGAACCCATATCCACATAAAGAAATGACTGAAAAATTAAATGCATGGAATAGACAAAGTTCATGTGCAGAATTCCAATAATTTGTGTACTTCCTCAGTCCTCACACAAGGTGATCAAAAACTGAACTTCCTAAGTATGGTAATCACATACCGAGTTTCATCCAGGGACAACAGTATGGGAAGGGCAAGAGGAGTTACCTCTTCATGGAGAAATCTGAAAAACACCAGGTCAAGTGCCCAAGATGTTAGAAAGTTTGATGAAATAGCTGTCTAATACCTCTCTGAAGTGCCCAGGGCATTAAAAAAAGAAGGCTGCAAGACATAACAAAAGGTAACCAACCAAATGTGATGTGGGATCTTGAACAGGACTGTGGATAGGAAAGAATCTCAGGGGCAAAATTAATGAAATAGATACATGAATATATTTTGTAACTTAGTTAATAATGTTAGCCAAGGTTAATCTCCTGGTGTAGGATTTTCCTAAAGATGCATAAAACACTAACATTAGAGGAAGTGAAAGGAGGGTTAGATGAAGCCTCTACATTTTTATAACATTTCTGTAAGGCTAAGGTTAGTTCAAAATGAAGAAGTTATAAAAGGAAAGTAGCTACCTTGGTAAGAAATATTAGATATGACAGTGTGTATAAACCATTAAGGGCGGAGCCTGATATACACACAGAAATGTTGGATATCATTATCACCATCCTCACCCTCACCATCCTCATGGTTATTAGTATAAATATAAGATGGTAGAATATTAAACAGACTTTTTCCATTTACTTACATTGACTAACAAGGCCCATGTCACAACACAAAAAGTACAAAGGTAAAACACCAAAATCCAGACTTACTTGTTCTTAAGACAACCAAGGCAATATTTGAACAGAAGTAATTACCAATTTTCTTTCTCTAAGATTGTGTAAGTGTGTTTCTAAAGCCCTAGGAAGGCATAAAAGGTCAACCTTTCTGGCTAACATAATGTTCATAATAAAATTCTACATCTTCTGCTCACATTTCATTTGGGCAATGATGTGATCATGTACTTAGTCCTGCTTCTGGAAACCAAGAGGGTCATTTGTCAAAAGTGGGTGTGCCTGGAAGGGAGGATATAGCAGGTTGAACTGTGTTACCCCTAAAAGATATATTAAGGTCCTAAGCTCTAGTACCTCAGAATGTGATTTTATTTAGAACTCTCAAGGGCATTAAAAAATGCAATTACTGTACAGTAGCTAAGTTAGGTGAGTCATGCTAAAGTAGGGCAGGCTCTAAATCCAACATGTCGGGGCTGGGGGTTTAGCTCAGCGGCAAAAGC
>NW_004955422.1:4910619-4911856 GCF_000276665.1 Chinchilla lanigera | reverse complement strand
AAAAAAAAAAAAAAAAAAAAAAAAATCCAACATGTCCCTTATCAGAGGTCAATGGAAAGGCTTAGGGAGAGGGCCGTAAGATCCCAGAAGAAGACTGCAAAGGTAAAGCTAGAAGTCAAAGCATGCCAAGTATCAACACCCATCCTCAGAAGCCAAGAACCCATGGACTCAGAGAGCACTGCCCTCCCAAAACCTTGATCTTAGACTTTTAGCCTTGAGAACTATAAGGCAAAAAACTTCTGTTGTTTGAAGCCACTCTATTTGTGGTTGATTGCTAGGAAACTCACAGAAAGATGGACTGGTACTTCTATTCCAGGAGGCTGCTAGTCTGGCTAAATTGCCCAATGACCCCGGAGCAAAGAGATAAGATTTGAGGAGGAATACCAAGGAGAATGGGAAGGAACAGAAGTTGGATTATAGTAATGCTCCTGATGAGATTATGAGGAGAGAAGAGATTGGGACTCCTGGCTTTTAGAGGGCCAGGGAGTCTGGAGTCTCTGCATGACAGAGAAAGTTGGTATGACATCCTTAGCAGACTTTAGTGCCTGGGCCTTACAAGAGACTCAGTATCTAGCAGGACTGATTAGAGTTCAGCTTCCACCAGTCATCAGTCCGAGACTTTTTAAGACCAACCATCCTCATAGAGTCCATAATCAGCGAACCGGGAAAAGAATATCAAGTAGCTGGAGAAAAAAGTCTTAAACATTTCTCCTGCCCTTTTGATCACTCTGTACCCAAGAGGTTTGCATAATGAAGAATCACGAAATAGAAGAGCAGAGGCCCATCCTGAATGGACAGTGAGGGGGAGCTGCTCCAGAACAAGGAAGGAAAAAAACTGTTGCTCAGATAAGAGATGGAGCCTTAATACTAACAGGTCTCTTTCACATTTGGGAGAGAAACCAAGAGGTGAAGGGAACAGGAGGGGGAAAGTAAAAAGAAATAAGATGTGCTATGTATATATTCTGACTCCCCATAATTAATGAAATCATTGCAAATGTATACTAATACATCCTTTTTAAGATTTTAAGAATAAATCACCCTCTGTGATTATAAAAAAATCAAAAGATATGAATCTTAAGAACTAAATTTAAACAATTTTTAAAACCTAGAGAAACAATATGTTAAAATGAATAATGAAAGTTACCTTCTGCCCTGTGGGAAAGAGAGAGATCAACTGAGAATTGTCTTGATGAGAAAAAAAAAAACATTTTTGTTTCCAGACTCCAAAGAGCCACAA
>NW_004955422.1:4864169-4910519 GCF_000276665.1 Chinchilla lanigera | reverse complement strand
TTATATTTTTCTTTTCCTCTGCATAGTGTTCCTTATCTGTAAGTAAAAGAAGCCTTCCTTTTCTATTTATCTGAGGGTAAATTTATTTATTTTGATCATAATGTAAAACAAAGAGCTATTGATAGCAAATGATTCAATGGGTCAGGTAGGTGAATTTGGCAAGGCTTATAGGTTTTCAAATGAGGAAGCCTTTAGAAGTGAAGGGTGGAGGTGGGGAGGTCCCCAGGGAGACCTGTGCCTTGAAATTTAATGAATTTCTTTGAGGAGCAATTCATTAGGAAATGAGAAAGCAAATGCTCTGTCAAGAGGAAGCTTTTGAAACTATTACTCTGTTTTAATCAGCAGGCTTGCTTTTCCATTAAGAAATAAGAGAAAATGTTTTCACTGGCCAGGCAACTCTTTCAGCAAGAGACTTTGTTCATTTTTAATAAGGTACAATATTTAGAAGGCTAGTGATTGGTCCATCTCTAGAGGTTTGCAAAATTTCTGAGTCAGGAAAATAAGAAACCTTTTTATTATTATACTGACCTTCTTCTAAGAGTTGCATTGTCTTTCATTTTAGAGCTAAGTGTATGTATGACCTTGGGAAAATCTCTCCTCTTTCTGAGCTTAAATTGTTTCCTGTACAAATGAAAATACTATTTATCACAATTTAAGCTTACCTATATCTGCAGAGATTTTTGTATAAAGTTCTGTTCATGCTAAACTTTTAAGGATAAGTACTGTCCTACATTTAAAAATATGTATGCAAAGTATTTAACCAAAAAAGGTGCTAATAAATAGCAAAACCGGGATTGAAACCTCAGTTTTTCTGACAAAATCAATTCTACAGTTTTACATTTTTGTCTCTACTTTCATATAAAATTGTTAAAAAGATCACATAAGGAGAAGAACAAAAATATGAGTTTGAAAGCTTATCAGGATACATACAGGATTTTACAATCAGAACTTGAGTCTTTTGGTAGTGATTTGAAGTAAAAAAAAAAATTCATTTAGATAGCAAAGACAGTTCTACATTTCTCTTGTTCATTGCTCTATCTCTAGATCCATAGTGCATACAGTTGGCTTATTGTGTGTGTGTGTGTGTGTGTGTGTGTGTGTGTGTGTGTGGCTTCTTGCCTTGCTCCAGTTATATTAATGCTTCAGTTAACCTGATATACCATCATCCTTCCCATCAGGTAGCTTTTACATGTACAATTCCCTCCAAGTAAGCAGTTCCTACCTATGATCACTGAGATTTCATCAGAGATCACTTACTTAGGAAATCATCTTCTATATCAGGTTAGATTAAGCCATTTCCCTGTAAATTCTCAGTGTACACCAAATTTAAAAATTCCTAATCACAGCATATATATATATATAGTGTATGTACATATATATAGTATATGTACATATATATAAATGCCTATATATGTTTAAAAGATGGTACACAATCAAACACCTATCAAAACAAAGAACAAATTCGACAGACTGATACTCACACTAAGACTAAGTCCTTTAAATATAATGATATCAGTATCCTTACAAGTGTAGCACATATGGTACTCACTTTATGGATGTCCTAGTCAGGTATAAATGATTTTGAACTTTAGCACAGGATATGAATAGTAGAAGAAAGAGATCACTTTAAAGCATGTTACTACTGGACCATCCAAAGTAACAGATAGGTATAGAAAGGCACTATTCAGTTATTTCTTGTGTAAGCAGATATGTAAATTTAAGTACATTATAATTACATATGAAACCACAAAATCATGTTTACACTATGCCTAAAACCAGAAATGGCTTCCCATCAGTTTCTGGATGAAATTCAATTGCTTTTGTGGCCATGCATAAGAAGCTCATGTGTGAAGATCCTACTTTGAACCCTCTTTGACCAATTCTTCCTTCTTGCCTTGCTCCAGTTATATTAACTCTTCAGTTACCCTGCCATGCCATCCTCCCTTCTGTCTCATGGCTTTTATGTGTGTTATTCTCTCCAATTAATCAGTTCTTACTTAAGATTATGGAGATTTCAGCAAATATCACTTCCTTAGTGAATTATCTTCTACATGTCAGGTGAAATCAAGTCATTTTGCTATAAATTTTGAATGTACACCATACTTAAAAAGAATTCATCACAGCAATTATGTACTTTCATTCCCTTTTCTGTATCCATAGAATGTTAACCTTTGTGCTCTAAATCATATCCAAATCTGCCACATTCTACCAATTTCTTTCTCAAATTACACTAAAGAGTATTCTCTAATTTCCAACACTTAACCTTTATTATGCTGCTTATGTTTCTCCTCTTTCTTCTTCTTCTTCCTTTTCCAGAGCTTCTCTACTATTTTCTAGCGTGTACTGCACATTAGAGAGGTGGTTACACCCTGCACCACAAGCTCTATCTTATAGTCCAAGTAGCCATTCAAGTTTGTGACTACTTTGTCCACTTGACAGATGAGCAAACTAAATTCCAAAAGCCTAAAATTTTCACAGGTGCAGCGCCAACAGCAGGGCCTGAGACAGAGTCTGCAGAACATGTTTGCACGGCTTTATGATCATCATCTTCTCTCTCCAACCTCAACACACTGTGTGATGTCCAGCCATCATGAGCACACCTTTGGAGCAGTGCTATAGAAGGAAACACTCATGTAGCCATCAGCAGTGTTGTTTGTCTGTTTTATTCATGTGTGGAGGAAAGCCAAAGATTGAAAATTCTGGTAAAGTAGGGAATGCAGACTCAGTGATTGCATTCATAAGAATGATAAAATGTGACAAGAGAAAAACTTGGAGATCTAGTTCAGGCCTTTATCTCATACGTTAAAAACCTAGCTCCAGATATGTTATATATATAGCCCGAGGACACTGTCTTGGTTTCTTTTCTCTCATTGCTGAGACAAAATACCCAACATCCAAAATTAAGGAAAGAAAGGTTTATTTAGCTCACAGTTTGCAGGGGTTTCAGTCCATAATGAGCAGGCTCCTAGGCAGGATGGCATGGCACAGGGGCAGCTGGTCAAGGCAGCAGAAGACAGCAAAAGCAACAATAGCAAAGGAGGGGAGAACAAGCCTCTTTTCCTCCCTTATATTGTAAGCAGGCCACTCACCCCTCTCAAGGGCAAGTGTAGCATTCGCACAATCTCTGTGCCCTCCTCCTGCACAGGATGAGGATCTTTACAAAGTAAGGATTGTGGCTCCCTGTTGAGTCAGTTAATTAAACTTGTAAACTTCTCAAGCTGACAGTGTATCAACCATTACAATCCACCCCTTGTCAACTTGGCAATGAGACAGATTTCTTTAAAGCAGTTTCCAGATCCAAAGACTTGCTTATTCTTATCATTTCACAACTTGAACATTATAAGCTTAACAATCCTTAAGAACCAATATTAACTCCATCAACATTATATTACATTAGAAACATAACATTCTCCCCCTAGGGGCCCCAGACTCATGCATATCCCTTTAAGCAAAAGACATGTAGAACACCTCTGAGAGTTGCAAAATTCCTAAAAGTTTCAGAATTGCTGAAAAGTCCAAGTCCCAAATTTCCTCTGAGATGTAAGGCAAACTCTTAGCTGCAAGCCCCTGTACAAATGAAAAGAAAGTTAAAACTTCCAACATTCAGTGGCACAAAATACATATTTTCATTCCAAAAGTTACAAACAGGAGACCCAATTTGGCACCAGAAAAGTGAGGTAATTGCTGTGACTATACCTGACCACGTGGTTCAAGAGCCTGTGAGAATGGCTTGTGAGAGTTTGGAAAGATTGAAAGATGTGGCCTGAAAGACTAGAGATGGAATGCCTTAGGCTGTTCTGTGTGGGAGATCCTGGTCAGAGCTCAGAAGACCAGAAGACTTATAGAAATCCTGCTGGTAAAGACCAGGATCGGGAGGTTTCTGCTGGGACTAAGCACTGAATTGGGTGTTGGACTCCAGATGATGTATTTTATGGCTTGGAAGAAAGTTTGTCTGCATTTTGTTTGTGTCCAGAGAGAACAAGATTAGGGACAATGAACTAATTAATCTGGCAGAAGAAATATCAAGATAGTCAAATGTTGAGGTTGTGGTATGGCTAACGTTGGGGGTTTTTAACTACATTTACATTGAGAATCAAAAGCAGTGAGCCCAGCAGAATGATTTGAAATGTTGTGATTCTGGCCAGAAAGAAAGCTCTAGTAAAGCTGTGGACTGTAAAGATAGAACTAGGAGATGTTGATTGCTGAGAAGGAGCCAGAGAATATAAAAGATGGCCTGAGAGCATCACAAGAAGCAGCAAGTCTCCACCCTTTGTAGCCTCAAAACTGCAAAGGTGAAAGACGTTGCTGTGAGGAAGACGTCGCAGACCACCATGCTCCAAAATGGCTGCAGCATAGAAGAGTTTTTCCCCAGAACTGGATTCAGAGTGCTCAGCAATCCAGGTGGTTAACCCCTACAGCCGAGAGAGAGGGAAGCCTGGCTACTTCTCCAACGGGCAGCAGACCTTGGTACCATCCACCTGGCTCTAGTTTCAGGTGCATGTGAAATGCAAGAGTTCTGAAGTTAGAAAGGCTTCCAAACTGATTTCAGAAGCCAGGGAGTGTGCCCCTGAGAGGGCAGTGTGTGAAGCCATGAGGGTGAAGCTAGAGGTATAGTGGAGACTCCAGAAATTTGGAAAAGCCAGGAACATAGATCATCTGAAGAAACCTGAAGGAGGGACCATAGAAGGCCTGAAAGAGAATCTGTGGGAGATACACCCACTAGAAGTGCCACAGAGGTGGAGCCACACAAGGTTTCTGGAGCTCACAATGTGCCACAGATTGCTTCAGATGCTGGACATGAAACTATAGGATTTAATGTTTGATCTACTGGATTTTGGACTTGGCTTTGGTCCCAATTATTTGCATTGCTGTACTCTTTTCATCTTGTTGCCTCTGCTGTCTTCTGTTGCCATAAACTGTTGCCCCTTTGCCATGACACCCCACCTTGGAGACAGTTGATTATGGATGGAAGCCTCCACAAACTGTGAGCTAAATAAATCATTCCTTCCTTAATTTTGGATGTCAGGTATTTTATCTCACAATGAGAGAAAAGTAACTAAAGCAGACACTGACTAGACAAGTGGTAGAAAATGTAAGGCAACAATGAAATTTATATTTTCTATTACACTAGTGTGCATACCCTCTGTGAGGAGTAATTGAATGACGAGAGAGAGGAACCAGGTTTTGAAAAATGAATATCAGCTCTAACATATTGTAATGTTTTAAGGATGTCTAGTTGACTAGTGTCATATAGTGTTAAGTACTTCATTATTGAAAGAGCACTCAATCTCAAAGGAAAAGGGAAAAATGAGTGTCACATGCTTTCAGGACCACCCCTCCCCCCAAGTCGTGGCCTTATATTGCTCATATTCTGGCCAACAACCTCTGAAATCCTACCAGAATAGACATGTGCTTAAAAAGCAACATGACAAACTGAGATTAGGCTTTTATGGTCCAAGTCATTCTCCCTCAAGATCTATCCATTTTTACTTCTGTAGCTAAAACACTATTAACAAGCAAGAAAATTCTCTGTCTCTACTTCAACCACAACCTTTATAGTTTATAGGTTTTGTAATTTTTTTCCCTGGCTACAGTTTCATGTAAATTTATGAAATTAAAAAAATATGCCTACAACTAAATAGTGTGTCTCCAGATGGAAGCTGGTGTGGGCACCATTAGTATTTATTATTCTTGCAGTGAGTTGCTCCAAAAGTCAGCACTAAGGTCTGAAACTTAAACTTAGCTGCCTCTCTCTGGGGCTGTGTAGCATAAAATGCAAGAATCTTTAGTGCATAGGGTGTCTTATCTATCACCTGAATTCCTGGGTGGCATCCTCCATGTCTAATGGATTCACCAGCCTGAGGGTAGTGGGCTTCTAACCACAACTCCTTAACTAGACTGGCTTGGCTATTTTATTGAGTTAGGGGAATCTTGAGAGTGAAAGGAAGGTGCAGTAGATTACTTTGTTTAAATAAATAAAAAAATTTATTTCACAGTAGTATATGCTACAAACAGTATATGCAGAGAAAAGAATCATTTGATTAATATTTGCCTTGCAATGATTTATTCTTAAACAGAGGCACATACCCATAGATATAAATATATAGTGCTTGTAAATATTTACATATGAGGTAAGCTAACTAGGTTATATACATATATATATATATATATATATATATATATACATACACACATACACTTTAAGAGTACTAGAAATGATAATATATTTCAGCAATGCTACTAAGTTACCTGATAAAAAGAGAAAATAAAAACTCTAAATGAATACATGGAAGATTGTGCGATCTTGTAGCTAATCAAATAAATGCAAATTAAATAATGAGATTACATTTCATTGATATTTCAAAGGTAAACTTTGAAAATAAATTTCACATGCAAGTGATGATGAGGCAGTGGTGAAATTTATATGTACAGTTTCTAGTCCAGTTTTAAGGTAAGTCTATCAGTTTAAACAATGGTGTTGCGGAGTGTATCAAGAGAAACAAGGATATTTCAGTAAGGTCATACTTAGTTATTTTCCAGGAAAGACCATTTGTTTAGTCTTTTCAGTTAACATATTGACTGCAATATGAGCTACAGTACAAAAAATTTAAAATTTTAAAAATTAAAATGTCCAATATGATATGCTGTGGTTTAAAATATCCTCTAAAATTTTGTGTGTTGGAAGCTTGGTTCACAATGTGGCAGTGATAATAGATAGATGATAGTGGGAGCTGATTGGGTCTCTGGGGGTACTGCCTGAGAAGGGGTTAAGGGAGACTTTCTGAGACCCTGAATTCATTCTTGTGAGAGTGAGTTGTTATGTAAAAGCTTTTTCCTGTTCTATGGCTTCCTGGCTCAAAATCAATCTCTCCCTCTGGTACGTACTCCCACTATGATATGATCCTCATGAGGCAACCTTGCCAGAGCCCGTGCTATGCTGGTTGGACCTTCATCCTTCAAAATCTTAGGCTAAATAAAGTTCTTGTCTTCACCCAGCCTTAAGTATTTGGTTACACTGAAAGACTAATACACTATGAGATGCCCACTAGTTGGAATGTTATATACCTATTAAAACTGGTTGAAATATTTGGAATATCATGTGAAATATGGAATGATAAACAGCACAAAACTCAATGACCATATCAATTACAACTGTGCAAAAATATATCTGCCTTCACTTATATGCAAACATGATTAGGTCAGCAATTTTAAATAACTGGTGTGGAGAATGGTTTCCTTTAGTTTTTAAAATTTTAATGTGGGTGCTGGGGATTTAGCTCAGCGGCAAAAGCGCCTGCCTGGCAAGTGCAAGGTCATGAGTTTGGTTCCCGGTACCGGAGAAAAACCAAAAAAATGATAAATAAATAAAATAAAATTTTAATGCTTTTCTACTTAGTGTTGGCAAAACAAAGAACTGCATCGAATTCTATTGGTAGAAAATATAATCATTTTCTCATTGAAGAGAATGTCTATGCATTTAAGAGACATAATTTAGTGGTCAGGAAATCAGTTGACTATGCGGCTGCTAGCTCCTTTGGAAACTGAAATATGAACAAATAATTTCTACCCTCTGCATGACAGTTTTCTCTTCTGATAGACTGTGATAACCATTTATCATATCTATGGAGATTTGGTAAAATAAAGTATTTACCATGTAGCCAAAAAATTTGACATATAATAAGTGCTTAAGAAAACAGAAATTATCCTTTTTTCCTCATATTGTGGCAGCAACAAATTTCAGGTTACAAAAATACAGTCCACTAAGTGTACTGAAACTCAGAAAGTCCAAATAAAAAGCAAAAACCAAGCAAAAAATCCCACTCAGTACGTATCTGACAAAAATATCCCACTCTGGACATTGCCACAAAAACAGGTATTTGTAAATGCAATTGCTTCCAGGTACTTCGATTTTTGTACTTCACAAGACTCTTGCAAGAATGATTTTATAAAAGTAAACTATGATTCATATTTATGTTTGAAAAGAGACATTTAAAAATAGCATCAGCTATATTTTTCTATGAGAAATCAAATAGCTGAATAGCTGATACACTAATTATGAGAGTTCACCTTCTGTCATTCTATAGGTTTATTTCCCTATGTTTGTATTTCACTTAGTCTTCTGCAAGAGTTGACCTGCTGCTTCCCTGTATCCTATCCAGGTCCATCAAATGCACGAGCAGTCCAGTCTTCATTTTTACCCCTGGTGAGGTCTGGCCTATTTCATGCCGGCACAAAGGACCTACGTTCCCAAGCGCCCCACTGCTCCGTACATTATAGAGGATTTCTAATACAAAAGTCCACAGAGACAGCCTTTAGATTTTCAAACATACAATTTTAACTTCAAAGCTGTGCACATTTGGTCTAGAAGTGCACAACAATGACTCCCCAACATTGTTCCTCTTTTCAGTATAACCATACTTGAAAAGAATTCTGTTTCTTTAGCAACAAAAGTATCCTAAAGGCCCGAGGTCCTCCGTGGTCATATCTCAGAAGGACTCCATGCGAGAGCAGTCACTGTTGTTCATTTTGAATATCCCAATGTAGCCTCTCAAGCCATCTTGAGCAACACTTGATGGAGGACAGTCTTTCTAACGTGAGACCTAGGTAAGACAGAAAGAAAAAAATCAGTGAGATGCATCTCCTTTCCTTCGTGATATATCTCTTTGGGGTGGGGGATACTGGGAATAGAACTCAGGGCCTCCGGCTTGCCAAGCAGGCTCTGCAAGGTGCACTATATCCGCAGCCCCTCTCCCTTTGTGATATCATTAGTCAGCTGAAGGACCCACGTAGTTAAGTAACATATTGCCAGCATAACAATTTGATGAGATCTCGGTGACTTAGTGGTCTCTAGTGAGCATGTATTGTGAAATTTCATGTTTTGCTTCCTTTTGTTTTTGATTTTTGAGACAGCTTCATCCAGGGCAGACTTCAGCCAACAATATGGAGCTTAGGCTGACCTCAAACTCACACTTCTGATGCCTTAGCCTCCCATGGGCTGATATCACAGCCTTGTGTTGCCACAGGCCAGGAAATTTCTTTACTAGATACGTTTTGTGGGCTAATTTCTCCTTGAATCCCAATGAAGGTTTGTAACATCTTTGAAAATTGATTATGAACTCATAATCAACAGCTCTTTTAGCCAATTGCTATCGATAGCAATTAGATGTCCTCCCCAGAACCATGGGAATGCATGTTTCCCTCAAGGACATGAATTAAAATATCCAAATTAGGAATTCCATATCTTCAGTGAAGAATTCATTTTTGAAAATATTTACTGTCTTCTATGAACTAATTGCTATCAACATTTTAAAAGATACCAGGAAGAGATTTAGTGAGTGGTTACATTACCCATCATCCATTCCTTTACATACCCAATTATTCAGCACATGTGTGCTGTCTACCAGGTTCCAGGTACTATTCTATTGAATTTAAACAGTTATAAACAAAATAAGCAAAAATGAATCCCTGCCTTTGTGAATAATCTGTTATAGAAGGTGGAGACATTAAAAATGTAAAAAATATAATGTGTTAGAAGTTGATAAGCGCAACAAGGAAAAAATTTAAGCAAGAAAGTGAGATAAGGAGTTCTGAGTTGAAGTGGTTGGTTTTCCAATTTGTAAATAAAGTGAGAATAGTATGACTCTGAAAATTCAGAATTTGTAAAAGGTTTGAAAGAGATGGGAGACCTAGCCACATGTTCATATGGGAAAATAATATTCACTCCATGTGTTAGTTATCATTCCACTTCTATAGCAAATATTTAAGATCAACTTATAAAAAAAGATTGCTTTGATTCAAGGCTTCAGAGGGTCTAGTACATGATAGATTTGCCCATTGTACTTGAGCCTATGGAAAACCAGCACATCATGGTGGTAACCATGTGGCAGACCAAAACTGCTCATCTCATGGACAGAGACCAAAAGAGAAAGAGAGAAGGGAACCAGAGTCCCACAATGCTCTTCATGGTCACGCTTCTGAAGATCTAAAAATATCTCATTAGCCCTTCATCTGAAATGTTCCACTCCTTCCTGACAATCCTATGGACTGGAGACCAAACTTGAGGACATGGGGCTTTGGAAAACACAAATTTGAATTAGCAAGTAGTAAGGAAACTACTGCAAAGGGCTTAAGACAAAAGATGCCTGTATTTTTTTCTGAGAAAAAACAAGAATAAAGAGCAAATAAGCATGACACAAGATTAGAAAATTCAGTGGAGCCACTAAGTTTCCTCTAGGACTAAAGTTTTTTTGCTCTGAGAAAGCTGAAAGCCAACACAGAGTTTGGTCTAAGGACTGACATTGTTTGACTTACAACAGTATAGGGTATGATTATAGGAATAACATTATGTACTATATCTTTAGAAAAAATATCTAATATGGACATCTCAAAGGAGATGCATCATCAGCATTGTCCTTTATGTACAGAGACATTTATACATATTGGATATGAGCACATATGTTCATTAAACCTCATTTACTGAGTGTCAGCACTCTCAAAGTGTAAAGAAATACAGAAAGAGATGAGATCTCATTCTATCCAGTATTCTGAATTCCTTCATATTTAAGTAGAAAAGTCCTTTATACAGATCTTTTGATATGACTCGGTGTCTCATCTTCCCCCTGAAAGAAAACTTGACTCAAACATATCATGCCTGGGTAATGGATGGAGGTACTTTTATACTGTATGACTGACTCATAAAAAGAAAGTCTTAACTGGTTCCAATTGGAACTCTGACCAGTGCAGCCATATACTTAGAGAAGAAAATTTTTTACCTTGTTTCAACATAAGTATTTGTAGTTTTCTTGTTTTATTTTTTTGTTTTACCACATGAAAGCATTATTACTTCATTTTCTTTCTGATAACTTTGGAAAAATAGTCTAGTGTTCAGGCTCTCTCTTTTTCCTCCTCTCCCTTAATCTTTAATTAATCAGACCTAGGGAAATGGAGAGAAAATACATATCTCAAATATTTTAATATTGTCATTTATGGAAAGTAATATCTAGTTCTAAATTGTCTTGATTAAGGGTAACTTTTAAAGGTTTTGTTTGTTTTTCTACCTTTATGTTTTTGGTCAGCTGGTTGACCCAGGGATAGTTGGTCAACAGGCATTCTCATGATCTGTGTCCACTGAAGTGTGACAAGTTCTGCGTGATTTTGTGAGCAAGATGGTGGCACTGACCATGGTGCTGGTGCTGGTAATATTTGATACTGCCTAAGGCCTTAGATCTCTATAATCTCTATGGTCTTATCATCACTTCTTTGTATTCCAAGCCTTTTTCTATACCCTAAAGGTTAAGAAATCCTGGCTGTCTTCTCCAAACCTGGACAGAGAAGGAGGATCTATTGTTTGGATGTAGTTCATCTCCCAGGGTTTCCTGTGGCAGAGACTTGGTTTTCAGTGTGGCAAGGCTGAGATGGTGGATGCTCTAGATATTCCCCAAGAACCTCATGAGCTTATAGGCTGGGCTTTTGCCAGGTGACTAGAGAACTTGATGTTAGACGATGGAGCCTGCCTAGAGACAGGACATTGAGTATATCTCCCTCCCCAGCTCCTCCTTTTTCACTCTGCTTCCTTGTAGCTGGGAAGTGAGCAACTTTCCTCTGTCTGGGGCCTTGCCTTATATCATACTTTCTTTCCTTCCAGGCATCCAACTATGTTCTAAAAATTTGAGCCAAATATAACTTCTCCTTTAAGCTATGGTAATCAAGTATTTCTCTCAGGAATAAGCAAATGATTGGGACAGTGGGCAATCTCTAGGCAGGTCTAGTAGGTTTCGTTGGTAGTTGTTAGTGTTGCCTTACAAAAATTAAGTTAGTTCTCATGGGGCCTGTGGTGGACTGACAACTAGTGGTCAACTTGCAACACCTAGCTGAACTGAACCAGAGTGGTGCTGGTGTGGGAGCCCCACCTGAGGATTGTTGCTTGGCAGTATAAGAGGAAGAACTGGAGAAAAAAAAAAGAGAAACTGTCGGAATGCTATTAGAAGCTGTTAGGGAGCTGTTGGTTCTTTTGTGCTATTGTACTGGAGGAGCTTGTCCTGCTGGCTTTCCTGATGAACTTGACTGTTCTCATTGTCTGAGGAGCTTGGGACCTCATTGTCATTGAGAATGGCTTGGGTTCACTTTGGGGGAGCTCTCATCCTCACTTTGAGCATCCCTTCTTGGCTCCAGAGGGGAAGATGGTGCACTGCTCAATCTCCTGGAGAAACTTGTCACCTTGGTTTTCCTGATGGGAACTCAAATTTCCTCATCACTGGAGGAGCTTGGGACTTCCCTGTTGCTGAGGATGGCTGTTGTACTCTTCGGGGGAGCTCTGTTTCTTATTTTGAGCATTGCATCCTGGCTCCAATGCAGATCCCTCAGCCTGCTAGCACAGATCCTTCATCCCGCTGGCACATACTTTCTAGCTTCCATGACTGACCTTTGGGCCTTCCCAATGCAGATCTGTGAAACAGGCCTGCATGAGACATTGTGATAGGCTCTAAGCCTCCAGCTGGACTCATGGGAGGAATTGTTATGGTCTATAGGTCTTCAGCTGGCTTCTTTGGTATTTAGTGTGTGGACAGATTTCCTGCACTCTCTTGTATATGATTCTTTGGGTGACTATTATAAATAATCCTGCAAAATATGTGTCCTGTATTATATTGCCCCCCTTGCAAAACCCCAAACTACAATAGGGCCCTAATTAGTTCCTTGTCCTTGTGAGAGTAAGTTTTTGTAAAAGAAGAGGCCTGTTCTCTCTCTTTTTCTCTCTCTGTCTCTCTCAATCTCACACTCTCCTCTCTCTCCTGTCTGGGTACATGATCACTACTGCATGTACTCTTACTCTAACTCCAATCTACATGAGTTCCTCATGAGAACTTAGTGTGTTGGTTTGTGATATATTTTGTAAGGGAGAACAATATAATACAGGACACATATCTTATATGATTATTTATAATAGTCACCCAAAGAACAATATAGAAAAGAGTGCAGGAAATCTGTCCACACACTATAGACCAAGAATGCAGCTGAGGGCCTGGATCCAACAGAAATGTCCTGCATGAGTCCAGCTGAAGACCTAGATGCATAACAGTGCCTCTCACTAGTCCACCTGGATGCCCAGAGCCCATGACAATATCTTATGGAGGCCTGTTTTATGGATCTATTCTGGGAAGACCCAAAGGTCAGTGGTGGAATCTAGAAAGTCTGTGCCAATGAGATGAAGGATCTGTGCTAGCATGTTGAGGGATTTTCACTGGAGCCAATAAGTAAAAACAAGAGCTCCCCAGAAAAGTACTACAGCCATCCTCAGCAGCAGTGAGATCCTGAGTTCCTCCAATGATCAAGATGGCCAAGTTCCCATCAGGGAAGCCAGTGAAGCAACACAGCCTCTCTTCTCCAGGAGACCGGTAGTGCTCCATCTTCCCCTCTGGAGCCAAGAAGCGATGCTCAAAGTGAGGACCGAAGCTATTCTCAGTGCGAGCAAGGTCCTAAGTTTCTTGGAGGATAAAAACAGCCAAGTTCATCAGGAAAGCCAGCATGACGAGCTCCTCCAAAACAACCAACAGCTCCTTACAGCTTCTACCAGATCCCAAGAGCATTTCTCAGCTCCCAACAGCCTCTTTTGTTCCCCAAAGCCTTTTTTCTTCTTCTCCAGGTCTGCCTCTTATGCTGCTGGCAACAGTCCCTAGGTAGGCCTCCCACACCCAGCACCACACTTACTCAGTTCAACTGAGTGTTATAAGTTGAATACCAGTTGTCAATCCACTCCACTTGGTACTACACTAATTGAACATTCAGCCTCCAAAACTAGGTGGTAAAGAAACCTCTTTTATTATACATTACCCAATCTCAGCTATTTTGCTATAGTAATGAAAAACTGAGGAAAAGGAATAATATAAGGCTAATTTCAAGTCCACCTCCTTAAGGGCCTCCCTCAGATATTACTGCCTATTTTCTCAAGATCTCATTTGCAGAATGTCTCAGAGTCTTCCATTCATCTCCTTAAGTACCAGAAACCCAAAAATAGGTACAACATGCTCTACTTTCATCAGAACAGTTGGTTCTCAAACTTAAAATGGGGCTTATTATTTTAAAAGAAGAAAGGATTTCAGGTCTCCACTCTTAGTGTCTGATTAAATAGATCCAGTGTGGTGTCAAAGAATTTCCATTTCTCCCAAGACCCCAGGTGAGCCTTAAGAGAAGCCTTGTTAGAATGTTTCACACTAGCTGGATCCTGGTAAAAATGATTTCTATCCATTCCTACTACCTTCAGATCAAAGATGTTCAACATCTTAATCTTCACTTCTTGATACTTCTGTGTCAATGGTAGTAAAATATTTATTGATATAAAACATGTATTATGTTCTTTTCATCCTCACAGCAAATCAGTGCTAGATCTGTTGATCAGTAGTTAGGATCTAATCTGAGAGTCTCCAGTAGTTCAGGAATTGATAAAGCTCTCATAGGCAATGACAGAGCTGGAATCTGCCTCTGTTCCTGTTGCAGCTCCTGTGTTATTTGACTGTCATTACTGTCCTGACCTACTCACTTGGTGGTGGTAGTGGCGAGGAGGTGGAGGCCTCTGAGATGAGTGGCTTGTTAATCACCAAGAAGCCTCAATAAATAATTCATTACATTTTCTTTTTCTTCTTTACTATCCCTTTTTCCACTTTGTTGCACTATATTATAGCTGAGATAGTGCTAAAAAGAAAAGAAAGGTCACTTCCTGTTTCCCTGGAGCCTCAGTACCTCCTGCTCCACCATCTAAGCTCCTCCTGGAATTCTGTTTTCAGACCCAGCCCCAGAGTCCCAGTCATCCCAGCAGTGAAGGTAAAAGGACACCAAGGCAATAGCGGTGGCTGTGGGAAGGACTGTGTGTCAGCAGCACCACTCACAGGAGAGTGACAGAATAGACCTCCTTCTGTGTTGACTGCCGGCCCCCTCCTGTGCTGGTTGTCATGGTGACTAGGGTACTGCTGGTGCAGGTGCAGTATTGTGACTGAGAGTCCTGCGACTCACATGATGAGGGGAATTAAGGAGGATCTACAGCTGGGCCTGCAACTCCGGCAGGAGGGCTGTGAGTCCTGCAGTGCTCCCCACAGTGGTTGGAGAATTGAGAAGGATGGGCAAGTGCAGGAATCCAAGTCAGAAATGTCTAGAGAGAGCCTCTTTGTGGCTTTGCCTGGCTGGAAGCTGGAAGAGACATAGTCAATAGTTGCAGGGCTCCCATTTGTCACTGGTATTTAGAAAAGATATTTTCCTCACTTCAGGAAAAGCACATATATTTTTCTAATCTTTCTCTGACTCCCTGTCCAACTCCTATGTTTGCAGGAAAAGCACAACAGTGAGCTCCAAAGCACAACAGAATTCAGGCAGTCTTACTCTATGAATCAACTGGAAGTGTGAAAAAATAAGAACATGATTCCAAAAGGGCATCCATGTTTTCCAGAGTGTGATGTGTGTGAGTGTGTATGTGTGTGTGTGTGTGTGTGTGTGTGTGTGCGTGCGTGTGTGGTTTTTCCTTCAAAAGCCTATAATGTTTCCTAAGTATGATGCCCGGTCAGTTTGGTGGAGTAAGAGAAACCAGAATTATAAAGCCAACCCTAGCCTTACTCCACTCTGCCCCCAACTGATTGTTTCCTCCACAGCCCTCTTCTCAGTTCCCCTACAGTGCTGTTTCCCTTCACCATTTCATTCTTCTGCCCTTCTCTAACGTGGGTGGAATAGTAATACCTGGTCCCAAGAAAAAGCAAGAAAACTAACCTATAAAATACTAAACATGATTATCATGCTCAGCACTTGATAAACATTTTATCATTGAATCCAGACAATACAGCACCTGGAGGTAAATGCAACATCTTCCATTTTACAGATATGGATATTGAACTTCAAAGAGCTTAAGCCATTTACCCCAAATCAGAGACAGAAAATGGATTCAGAGTTATATTTTTATTGTCAGAGAGCCTTAATTTTTTCTACCGCACTGTCACATCTAACCCTTGCTTAACAAAAAACAAAAACAGATCAAAAACTCTGTCACTTCCTCTTCTGTCACATAAGTGACAAGGAAGAATCTTGCTGTTTTCTGATTCCACATTCCAAGACCTTTGCTTAAGGCATCATTGTTAATAACAGCTAATGTTGGTTAATGATTTTATGCTGTCTTATGTAACCTGCTATGCATTTACAAACTTATCACATAGAGATTATGTTGAGATTTGCATCCATATTAAAGATTTGTAAATTTGGCTTACGGAAATTTGCTCCAAGTGTCTTCACTCACGTAAGTCTCCATCAGAGTTGGAACCCAGGTTTATCTGTTGACATCCTGTCAATTCTATGCCAGGAAATTTGGTTATTATAAACTTTCTTGCAGAGCAAGAGGAAGGAAAGGGATTTTTTTCATCTGTTTAGTTCCCATGGAAATAAAGCTACACCATGAAGATTTTAAGCTTATATAAGGGCATCTTTAAAAAAAGTAAAATTTCTTCTCATGTTACCTTTGTGTGTGCTTGTAAGTGTGAACACATATGTATATGTGTGTGTGTTAATTTCTGCATTTTTTCCAGCGTGTTTTTGATTATTCAGAATTTGATTGGAAACTTAGACACAGGCGACCTAAGTAGGCAAGTGAAATGACTTTCACAAAAGCTTCCTTCCCATGGTATGGTTGATAGAGATCAATGCATTTAATATTCATTTCCAGCTAATTAGCTAAAGCGAGAGCCCCATGAGCACCAAGAGCCAGGGGAAGGGACAATTCAGGACATCTTTGTCTAATTCCGCTTTAAATGCTAATAGCTTTGAGATTATTCTATTAAAAGGCAGAGTCAGAAAAGGAATAAAAGGGCTTGTTTCATTTAATAAAGGGATCACCAAATGAATTGAAATGTTTGTAAGAGCCTGGGTAATTATATATGCATTTAGGTCAACCTGTTGTGGGTGTCTGGAAAACATAACTAAGAAGAACAATCCAATTTATGTGCACCCTGCAATAAGGCTTCCTTGTGACACAACCCCTGGTTCCTGTACTTCTACTTCCTTGTAAAACAGACACCAGCTCTGTAGCAAGGAGCAAAGATGCCTTTCTCTGGGATCTCTGATATGATAAATAAAAAGTGATATTCTAACAGGGTACTTGCTGGTACCTAAATGATGTATGTGGACAAGGATTATACACTGCACCCAAACTAACATCATACTCTAATAATTACCTAGAAAATTAGAAAGACTTGGGTTCAAGCACTGGCTTCTCTCTAGTAATCCTAAATAAATTTACCTTAAGTGTTTAGTAGTGCTATAGCACTTTTGCTATTTTCTTGGTTTGTGTTTTGTTTTGTTTTGTTCTTGCTTTGAGACATGGTCTTGCTATGTCGCTCAGGCTGGGCTCAAACTTGACCAGGCTTTCTGATTAGCTGGCATTGCAAGTATTTGCCTCTGTGCCAGAGGGAGTACTTTTACTGTTGTTTAAAGCTTTATCTCTTGCTTTCTCACTTACAAAATAAACAAAAATCATAGTGGCAAGCTCAGAAATGTGGTGAGAACTAAATGACATTATACATGTACAGAGTAGTCCAAAGTACAGGCCCAGTTGATTGTGTTGATTGTTACTTTGCTCAGCTAGATAGATTGACTCTGTGAAAGACACTAGAGAGGGTAAAAGACCTCAATATTAGTTTAAAAATTTGGATATTATTCAAATTGAAGCCATCCAAAAAGGTGGTCCTGGAAAGGAGACAGTCAATGCATGGGTTGTACTTTAATTTGGGCAGTGATAATACCAGTCTATTCTTAACACTTTAACTTTTGGTTATCGTAGAGATTATGAACAATGGTAAAGCCATCTGAGGAAGGGTTTGGCACATACCTGCTGGGTATCTGTGTGTGCTCAGCTGCTCAGGGTGAGGCTCAGTGATGGCGTAAAGATTTTATAGTTTTTGCTCTCCTCTGTACTATCAGAAGAGCTTCATAAGATGCAGATTCTAGGTCTTAACTCACATCTGCTGAATCAGAATCTTCAAGGAATATTAACAGGAAAAATGAATTTTCCTGGGGCGTTAGGACAAATTCTCCTGGAAAATTTGCCTGTGGAAAAAAAGCTGGAATTTGGAAAACAATGACCTGAGTCAATAGCTAACAATGAGCCTGATGTGATGGCAACTTTTCTGAACAGATTCTATGAATTATCTTTCACTCATGTCTCTAGGGATGTTCCTGAGCCCCATTAACTTTTAGTCTTCTGAATAACAAGGTTTTATATGCCTTTGTTCTGCTTTCTCCCACTAGTAAACTGTACAAAATGTGGGATGAGGAAAGATTCTTAATGATAACCTCTTGATATCTCATCAGGCCTCTGTTGCCTTGACCCATCTCTTGCTCACAAGTAGGAAAACAGATTTAATGTGGCACAAGCTTTCAAGCCAACATTTAAAACACAGTACTAGGCTGGGGATGTAGCTCAGCAACACAAGCACCTGCCGGGCAAGCGCAAGGTCCTGAGTTCAGTTCCCGGTACACAAAATTTTTTTAAAAACGAAAACATAGTACTGGGACTGCACTGTCCTGGTCATGGCTATAGTATGGATCTGGAATGTCCTCCAGTGGCCCATGTATTTGATCAATGCTCAGATTCAAAGGTTTGAATCTCAGCTTACAGTATGGGGGATGGTGGAATTTTCCAGAGATGGGGCTAAGTGGGAGGTCTTTAGAAC
This sequence comes from Chinchilla lanigera, assembly GCF_000276665.1. Classification (NCBI taxonomy): domain Eukaryota; kingdom Metazoa; phylum Chordata; class Mammalia; order Rodentia; family Chinchillidae; genus Chinchilla; species Chinchilla lanigera. The sequence continues at coordinate 4,891,824 of NW_004955422.1, read as the reverse complement.
AACGAGTATGGGTATGACTGTAGTATGGCTGTAGAGGGGATTGCGGCATCCTGATTCCTTCCTTTTCTTTTTCCTTTTTTTCTGCCTGGCCATGAAATGAGTGGTTTTTGCCCTGCTATACACTCTTGCTGTGATATAATACCATAGGCAAAAAAAAGGGAGAAATCTACTAATCATGGACTGAAACCTCTGATACTGTAAGCCAAAAGGTGAAGATCTCAGGTATTTGATAGAACGCTGACTAACACAATCTCAAGTTCAGTATGACTGCCTATTGCAAATGGTTCTTTGGGCATATTAATTAAGAACCTGGTTACAGTCAGTGTTAGAGGCTTCTTTGATTTGTTTCTCAAAGGCAAACTTATGCTGACCTAAAACATTGGAGCCAATTTTCACTGCCTTTAGCACATAGGTTCTTTCATATCCTCGCCAATACATGGAGTTTTCTGTCTGGAATTTCAACAACTCTGATGAGAGTTTAAAGGGACCTGACTGTGATTTGATTTACATTTCCCTGATGAGTAATCATTTCAAAGAAAGCCTCTGTATGTGTGGCTTTTGTTTTATTTCTAATAGTCACAAACTGGAAAAGATCCAGATATCAATCAATGGGAGAATAGATAAATAAATTGGAGTATATTAAATGAAACATGCACAGCCAGAAAAATAAAAACTGCAAAACATTTGAAAACCCAGACACTAATTATTATGTAATATATATAATTTCAGGCATCTGAAGTCCACCAACAGAACTGATGGCAGAAGAAATTGAAATAGTAGCTAATTCTACGATAGTCAAATGTAATCAGCAGAGATTTCATGAGAGCACCACTTAGAGAAGTCTTTGTTTTGTTTAAAGCTCTGGTATTACCATCTTGAAATTGTTAATAATGTTTAAAAAAAGACCCCACATTTTCGTACTGACTGAGAGCTACAAATTATGTAGCCTATCCTGGGTAGAACTGACTAAAGAAATAAAGTACAAAGAAACCTCCTTAGATTTGGACATATTCTCTATATTGATTAGGGTGGAGGTCAAACAAATTCAAGTCTGTGTTAAAATGTTTTCAGCTGAAAATAATCAATTCTTCCTTTGCTATCCTTATTCCTTTTATTTCTCAAGTACCAGTTAATGGTTAAATTTTTTTGACCAAATTTGCATGCTTATATCTGGTAATCTGAACAACTAGTTTGAAGACAATAGTATGCGCTATAACAACCATTGTTGAATTCCTGCCATCTTGTTTTGTGAAGTTCTGTATTGTTTCTAATTTTTTTAAATTATTTTTTCCTTGCTTTAATTGTTTGATCAATCTTGCATTTTTACATTTGGTAATCTGAGCAACTTCGTTGAAGATAGCATATGTAATATAAAGACCACTGTTAATTCCTGTCATCTTATTTAGAAATTCTGTTTCATTTTTATTGTTTTTGTGTTGTTTTGTTTTAGTCTTTGTTGTTATTTTTTGTTTTTTCTCTTTAAAATAAAAAAATAACACCTTTGAGTCCAAAAAAACTCTTTCAGTTGTACACATGAGAGTTGTGCCTTTTACCATATGTAAGTTATAACTTAATAAATTATCATTTAAAACTGTTGAAGAATAGACTGCAGCAATGTGAAGAGTTGGTCTTACAAGAATAGCCTGAGGCTGCCCAGCATAGCCTAAGGGAAGAGTCTAACCATAAGTGACTCCAGTTGTAAGGAAGCACAGAAAGATGGTGAATGTTAACATACACTCAGTATTTCTCTTTTTTACACAACTTGGAAATGACTGCACCTGTGTTAAATCATTAGATTTTCACAGCAACCTTGTAGGATAGATCCATTGCCCTCAATTGATAGCCTATGAAAGCAGAGATCCAGAGAGTGAGAAGACACAACTTCTTTAATGAGTTGAGTGGTTAAATGGAATTTCAAAAACAAGCCCATGTGTTTTCCAGACACATCCTGTCCGTTCCATTATGCAAATCACCTCAACTGGTAAAAGCATCTTGGTCATATAGTCTGGGAGGCCAAAATATAAGCTATGTTTCAGAAACATTTCAATATGACACAGCTATTCAGAGACTGGAGGGGATGTGGACAAATCCCTTTATTGTCCTTGTAGGCATGCTGTGCCCTCCTGGAGCACGAGATTTGATTTTACCCAGTGGACATAACCTCAGGTATTAGTGCTGGAAATACAATTACCCATCACAAGTATTTGACTCAAGGACTTGGTTTAGCTTCTGATGCTACAGCTTGCCGATGGGCCGTAAGAAATAAGCAATGTTATGTGACCTTCAAAACATGACAGATGAGTTGCAAAATAAATGATTCATTTAATGGGTTTAGATATACGGTGGCTTTCCTTGCTTCACCGCAGAGGACTTATTTATGGCCTGGTCTTAACAGAGTTTCTCTGCGTGGAAGCTTTGAAAAGCCATTATGGTCAAAACCTTTCACAGGATTTATTATTAGAATACTTTGAAAATGTCTATGTCAAAAAACAGAAGGCTGAATATGTTATGTTTCTTGTATAAATGCAAAAAAAGAGAAATGAAATAATCTAGACTTAAAACATAGACTCCTGAACAGTTGACACTGGAAGTAACAAAAATGAAAAATAAACTTCATTTAACCTGATTTTAAAATGCATGCTTTTCATGGGATTCACTTGCCCTTTCCATAGTTTTTATTTAGTGCCTTACTCATTAAATGTTTCATTTTACACATGGCAGTGTTCTTGAGATTTTTAAGGATATGAGATGCACAACACAAACATTTGACTTTTTCTACATTAAGAGTAAATACTATAAATCATGTTTCCTATACAACCATAGTAAAAAAAATTTGGTGGAATAAATCAAGTAATTGCAGTGTAAAGACCAAAGAAGCAAGCCCACACCCATTTATGTTCCTCAGGAAGAAAAAAACATTGTTTTCCAGAAATAATATGAAATTGACAAAGTAATATCAATAACTAAATGATCAGTGGCATTCCCTATTATTTTTGTGGGGTTTTTTCCCAGATATTCTTAGCAACTACATGTTCACCCTGTTAACTGGGAGACTCAACTACTGAGGGATGGAGGCTATAACCTCTAAAGTTGGAATAAGGTGGAACCCTATTTCTGGAAAGGGTGTGTCATGATTTGTGTCTAGATGTCCCTCGCAAAGCTTCATGTGGTCATAGTTTGTTTGAAGGAGGCTAAATCTAGAGTGTGGTTGATTTGTAGCGCAATGCTGAGATTAAGGGTGGGTGACTGCTGGATCAGTCCACTCACTGGTTTGGCACTGCCCTAATTCCAGCATCCCTGATAGAGTATAAAAGAGACAGAAAGATCCTGTTAAAGTCAGTTTTTGATATTGCTGTCTTCTAACCGCCATGAACTGTTCTTTGCAAAGACACCCTGCCATGGTGCCAGCTGGTTATGGACTGAAACCTCTACAAATTATGAGCTAAATAATCCTTTCCTTCCTTAACTTTGGGTGTCAGATATTTTGTCTCAGTAATGAGAAAAGTGAATAAGACAGGATACCTTCATGCATAAGAAGAGGAAAGCTGGAAATATCAGATGATTTCTCCCAATTTTCAAATCTAGGATTCAGACCTAGCTGTACTAGAATTTAAAACCTGTGAGCTTCTCCTGTAAACACATTAACCCAGGCTTCTAATTCTAGTGCCTCCCTTATCTTCTCTATCCTTTCACTACCCCTCGGCCACAAGCCTATCATTGTCTATCAACATCTCTACTACAGTCCAGAGATAGAATCTTTCAGCACCACAGGACATAGGGCCATATATATATTCTAGGTGTCCGTCCCGTTATCGTGCACATAAAAAGAGTAGCTCTAGACAAAGACTCTCACCAACTCACTTTCTATAATTGAGTAGCTGATTACAGCGTAGTTTTTCCCAATTCCTACTTTGTTTTCCCTCCTATGTAAAACTTAATCTCAGATATTTCCTTTCAGTAGGCAGTAAGCTATTTATCAGCAGTGGCAGAAACTAGGTAATATCTGGATAATACATCACCTTAGCTATCATACTGAATACTTAAATTTACTCTAAAATAGTTTTATATTTATATTTCTAGTTCATGAGATTAAACAGAAATAAAGATGTAATTCACTGCTGTTTTTACTCTCCTGTGACTATCTCTCCACTATTTAATAGGAAGAATATACTTGAATGGATTTAGCAGATCTAGAAAAATATCATTTAAATTGAACATAAAATTTGCCTTCAAATATCTATTAGCTATTTATTATACTGCAGTGATAAATACCCCAAGCTATATAACATATGTATTAAACATCCACTAAATCCTTAATGAAACATTGGTATTCTATGCATGTATTAAAATATATGCCTATACTATATTTAGAGTACATATGTATATTATACAGTGATATATAAATTTTATGTTATAAAATATATAATTTCATGTTATATAGATTTTTATAAAACTAATCTTTAAATATGTATATATTAATACTTATATTTGTATGTATTTTTAGTTTTGTATACATAAATTTATATATCTATATGCAGTACATATAGAGAGATAGATACCTAGATAATACTGAGTTAAAGAATCTTGATATATCTCTTTATATGCCTATATTATGTTATGTAATCTCTTTGTGTTAAATTACTACACAAAATAAATTCATAAAGATCCTAATTGAAATTGCTGACCTAAAATATTTTTGACAATAAATTTGTCCATATAAATAACACTTACTATATCTCCCAAAGCTTTACTTTCTTATATTATAATTACTAGCTTAATTGTTTATTCTACTTTTATTTATTATAGACCAAAAGACAATGACATTAAACTGGATTTCCTTGTGGGCATTAAAAATAAAACAAAATCAGAAAGTACAGTATTAAGTTGTTCCACACCTGAAAAATGCCAGGAAACCAAGCTGAAATCTTCAAATTAATACTTCATCTGGGTGGGAAAGAAAGCCTGGAAGGAATCCTTCCTGAAATTCCCAATAACTAGCTTCCTAAAAAATCATAACCAGCTATTAATAAAGACAGCATGAAAATAGAAATGAACCAAAGATATAACAACGGGGCCTAATTCATCGTTTTGCCCAGTCCTTGAAATAATAACAGTTGACTGTTTCACATTTAAGACAATTAGGCATGCTTCTAGCTGTACAGGCATGCTTGAGAAGCACTCTTCTCCCTGTTTGTTCTTGATTAACATTTACCAAATTAAAGAGCTATGTTCTTTCACCACCATGACGGGAATAACCTGTGGTATTCTATGCAGTTTTATTAACTACTGTCTCCTATTAGCCCAGCACATAACCACCACAGAGCTTTTCATGGAAAACAAGCATTCTGCTGGATACTGTGGGAACATTATCAAATTCAATTCTCACAAAAGCTCTGTGTGGTGAGTCGCATGAGGATCTCAGTTTTACAGATAAATAAGAGAAGTACACAGCCTTAACAGTGTAACCAGGTGCACAACTAACTAATGTCAAATAAGGTCATAAGTCACTGCTTTTTCCAGGCATGCCAAAGGCAGAGACTTTAACTACCCGCCATACCTCCTGGACAAAATATTTCACGAAAACAGGTTACAAATTTAGATTTTCAATTAAACACACACAGCAAAGAAAATCACCATGAAAGACAATTTCTAGCATTTTTTTGGAAAAGGCTCCACATGTTCTGATTGTTAAGGAAGAGAGATCCCCTTCATGCCTTCCCAGCTCTTGGACTACTGGCCTTGCCCTTAAACCTGGCAGTGCTACCTGCTCTTCAAGGCACCCAGTTCAGTCTTTAAGGGATTATCAAAGAAAAGCTGACCAAAAATAATCTCCTCTTTTCTGACCACATTAAGGAACCCAACTTAAGTGGATTGAGGTGTCAAAATTCATCATAACAATTCACCTCAGAAAAGGCCTTAAATGTCAATTTATCTTTGCAGTGAGAGTACCTTGGAGCAAAAATTGAGAGAGCATATCCCAGTGCAATAATCTCCCATAGCCCCGAGCTCCTCAGAACCTCTGTTGTTGCCTTCTTACTCACATAACACTAAAGAAAAAAATTAATTTTGCTATCACTGAGCAGGGCTGTCTCCCTTTTCTGACGTTACTCAGCCTATATTAGGCTGCTCCAGCTGCCCTAACAAAGTACTACAGACTAGGTGCCTTAACCCATAGTATTCTCTTTTTCCACAGCTGTGAAGACTAGAAATCCAAAATCAAAGTGTCAGTAAATTTGATTTCATGTAAGTCCTGTCTCCTTGACTTTGAGTGCCTATATTTTCCCTGTGTCTTCATGGGATTATCCAATAGTCTCTGCTTCCTGGTCCCAAATCTTTTCTTTTTAGGAGGACATCATTCATACTGAATTAAAGTGATCGCCTTTTAACAAAATTCTCTCTTTAAGGATTCCTTTCCAAATATAGACATGTTTTAAGTCCCTTCCATTTAGGGATTCAACACAGGAATTTTGGAGAACACAACTTCATCCATAACACTGCTCAGTTTGGTATTTCCTATTCCAGTATTTTGACAAGATTCTTGCCATCTGTTATTGCCATTTGAAGTCCTTCTTCCCCATCTCAACTTCCATCTCTAAGCCAGAATCCAGTGAAGAGGCATAGTATAGTTTTGTACTGTCAGGTTACGGGGATTGGTCCAGAGATTAGAAACAGCAGGAAGCAATGAGATGCAATGCAATATAACTTTCCATGACAACACAAAGCCTTCTATTCTGGTCTCTGGAAGAGAAATTTACACAAATGTAATCCAGGGGCCGATGGAGAGATCATTTTAAAGCCAGCAAGGACAAGTTGAAAATAAGTCAAAGTTAGAGAACAGAGTAAATATAAAAGTGTGAAAATAGCAGGTTAGTGATACTTTTTCAGGAGGTAGATCGAGATATGTCTCAAGTTAAAATTAAACCCTCTGTGTCCCATCACTTAAGGCAATAATGCCCTTTAGCCACTGAGAGTCCAGCTACCTGTAATTCACAACAGAAAAGAATTCTAATGAGGACAGCAGACCACATGGATGATGAGACATGTGGATCTCAGGAATAGGTGATAAGAACATACAGAAAGTTTCTCTATTTTTTTCATGTGTTTGCCGTACTTACTACAGTCAGAGCTTTCTTGTTAAATTTCTAAATATCGAAATTATGTTAGTAATTTAACAAATATCCATAAAATGATTGCTACAAATCAGGCATTGTGCTGGAACATGAATCTCCACCAGGGGTAATACTGTCCTAAGCAAGTCAAAATTCATTCTTCTGGAGATCAACAATAATTTACCATTATAATGGACAAAACCATATATGCAATAAATAAATATGATATATGTTAGCAATATTAAATCAGTGCAAGGAAGGAGGCAATCAAGCGGGGAAGCTATTCAAAAAGTATATAAGGAGAACAGAATTTCTTTTAAATGTTGGGCAATATTGTGCCAGAGAAAGTGCAGAGATACTCACATGAGGTATGATCAAAAATTACAGTGAATATTACCTTAAAATATTTATTACAGTAAAAAATACCTTGCCCTTAATCTGCCTAAAAATACTTTGCACGGATTCATATATGCTTTGATCATTCTTGCTACTTTTGAAGTAGTTCTTTTTTTATATATGTACTACATATTTAGTTATCAGCTGATAGACGTTTAGTTTCCATTTCTCAATTATTATGAATAGGGCTACAATAAGCCCAGGAGTCTGAGTGCAACTTTGACATGCTGATTTCATTTCTTTTGGATGAATAGTGGAATTGCTGGGTCATACAGTGTGTTTTTTAGGGTTTTAGGTGGTACTGGGACTTTTTTATTTTCCTTTAGTGCATGTTTGTAGTACATAATGATTACATTTATCCTGGGGAGTTGGTACATGTACATGACATATCTTAAAGTTTTTTTCTTCTTCTACCCCTCCCATCCTTCATTGTCCTTTTTCATGTCTTTAGTTGTGTTGGCTTGGTTGCTTCATTGTCTTGAATCTATTTAAAATGCTTACTTTTCATGGCCATTGTGACTTTGTGGAAGAGCTAGAAGTCTCAAGGTTCCAGGTCCAATGAATAAGGTGGATGAGAACACAGCATCGGGTTTTTATGAAGCTGCCTTTTCACTGAATGGTGCTCAGCAGCAGCATTCACAATACCTTCAGATACACCTCACAGAGACACTAAAGAGGACTCCGAGAGCTGCTTTAGAAGAGACAAGAAAAGTGGGATAATTCTTTTAAAAATGTGGAGGGGTATTTTGCTGGAGATTAATGGCAATTTGTGTTTTACTGTAATAATTATTTTTATTTTAAACATTCACTATATATTTTGATGACATCTAGTATATAGAGAAATGGAGATACTCTAGGTACTAAGATACATATACGAAGTAGAGTAGGAATCAAAAGATGAAGCATTTTCAACTCTATAGGAACAGGCAATTGAATGGAGAGTGAAAGCAGTTATGTGGAAAAGTGTACTTTACCTTATATGTAAAGCATAGCGATCAAAGAGAAAGAACACAAGCTACTCAGAGGCACCATCTGAAGACAGGCACAGAAGCATGAAAGAGCCCCTCTTGGTGTGTGTGGCCACTGGGCTTCAAAAAGAGGGTGGGCTGCAAGGAAGGCAGGGTATTAGGCAAGAATGCCTCAATAACTACGGATTAAATATATGGAGGTTTTTCCTCTGTCTTAAAGAGAACTGTGCAGAGGGGAAGCTTAGGTTAATTTTGGGACCTCAAAGACATCACTGTTGGCATCTTCCAAGTCCTCCCTGCCTCTTCTGCTGTTCTTGACACCCACGCTTCACTAGACATCTGAGGCAGCTCTAGACGTCTATGTCCAAGGCATGAAGATGGGGAAATTGTGCTTATTTAATACATCTATCAAGGAAATACAATCTTTCCCTGAAAATGTATCTCTCTGTCCTGGGAGTATATGTGGCAGTATTTATACAGTACTCAATATAGGTCATTGGTTCTCCAGGGGCACAAGGATGACCAGGAAAAAGAGAGAAAAAATATTGTCTTCACTTGTTGGAATTAAATGTTACAAACATAAGCATGAGCATATTTAGGTTGCAAATTTAATCTCACTAATGTTGCAAAAAAATATATGGGAATTGATCACAGTGTCTGCCTCAGGTAGATAAATGGAGAGAGAGAGACAGAGACAGAGAGACAGAGACAGAAAGAGAGAGAGAGAGAGATTCACAGAGAAGAAAGTGCTTCAGAAAGTTAATGAAGAAATGATAAAAGATAAAATTATTATTTAGCTCTCAGTAGCTGAGAATAAGCATAGAATAAAATTCCAATGTACTTCAAAAATTAATATTATAGAGATGGTAAAATTATTATTGGTTTTTATATTCCTCTACATATTTACAAATTTGCTGCAGTGAAGAAATGTTAGTTATGTAATCAAGAAAAATCAAACATTATTATTAAAAAATAGCTATCCAATAAGATAATGGTCTGGAGAAGAGAAGTAGACCATCTGAGAGCTATGTGGGTAGTTACATGAAATATACCATCTCTAGATAATTGAATCAGATCACACAGAAAATATGGGGAAAATTAGGCATCCCCAAGAGTAGAGAAACATTAAGTAGTTTGTTTTCAGAAGCCAATTCATACCAGTTCTTGAGGGCAGATTACAAAAGTGTTTAGAATTTTATGAGACTGCTATCAAGCACAGCTTTATTTAACTCTTACAGTTAAACAACTAAAGGCAATAAATATTCCAAATCATCACTTCCTAATTATGTTACTGTGTTTACTATTATGCGTGTTCCAGAGGTTATGGCTATTTTATAAGGACGGTAGGATCACTCGACAACTGTGAGCCACTGAGCTTCTCTGCCCACTCCATGGTCATCTACATTAAATTGGCAGCCTGAAACATGACATGGCAATTTTTATGCTTGGAAAGTGGACAACTACTGTCAATCAGGTCACGGCTTGTTGTTGTATTAATTTAATATACATAAAAAGTAATTGAAAAATAGTGTTAAAATTTAAGCCTAAATTGTGCCTTATCCATTAATAATACATTGCAGGTCACATGGAAATTTGAGAGAGTTTATTATTATTGCAATAAGCACCATAAAATCCTTCTAATCTCCATAAAGATTGGACATGTAGCTACCACATGACCCAGCAATTGCACGTGTGGTCATTTATCCCAGAGAAATGAAAACTTATGCTCATATGAAATACTGTACATGAGTGTGTACAACAGCTTTAATTCTGATAGCTCTAATCTGGAAGCAGCACAGCCTTTCTTCAATGGCCAAATGGTTAAAGCAACAGTGGTGCATCAAACCCATGGAATATCATTTGACAATAACAGTAAAGAAGCTAAGAATACAGGCAACAACCTGGATGATTTTTCAGGTTGATTAAGAATTACGGTTAGTGAGAAAAGTCAGTCCTAATGAGACACACTGTATAATACCATTTGTAGTGCATTCTAGAAATTGAAATATTATAGAAAAGCAGGCAGATTAATGGTGACCATGTTTTAAAGAGTGTGTGGGGGTAGGAAAAGTGGAAATGCCTTTAAAATAAGGGGAATATTTATGGAGATGGAAGTGTTCCAAGTCTTGACTATATTAACATTAATGTGTTGGTTATGATGTACTATACTATAGTGTTGATATAGTGTTGCTAAAATGAGAAATTAAAACTCAAGTATTACTGGTATAAATACAAAATAGTAAATCAACTTTGAGAAACAGTATGGCCGTTTCCTTTAAAACATTACACAAGTACCTACTATGCAATCCGGTCGTTCCACTTTGAGGTATTTTTCCAAGGCAAAAGAAAATAAGCCCACCATCCCCGGCAACTTGTACCTGTCTCTAGCAATATTGGTGAATTTTCACTTAGTGAATTCACTGAGTGAAAAAAAGTCAACTAAAAAGAGTTCACGTTATATATTTCCATTTATATAAAATTCAAGAAAATGCAAATGAATCTAAACATAGGAAGCATGGCAGTGGTTTGCTGAAGATATAAATGTGGGAAGAAATGAGAGCCAGGAAAAGGAAGAAAGGATAAATTACAAAGGAGATCAAAGAAACTATAATGGATGATATGTTCTCTATTTTCATTCTAATGAAGATTTCAGAGTTAAAAACATCACATCGAACTCTGTAAACGTACAACTTATCATATATCAAACTTCTTTTTAAAGAGGGAAAAATATAGGTCATGAGAAAACTGTGAGATGAGGAGGGGAACTGAAGAAGATTAGACGTAAGAAAATAACTTATTTTTTACTGTTGCATGAAGAAAAGAGAATACAATGGATGCAAATATGTACAGACAGGTTGCATAATGAAGAGTGAATTTCGCAGTAACTAACTGGTATTTTCCTTTTTATGTTTTGCATTTTCTGTAAGGTATTAGGAAAGACTGTCTACTTACATTGATCATGGAAAATACAGATGAAGTTTGAGACAGCCATCATGAAATTTCAAGCAATAGTGTTGCTTCTCCTAGTGATCTTTGATTTTTTGTTTATGATAGATTCTCTTATACCATGTTCTTATGTCATCTTTTACTATTCCTTCATAATATGTGTCCCTGCCATTGCTTCACATGGATCTATGTGGCTTAGAGATTTTTCTGTGGCAGGGCCAAAATATCAGACACCCACACAGAAAGGAGAAGTTTATTTTGGCTCACGGTTTTAGTACCTGGTTGTCTGTCTTCAAGGAAGGAAGAGAATGGCAGAGATACACAGTGGGGGAAAAGCTGCTCAGCCCCTGGCAGCCAGGAAACAGAGAAGAGAGGAGCTAAGAACAAGAACACAACCCCCTTCAGTGCAGTCTCCTACCAACCAAATCTCGGGTCCTGAAAGAAACTCAGCTATAGCAACCCCAATGATCCAATCTCCTTCCACACGTACATGAGGATTTTGAGGTCCATGTTTTATTTAAACCATAGCACCATGTGATTATAGTCTTTTTCACTTGCGGGATTAGAAAATGATCTCTATGAAAGAGAAAACTATTTTTGCTACCTTCTGAATTCCCAGTCATGTTCTAGGGGGTTGCTGGTCAGACATAGGAGCCATAGGAAATAAATACTGAAGGAGTGATTAAGGTAACCTAGAGGGATTGCCTGGTAATGGTGATGGGGGGAGAAAAACTGGTGGTCATGATTTCTCAGCAGTACCTTATCTGAATGGTGTTGTTATTTTTTCCAGCAGTATTTGGTCACCACAAGGTGTATAGGCACCTAGAAAATGGACAGCTGATTCCCAGATACCCATACAACAGAAGCATGCTGGACAATAACATTGACTCGAGGTAGATTACAAATGTGCTTTCAAAGAGAAGCTAGAGTGAAGAAGAATTGACTTTAATGACCATAACTTTATAAATAGCTGAAAGGAGTCAATAAAACTGGCCATTGGTTGCTTACAAGTGAATTGATTAGATATTGAATAGCTAGTTGCTTCCATGATGATAGCTATGGAAAAACTTAAATGGAGTTCATTCTTTAATATCTAGGTTGTTTTATTCACTCCTTTTTATTTTAAAGAGAATAATAAAAAAAAGCAATAGGAAAATAACAATAACATACACAAAAACAAAACAAAGCAAAAACAACAAAAATAAGACAGGGTTTCAGAACAAAATGATAGGAATTAACAGTGGTTGTTATATTACACAGTGTTATCTTCAATGAACTTGCTCAGGTTAGCAGGTGTAAGAATGCAAGATTTGTCAGCCCATTAAAGAAAATCAAAAATAAAAACAAAACAAAAAAAAAAAAAAAACACTAGAAACAATACAGAATTTCACTAGACAAGATAGTAGGAATTCCCCAATGGTTGTTATATTGGAGGTTGTCTTCAAATTAGTTGTTCAGATTACCAGATGTAAGCATGCAAGTTCTTTTAATCATTATTTTTTATTGTAACTGTGGTAAAATCTCAAATACAATCATGTTCTTTAAATTAGAAGTTGATTTATTGGCAGAAAATGCTGCGGAAAATCATGTGAGCAAGGCATCTACTTGGAGAAACATACTGTCATGCTCTACCCTTCTACAAATCCTCATCCTTTTAAATATGATCTTGAAGCTTCTTCCCATACAAAACGTAACTGTGTTTCTTTGTCTCTTAAATCTGGGTTAGAGGTGCAGCTTGCTCTGACCACAAAAAAAGTGACAAAAATGAAGATGTGCCATTTTTAGGCTAGATCTGAGGAGACTTTGCACTGAACGGGCTTTCTCTCTGGCACCTCTACCTGGGCCAGCTGGCCAGGAGTTGGCAAACAGGAAGTGGGGGAAGCCAACCACCCTAGATCAGTTATTTCTTCTGCTGACTCTGTTCTTAGAGAGACAAGGGTGGAAGAAATTATGTAGCTAAAAATGATATCAGGGAGCACAGGTTGCAAGGATGAAGAGGTTAGTACATGACAAGTGAAACGGAAAGGGCAACTCCAGCTATGACTTCATGTCTGCCCTAGTCAAAGTCTGCTCTAAAATATGAAAGTAAAATCTAACCAAACTCAGGAAAAGATTATTTTTAAGACCTGTGTTTTTGTCATACTTTTCCCAACAAATTTATTTGTTGTCTTTATATTCCTAAATCACTATTCTAACATTATGATACTTTGGGGAAATGCTGGACTAAAGATCTATGAATGAGTTTTTAAATCCTAGGTATGATTTTACTACAGATGTTCATACCATATTGTGCTTTGATCATGTGTTAAAGGCATCTGTTATTTTTATCTATTCAGAATTCATCTTATTTTCTGTTAATAGATTCTCTGCTTCCAAGAGGAAAATCATTCTGTAATGTTGGACTGGAGATAAACCCTAAAATAGTAAATATAAACTCAAACTTGACTATTCACAATATTCTATAATTCCAATTGGCTCAGGAGTAAATATGCTTGGGTTCATGTAAGAAAAAAAATCCTCAAAAGGCATTCTGTGCTGTATTTACTGAGAAAGACTGTCCTTTTCCATTGGATTACTAATCTTATAAAATGCAGGTCTAAGGCATCTGGAGTCTTCTTTCTTATTGTTTGTCAGAGATTTTATGAGATATACAGAGAAAGGGTGCCCTGATAATATCATTTAAGTCCCTGAATTGAGGCCTGGCTGAAACTTCTGTGCCAGTAGACTTTCTAGATGTGTAAGCCCATAAATCCCCTTTAATACCCAATGCAATTTCAACTGTGTTCCCATTTTTTATAACAAATATATCATACCTTTAAAATATTTGAGGTCCCCTGATCCACCCTGAAGGCATTAACCTGCTCGATCAAAACAATGACTGTATCATTCTTTGAAGTCACAAAGCTAATCACGGGTGCAAGGAAAGGAAACCACAGCACTCCCAGGTAAGTTTCTGAGATAGTAACACAGGATAAAAGCACATACATACAAGCAATGTCTTGGAATTAGAGCAAAAACAGACACAAAACACACACGAAATATGGAAAAGCAGTATCTGACATTTTAACATAGACTATGAAATGCTTAACTCAAAAACAATGGGGCAAGTGAAGTCAATTTGCATTGTGTATGTGTTCATGGGAAACAAGGACAGTTTCTGGAGGTGCTAGTTAATCGGGATCTATCAAGTCTGACAATTCCCAGAAGAAGGAAGAAGGAAAGAGACAGATATCTGCTCTCCATGAAGCAACACTAGATGCGATTTTTCCCCATTGCCTCCAACATCTCTCTTATTGGATGGCACCATGTACGTGTTTAGCACACACCCAGATATGTGTTCAGCACACACCCAGGCTTGAGTATTCACTTTCTTCTGGCCGTGTGCCTGGGTATGCTCCTGCTGCTTTAATCACTACTACAGAAGGAAAGAAGAATCCCAACGTGTATCCTTTACCGATCTGTTTCCTAAAACCATCCATGAGGCCGTTTAGGGAAATCTCCCTTCCATTATGCCTGTTGCTTCTGTAGAAGGCCAGCAGTAAGTCAGCAAAGTCACTGACTTCCCCCCTGACCCAGATGCCATGGACATTTAATCTCTGGGGACATTGGTTCCTTGAGAAAGAAGGGACAACTGTGTGTGACTGGCAAGAGCCCCTTGCGAAGAACGTTTCTGGAGAACACATCTATTTTCATGTCCCAACAGCTCACAGAAACACTTCCCTCAATAGAGCACTTACAGTTCCAATGCACTTGAGCAGTAATCAATTCCTAAAAGAGAAGTAGCTGGTTATTCACTATTTATACGTCCATAAAGAGAAAGGAGCCATTCACCAAAGAAAGTCTTACAATCAATTTGTACTTCAGGATTTTAAAAGGACCTTTGGGAATATTAAACCTCAAGCCATCCCTGAGAGGTAGACAGGAAGAAAGATGTTGTCGTAGTCATTTTATGAGTGCAGAAACTGAAAGAAGGATGGAGCAAACATTACTAATTCAAGCCATGTAGCAACTACACGGCCCAGCCAAGATTTGAAAGCGCATATCCAGAAGACACAGGCATTCATTTATTAATAAAATTTGAAGACCTCCTATTATGTTCTTACCACTGTTTAGATTCTGGACATGTAAGTTTGACCTAAAATTGTATCACTCACATCAACATAAATCCTGGCATAATTTCTTGTGGAAGAGAGGAAAGAGTCATGTTAAAATGAACAGGTTAAGAAGTGCTTCATAGTGTATGTCAGGATACACTATTTTATTCAGTATGTTGTAACTGAATAAAATAATACTGGAGCAAAAAGGCACTTCAAAAAGTGGTTCACAGGCACAGCAAAGAATTCCTCATGAAGGAAAAAGGCCAAGTCTACTCTGTATAAATTGTACAGTTAAAATAATGAGAGAGGTATCCCAGCATAGATGTCATATCTGACATAGGTCTTAATGCATCCCTGGAACGGTTTGTGCAAGTGAAAGACAGAATACACCGGTAAGAACGGAGGTGTGGGGAGGCATAGAGATCATATATGAATTCGTGAGACTCTTATGGAGGGTGTACAGGATACCAGAGGTGAAGGCAGGAGATGAACAAGGGAGAAGCAATTATTTTCAAGACCATAGCTTATATCTTCTCATTAACAGTAAAACGTTGTCCCCAAAATTCACATACTTTTTCCTTACATATAAATCTTCAAGCATATTTCTCCCATGAATTTTTATTTCTCCTCACTTCTGCTTTACACAATATGAAAGCTCTGAGCAAAAAAATCCTAACTCCTAGACTAAATATTAACATCTGACACAAAACTATCCTTAGAATTCCAGAGCCCTGGCAAAGAAAAGTAAATATTTTTGAAGATGACATATTTGCATGGATTTCTGCCTGACTATATTATTTTACTTCACAAATCAATCACCAAGATATTAAAGTTAAGATAAACTCCTCTTTTTTTTGTTTTTTTGTTTTTTTGTTTGTTTGTTGTTGGTATCAGGAACCGAACTCAGGACCTTGCACTTGCCAGGCAAGCGCTTGTGCCACTGAGCTGAATCCTCTGCCCCAAATCCTCTTTTATAATACACAGAATATGATATGCCCCTGTTTCGGAAGACTGTGTTTTGCTGAATTAGCTCGTAGTTACACTATGTAACAGGATGTTGTAAAATCACTTTGATAAACGTATAAAACTCCATTTCAGTACACTTCATGTCCTCTCAGATTAACCCAATGTCATTTTTAAACCTCATCTTTTGTACTGTTCAAAACATTTTATTATTTGTTCAAGAATTATGCCTTGAGAGCATTTTATGTACAAGGCATGAGTTTAGGTGATACCATGATACAATTCCATGCACTAAAAATGCCATCAGATTCTCCAATTCACTTTTTGTGTGACAAGACAGAATAAGATTAAATGTGCTTACTTAGAAGTCATCATACATTATTTGCTTCTTCAAGCATCCATTTTTGCTAAAAATGTGCACACTAAGTGTACATTTCTAACTCTTAGTGGTCAATTATTATATAGTAGCTACTTTTCCTTATTAATAAAATTCCTTTAGTAAGTTAGATATTTCACCTGGTTTTATATCATTGTAGTAAATTTTCTGTTTATCGTACTCAATTTTGTGGCCTGAGGACTCCTTTACATTCCTAAAATTTGTTGAAGAATCCCTCAAAAACTTTTTCACTTTTGTAGCAGTTATATTTGTCAATACTTAATATATTTAAAATTAAAGTTGGGAAATTTAAAAAATATTTATTTACAAATTTAGTTAAAGTGCCAATAAAATGCCATTAGAAATTAATATATATATGTCTATGAAATTAATATATGATGTGTAATTAAAATATATAGTTTAAATTTTAAAAGTTCATTACAATAAAAGACACATTGACACTAATCTCCCACAAAACTACCCCCCGTCACTTCAGTTACACTTATGCCACCATTTTTGTCACTTTCCAAAGCAGTTCTGGAAATCTTCTTTCATGTCTTTGTGACATATGATAAAAGAAAATGATAAACACTGCTGCTGAGCATCATCCAATGGAAATGCAAGCTTCTGAAAGCATTATGGTATGTCTTCATCTCCCAGAGAAATAAAAGCTGGGAACATGCAAGCTCTGATTTTTATTCCCAAGGTCAAAATGACTTTGAAAAGTAAACATTTGAAATTGATCCAGGACACTGAAGCACCCTGGACAGAACAGCTAAAGACATTCATGAAAGAAGATTTCCAGTACTGCTTCAGAAAGTGGCAGGAATGATGGGATACATGTGTTTAAAAGGGGGGGCAGGAATTTTAAGGTGAGTGACATTGTGTCTTTTCCTGTAATAATTTTTAAATTATATATTCACCATGATTTTAATCACACCTCATAGTGTCCAAAACAAAGAGATAATTAGTAAGAAATTTTTAATTTTGAATACTTTTCAGTGTTTAGATTAATAAAGCTTGTTCAGTTATCTTACCCACCCCGCCATGCAATGTGTTGTAATGACCGACCATATGTTCCTTCTTTAGAACACATCCTTATATTTGTGAGAGAATGAGAGAGCAAAGGCAATAATGCCTCGGTTGTATGAAAATCTTGATTTTGTGCCTGTCTTGTAAAAAGATTACCCTGATAACCCTGCAATCCCAGCCTAAGGAGGCTGAAGCAGGACGATGGCCTGGAGTTTGGGTCCAGCCTGGGCTACATAGTGAGTTCAAGCCAGCCTCAACTACATAATGAGACCCTGTCTCAAAAATCAAACAAACAAATCAATTATGGAGACTCCAGAATTTCTGGAGCATACTTTGAGAACCACTGTTTCAGATACTAAACTCAAGATCAGGACTGTTTGCTTCTGAAATCTGTAGGGTCACATTCTTTAGAAGGCTCCTTCTACAGGAAGTTCCTATTTATTGAACTTTGTGATGATAGAGGAAGTAACAGCAAATTCATTTATGTGACTAAAATATGAAGACAGCACACATGCAACAGCTTTGATGGAAAGATTTAGAGGTTCGATTTCCAATAGTCCAAATTATTACTATCTATTGCCTTCAGCTCCAAGCTGCTCTACCTCTACACATTGTTTCCTCCTTCCAATATGTTCTCCCATGTATTTACCATACCTTTCTCTCCCCATACTCCAATGCTAGTGATCAAAACCAAGGCCTCTAGCATGCTAGGCAAGTGGTCTTCTACTGAGTTACACTTGTAGCCCAATAAACCCTTCCTTAGATGACCTTAGGACTTACAAGACTTACATAGCTGTGCATAAGTGACACCTTCTTAACGTCTTCAATCCTAGCTTGCTTTATTGCTTCCATTAATATTATCCTTTTATTTTAAATCTTTGGATGTAGACTGCTTCTTATCATGTGGCCCTTGCAAATTCTGGTTTTTTCCCCAAATACCAATCTTCTTGCTCTAAATAGGTATTTTTCCTTTAAATAACCACTCCTTGTCATTCCTAGGAAACATTTTCCTAAGTGTTTCCCTCTCAAGACAAGGTTAATTTATTTAACTACACTACCCTACTTTTTCCCTTAAAATTATTTAACACAATTGTATTTTTTAAAGTTTTCCCCTCATCCCTTGGTTAAGGTCAGGCTGTGCCACTAGAACATAAGCTTCCTGAAGGTAGGAACCCTGTTACGTTTTTAAAATAATTTTTGTTTTTCCTTATATTCCTACGACTGAGCAGCAGGAATGAATAAATATTTTGGTATACGGTGAATGAAAGAGATAATGAGTGAAGGTCTGCAGATCTTTTCATAAAAAAATGATGAAACTGATTCATCCTGAAAGTCCACTTTTCATCTCAAAACCTAGATTTTTTTCAGGCATAAAGAAGAGATAACAAATATTAGTGAACTTATACAAAAAATAATAATTGAACATTTATAATATTGTATTAAGAGGTGGGATATAGTGGTTAAAATTTACTCATGCCATACTCAAGTTCATATTCTTATGGGGGAAACAGATAAAATACAGATAAAGTGACAAATATCATACACACAACTTGTGACGAGTGTACTACGCACGTAGTATTCACATAAGGAATCTAGATAGAGCCGAACCACAGGCACTTACATTCTACTGGCTGGTGAAAACATGGGCTTTGACCCTAGCTTAGCTACATATTCATGCTAATGTCTTCCATTTCTTTTGTTCTTCTGTTCCCAATAGAGTGATAATAATAGAATCTCAAAAGGCCACAAAAATCAGATGAGGCAGGTAAAGCAAAGTATAATCCATAGAACTGTTCCATCCATTTTAGGTTTTATCTTGAATTGCTTGATATATCTTCTCTGGTCTAGTTCTGTATGGAATACATTGCAACCTGCCATTCACCTGCCATTCTACTGATTTGTTTAAGGATGTAGTGACAGCTTACCCATCAGAAAG
The DNA here is from genome assembly GCF_000276665.1 of Chinchilla lanigera. Lineage (NCBI taxonomy): Eukaryota > Metazoa > Chordata > Mammalia > Rodentia > Chinchillidae > Chinchilla > Chinchilla lanigera. The sequence continues at coordinate 4,872,001 of NW_004955422.1, read as the reverse complement.
ACGTACCTTACTGTGTAGACTCCTTGAGTTATCATCACTCGCCACGGATCACTCCCAAGCTGAAAGCATTCTCTCTGCTTCCAAAGCTCAGCTATATAGTGCCATGCTTCTTATATTACTAGCTGTTCTTCTTCTAGTTCTATTTCTTCTTTCTCCCCATGCATTTAATGCTGTCTTCACAAACAGTTCCAGAATGTGTGCTCCTCTACATACCTTTTCCCTTCTAAGTTACATGTTAGAGAGAGCAGTCTTCATAGTCAAGTTCTGACCTCTTCTTCTTCTCTTGCATGGCTTAAGTCACTATTTAGATTACACAACTAGTTCTCTCAAAAACTTATAAATATTAAATAAGAAAGTTAGATATGAAGTGCCTAGCTCTGTGCATATAACGTATCAAATATGCAATTAATTTTATCTCCTCCCTCTTGAAAATCTTCACCAAATACTACAACGTCATTTAACTTGAAGGTAATCAAAATTATAGTTATTTCCTCTTATATGTAAGTTTTCCAGGAAGAACATGTTTCGGTAAGTAATTTTAGTGTTTACAGAAAACTCTTCTGTCCTGAGGCTCTGTGTTTTTAAAGATTTATGCATGAGTGTTTTAATTCCCAAACATATCCTCATTGTACATTTGTATTACACATCTGAAAATGCCACACTTCATACAGTCTGATGAGCAATTAAAAGTTTGGGATTTAGAGATAAATTACTAAATTTGACTATTGTTTCCTAACTGCATCATTCTGTGACCCTGAACAAGTTACTCAACTTCTCTTTGGACAATTTATTTTCACCTGTGAAATGAGTATTTAACGGAAGTAGTTCATTGATTAGACTGTTTGTATATGAGCAAACTACTTAAAGAAGCATGTGGCATTTAGTAAGTATTCACTTAATATTGGATATTATCATCTTGAGAAATCATATTGCTAGGAAGAAAGTTGTTGCATTGCCTGTCAAAACATACCATATCACTACTTGGCTAGGCATTAACTTCATCCTGCATTGAAGACTACTGCTATCTTCCTTCCTTAACATCCTCTCTGCTTGATACTCCAGGGAGGCAGAATATTCACTCCTGGCTTCACAGGAATATCAAAAGGGTTCATGAGATAACATCTATAAAGCCTTTGGAGCTCCCTGGAAGCAAAGTGTTTGATAAATAAAAGGTTATTACTATTGCCAGTGATATATTACTGTAACCTTTCTCAGCTCAGAGCAATCATGAAGTGACTGGCAAAACTTGAAGCACAAACAACAATCACTCAATACAGCTGGGATGTAACAGTCATAGCACAAATAACCATTGATTCCTCAGGGCCTCTAGCCATCTAAATGCACAGGTTTCATCAGGGGCATAAAAGGCTCTTGAAATTAACTCAGAGGGGATCTGATATAGAAAGTACTCAAGGTTCAGTCCATTGAGGAGATCAGCAGGCGGACACTGGCTTAAACACTCAAAATTATGTTGAAAAGTACAACTCAATCAGTAAAACTTAAAGGTTAGTTTCCAAACTGGACAAGCACAGGACATGGCTCAAGATGGAATTCTCTTGTGTCTGCTTGGTCTACATTCTTACAATCACATAGTGAAAGTTTACCTTCTATAAAACAGGCTATTACCGTATTATTCACATTTTCATCCCTGGGGTAAACTATCTAACACTCATAACTTAAAGGAAGCAAGGTTCACTTCAGTTTACAGTTCCAGTGGGATCAGTGCATGGCTAGACAGCAGCAAAACAGAAATAGCATGGTGGAAGGGCCTGGAGGAGAACAGCTGTGCACATCATGGTGGTGAAGAAGCAGAGGGATAAGAGGAGAACACAAGGACAAAGATATACCCTTCTAGGTCTTACCGTAGTAACCCACTTTTAAGGCCCTATCTCTTAATAGCACTCTCCAAACTATCCAAACTCCACAGAGGTGTTTTCTACTCATTTCTTATTTCATTCAGCATCTTTCTTTCCTCTAACACGTTTTATTCAGCACTCCTCTGTAGGCTTGTGAGAATCGGAGGAAACTAATCTAAGAGGCTCTTGTTGTCCAAAAGTTCACAATCCAGGAAAGGAGGCCAGGATTAATAAAAATTGCACATTCATAAATAGTGATAAGTTTTATGAAGGAAAGATTCAGAGCACAAGAAAAGTAAAGAACAAATGGACTACTTAACTTACCTTACAAGCTGGTACTTTTTACTAAACTCCAAAGTCCTAGAATGCAGAAACTATGTCATTTCTTATTACCTCATGTTTTACCATCAGGTCATTCTCAATCTGCAGTAAACTCAGCTGCTCTTAGTTTAACTGATCTGCACCCATCAGGATTTGTGTCTGTGTATCTCACGTTGGACTAATAACTGGAGAAGTGATTGAGCCACTAGGTCATCATGTTCCATACACGTAACCCACTGATGGGTCTGTAAGGCCACGGAAACACAAATCAAAAGTATCTGTGCTTCTCACTGTCATATTAAACTTCTAGAGACTACTGTATTCTAAGTGAACATGGTAAAGAAAGATGAGAAACTGAAAAATGAATAGATATCTTGGTAGTAGAATGCAAAAATCTAATCAGGTTTAGGAACAGAAGATTTGAATCCAAACCATCAAATTATTTGTGGCTCCTTAAATAAATAGTATCAATCAAAACATTGTATAACCTTCTATGATTTAAAGTGGCCATGAAAATTGTAATTACAATTTAGCTAATCCTAAGAAAGTCTTCAGCTCTCTCTACAAGTGATAGATGACGAATGTGTATAGACCACCTTCTTGTGTGGGGATGAAAATATGAGTCAGCATAAGAAAGGTTTTTATTTATCTTCTTACCTAGAACCATGTTCTTTGGTTTAGAGAGGTTTAGAGATTCATTCAGAGAAAGGATAATTTTGACTCTCACAAAGAATTGGAAAATCATAGCCAATAGAAAACTGAAAAGCATCAAGAGATTAATAACTAAGATTCCTCCCAGGAGATTAAAATGACACCTATACAACATTAGAATGAAAAATTTAAATGGAAAGTTGCCTCTGAATTGACCCCTTTTGCATTTTTTCAACTGCTTATAAGGAATCTACAGTGAAGAAAGGCATCCTGCTTACCACTCATGTGGCTCCAGAGAAAATTAAAATCAGAGCCCTATCTTATTAAGGCAAATGGAATAGAGTTTTCATCCGACCAGTTCCAGTGTTGGAGAACCAAACACATCCAGACAGAGAGTATTCATTATGTGCTCTGCAGTAGATAAGTTGTGTAGCTTCTCAAAGTGTATTCTCTCATTTTCAACAGAAGAAGAATAATAATTTCTGCATAAGAAATAAGTTAACATAGGGGAAGTTGTAATGGTTCATACAAAGGAAGCAGCCCCCAAATATTATCAACAAGAATAATATTTATTTCTGTATCTTTGTTTTTCTCTATGGGGTAAGTTTTGTAATGCAAGAAGCAGTAAGCAAAAGTTGGAATCAATTTTGACTGACATAGTTCTTAAAGTACAAAAACTTACTAGTAGAGACCAAGAATACTACTCAATATTGTACAACACATGACTTCCTCTCAACAGGAAAACATTATCTGACACAAATGTCAATAATACCAAGGTTAAAAACTCTGCCTTGTTCTCTATTATCCTCAGTTCAACATCTCATGATAGTTTAGAAGAATTTAAAAGGCACTTTCTGATAGCACATACACATGTAATTTAAAAAGATAAAAACATAAATATGGTCAAACACTTGATGGCCAAGAAAATAAATATGGTGGGTATTTTATGCCTTTTCATGGATCAAGTGAAGCTCATTACTTAACATACCCAACAATGCCATATGGAATGGAGCATTGTCTTCTTTTTAGAAACGAGAAAACTGAGTTTAAAAATGTTCATAGCTGGGGCTGGGGATTTAGCTCAGCAGCACAGCACCTGCCTGGCAAGCGCAAGGTCATGAGTTCAATTCCTGGTACCAAAAAAAGAAAACCAAGAAGAAAAAGAACGTTCATAGCTGATGTTAAGTAACTCAGGTACCACGAGTTAGGGCGGAATTGGAACCCACTTTCTTATGGCAGCACCTCCCATAATTTTCCTGTCTCCTGTGCTGTCAGGGATAAATGGCAAAAGGGGTGGCACAGAGGCTCCTTACTGAGGTGCTTCCTCAGGTAGTAGATTTTGGGGGGAAAAAAGAGCCATATGGTGTCTCTGAACCTGTGACAAGGTGAACTTCTTGCCTCAATTTTAAGTCATCCTAAAGTCCTCCATCTTTTCCCTGACCAAGTCAAGGCCCCATATTTGCAGGCACTGTGTTTGGTATTTGATTCCATTCTCCCCTGCAGACTCGCCTACAAGCCCTTGCATTTCCGGCACTACCAGCTGCATCTAGAATTTCCACGTCCTCCACTGTTGTAATGGACTCTCTAAGTCTCAGTCTCTCTCCTTATGATCTTTAAAATCCAATTTAGCTGGAGTCAATTGCCTTTGTGTTTCTCCATTCCTATATAATTGCAAGTCTTCCAATTCTTTCTAGCTCCTTCCATTCTCTCCTTGCTACTCCTCACTAATTGAGGTCAATATATTCACCTTCATGTGTTTGGAGAACACAAACAACACACTCATAGAAGACAGTCTTTTTAGGTTATGTTCATGGTAGCCATTTTGTTACAACAGTGAAGTTGATAAAATTGACATCTAATTACAACTAACAAGCGTGGTCTTCTTAAACTTAAAGAAAGCAGTGGAGATTGCTTTGTACATCCCGTCCATATTCATATAGAAACTAACAGTTCCCAAGTTCAGGGTCCCTACATCAGGATCCTGGCTATACTGTGACTCGGGGTCTAGTTCTTGGTTGGGCTCAAAGGACAAGAAAGGTACCTAGAAATTCACTGAGAGGTCCAAATTATTGACACTCCTCTAACTACGCTAAGAAAAGTATGTACGATTAAATAAAAAAGCTGGGTCTGTTTTGGGGATCAAGAAATAAAGTTAGGGACTTTCTGAAAGGGATGCATAGTAGAACCAGGAGAAGAAAAGGACAAGAATCAAGCAGAATGCACTGGTAAAGCTTGGACAAGTAAGGCAGGAAATCATGACTTCTACTATGAATGGATTCTGTCACATAGCCTTAGTGGTGAATGATAGTTTGAGTTGTATTAAACTTGGAGACATAACCAAACTTCAGAGAAGGTGGAAAGGCCAATTCCCCACTCTACAATACAGAGGAGCATGTTGCTAAAACCATCACTGGTGCAAAGAATCTAACAAAAACTGCAAGAACATGGATTTTTGAAAACGCATGGATTATTCATTAGAAGAGCGGGTGGGATAATATTGTTTAAGATTGAAAGTTGCATTTCAAAGGTCCAGGTTCTGTTTTCAGGTACATCAAATGCCAGGCTCTCCAGCAGAATTGATGAGAGGTGCACCACTGTAGAGTTACACATACTTCAGAGAGACAGCCCTGGCCTTGTCTCCTTTGATCTTTATCTAAACCTAGTGAGAGCAGAGTTTCAGATGATCATATTCTCAATTCAAAGAAGGCAGAAACCAAACCTCTGAGAAATATAGTGACTACAGGCCTCATGATAAAGTTATGGGAAGAACTATAATCCAGTACACTGCTGTAAAACTCATTTCACCTTCCTAGCCTGTAAGAGTGCCACGCCAGACTCTCATTGCTAGAATTCAACTCCAAGCACACCAACACACTGGGCATAAGACCTCAGGCACCTTATGAATTTCTTTGTGTTTCAGTTTTCCTCTGTAAATTGTGAGTATTTCCTCTGTAAACTGTGACTATTCAAAAAACTTTAAGTTTTCATTTCATTTCATTATTTTTTGATCTTACTAGATGTCTTAGCTGCTTTCTTCATTGCTGAGACACACTTTTATTTTACCTCACAGTTTGTGGAGATTTTGGTCCATAGTCAGCTGGCTCCAACACAGGAGTGCAAGGTACAAGCCCAGTGAAGGAAAGCTGCTCAATGTATGATGCAGAGGAAGCAGAATATCAAAGCAAGAGCCCAAGCTGGCCTCAAACTTGCGGTGATTCTCCTGCTTCGGCCTCCCCAGTATTGGAATTACAGGTGTGTGCCACCATGCCCAGCTGACTTATCAGTTTCTTGTATGCTTCTATCATCCCACATACATACTAAAATATAATATTTTAAAAGAAATGTTTATTTTGTCTGTTTTGTTCACTAACAACTCTGAACTCTGTAGTGGTGTCTGAAATATATCATGTGATCAATAAGTATTTATAGCTTAATGAGGTACAGGAGTATAGGGTCACAAAACCAGCTGAGCAAGTGAGCGTGACCTGTCAACCATGGAAACCCAGAGTGTCTCAGTTACTTTTCTTTCGTTGCTGGGACAAAATACCTGATGCCCAGGGCTGGGGATTTAGCTCAGTGGCAAAAAGCGCCTGCCTGGCATGCACAAGGTCATGAGTTCGGTTCCCGGTACTGGAGAAAAACCCAAAAAACAACAACAACAACAACAACAAAAAAAAATACCTGATGCCCAAAATTAAGGAAGGAAAGGTTTATTTTGCTTACAGTTTGTGGAGGTTTCAGTCTGTACTTGGCAGATTATAAGGCAGAGTGGCATATGGCAGAGAGCTACAGCTCAGGGTGGCAGAACACAGAAAAAGCAACAAGCACACACCCCAGCAAGGAAATAGTCAAAAGCACCCTCTTCCTCTCCCTTACATATGCAAACTATCCACCCCAGGGTGGGTGTAGCTCTCACACCTCAATCAACTCTAAAAGCCTGCCCAATGGCCAAATGAGGCTTTGGGGGGACACACAGACAAACCATAACACAGAGCAAATTCAAAGAGCACAGTTCCCTAAGCCTGCACCTAGATCCAATCAGAAAATGCTATGTTCAATTCTTCATTCACCTCTGATGTAGAACTAAGCAGGCTTTTGATAGGACACCTTAAATCTGAGGTCAGGCCAAGTGAGTTTCTGATAGGACAATTAGTCCAAAAGTTTTATTAACCAATCTAGGAAGGGGAGATGTAAAAGATCACCAGTGTTAACCTCATGGCCATTGTGAATCTCCTCATGGGCCAGCTCTCATGCTACAGAGCTCTTTCACCTGTCTTGCCCAATTATTTGTTCAGAACACCAAGCACAAGGGTCACTTTGGGACCCAAAACTGGGTAACAATAAAGCATAAATACATAAGTATGAATATAACAGGTTGCAGACTCACTCCTACTTTAGGCAGTAGATAATTAAATACAAAGAGGGTTGATTTGATCTGAAAATATTTAATGCTAATTAGCCGAAGAAAAATTGATGTTTCCTTATGACTCAGCCTATTTTGTTGCAGCAATGATTGTGGGACTCCAAATCAATTTATTAAAATAGTTCTTTTTTCTCATTTACCATGATTATAAAGGATCTAAGCAGCATCCTTGGAAAACTGAGATACTCGGACATCTATTTAGTCTGAGCAGGATCTAAGAATTGCTGCTTTCACTAACCTCAGTGATATCAAATATTTCTCTTATATTACTGTGGTAAACACAATGATGGTTTCCAAAGATGACAACACATTAATCTCTGAAATCCATGACAGTGTTAAAGTATAACTAAGAGGAAATTAAGATTTCAGGTGGGTGAAGATGCTAGGCAGCCTAAAATTGGAGAGATTATTCTCAATGATGCAGGTAAATAGAGTGGTGTTAACAAGAAACCTTATAATGGAATGAGGAAAGGCAGAGAGTCAGAGTAGCAAATGGAGATATGACAATGGAGGTAGAGGTCAAGGTGATTCAATTGTTGGTTTTAAAAAAAGAAAGAAGCCAAGGATATAGCTCAGCAGAA
>NW_004955422.1:4850765-4863784 GCF_000276665.1 Chinchilla lanigera | reverse complement strand
AAAATGCATTCACAAACACTATGGAAATCAGTATGGTGATTCCTCAAAACACTAAAACTAGAAATTCTATTTGACTCAGCTATTCCCCTTCTAGGTATCTTCCCAAAAGAATTAAATTCATCATGTTACAGTGATATATGCATGACCATATTTATAACAGCAAAAGTCACACTAGCTAAATTTTAGAAGCAGCTTATGTGTCAGTCACCAGACAAATGGATAAGGAACTTCTGGTATTTACACACAGTGGAGTACTATTCTGCCATAAAGAAAGATAAACTTGAGTAATTTGTAGTAAAATGAATGCATCTTAAGGTCATAATGCTAAGTGAAGTAAATCACATTCACAAACTTAAATATCACATGGCTTCTCTTATATGAGAAACCCAAATTATAAATAAAGAGAAAAGAAAATGTTAGAGAACAGAAAGTAAGGAGATAGATCTTTCTCAAGTGGGGAAGGGACCAAGAGACAGAGGAAGAGAAGGGGATAAAGTATGAATTAAGCTGTGTTGTATGTATGTACCAACACCCCACATGGACTGCAAACATGTACTAATAAAAATTTTTAAAAGACCCTTTAGAAATTCTGACCAACAGAATTGTAAGACAATAAATTTGTATTGTCCTTACTACTACCCAATGGGTAGTAATTTTTAACTGTGAGAATAAGAAGCTAATATATCTAACATAATTTCTAACAAACAATTTTATTATTAGCACTACCACCAATATGCAAAGGAATATTGAGTTCAAATGTATGCAGTCCTGCTGACAGCTTTGTTAGAGTGAAGACAGTCTTTAGTCTGTGTCTCTCCATTCACTAAATACATAAAAACAAATATTCTCATCAGACATAAGGTATTAAACTCAATGTTTTGTATTTCTGAATGCCATCCAAATAATAGCTGTAGCTGAAACTGGTTTTTGTTTTCCCCCCTTTAGAGATACTTTGGGAAGACATCACTAGCATAGGTTAACGAAAAGTACTTTTTTTCTTTTAAAACCCAAGAAAACATATCTTCTATTTTCACACCAAAAACAAAAGAAAGAGAAGAAGAAAACCCAGAAATTAGATTACAATGCATCTTTCTTGAATTGTAATGGGCTGGATTTTTCCATTTAGCCTAATTCAAGTAAATTTCTACCTACTTCTTCTAATTATTCCATTTCTCTCTCTTTTCTTTTAAAGTGCAGAGGAAAGATTTAAAAAGAAAGCCTCGGCTTCACTAGATGTTGATTTGAAAAGGAGGTGGGGGGGCATATTTTCTCAATTCAGAATAAAAAAGGCTTTCAACAGCAGGTTTGTAGATTTTTGAAAATCCTAATTAGACTGAATTAAATGACTAAAATGCTACTAATTACTTTTTAATTTCAAGGGAGATGTTTACAAAGCACAGTATAATGAGTAATACAGCACTTCAAATGATTACTAATGTTGCCATTCTGTCTGACTTAATCTCAATTAGTATAAATCACACTGCCGTCATTGTTAATTGCCATTTCTTTCAAGCAAAATGGTAATTTGTCTTTACAATCTTACAATTGCTGCTTGTTTTCTTCAAAATATCCCATTTGATAAGCCCACTGAAGAGAACATTTATAGCCTCTGCATTTTCTTCAGTTTGAGGCAAGTACATTTGTTGCTATCCCATTTGGAGGGAAGTGTGCATTCCTGTTTATTTCTCGATAAAATAAAAGTTTTCACTTTTAACTGTGTTGTCATTACAAGTGGAAACTCATAGGGAGCTAGAATTCCAGAGAATTCTCTTTCCATATGAATGACGGTGAAATTTCCTTTAGGAGACCCAAGCAGTTTTACCTATTTCCTTTATAAGACCCATTTAAGTTTTACTTTTGTAAAAAAAATTCCTCATTACAAAAGGAAAAGAAACAGCCTTTTGAACATTAACAGATTTTTGGACGCATACCCCCATCTTCTACACATTATTTTTCTCTTCAAATGAAAGTAAAATTTTTCCCTTGAAGTAATTCTCCCATCAGCCATAGGTTATTGGCTATCCATTTCTGTCTTTGGATGCCCTAGGAAATTCACCTTTTCTTTTGTTTTGTTTTGTTTTCTCTCAGTCGTAAATATAAAGGAATATGGAAGTCCTAAAGACCCAATCTTCAACATTTTTCTTGGGGAAAAAAAAGTTTAGAAACTGAATCTTAAAATTTTTGAGGTTTTTCACAGAGACATTTTTTCCTCAATCTTTGATGACTATTTTGTTTATATACTGTCACACAATAAACTGATATAGGAGAGATGTACCTCCCAGCCTATTGTTACACATCAGGTGTGCTGTTCATGGTTCCACAACATCAAGGAATGAAGTCACAACCAAAGGAGGAACTTTGGACAGTTTTATCAGATCTAAGGAGAGGAGAAAAACTCCTGGATTTCCACAAGGGGCCCCAGTGGAGTTGCCACCAAGATCCTTTGTGAGGGGTAATTTGTACAGCAAAGTCACAATGTGGGTACAACACGGGTGAAACTGCCACCAATTTATAGGATTCCAAGTATAGCCAACTTGGTTAATATTGGTCTAATACAGAAATGAATCATGTAGCAACTATGCATGGAAAGAAGAAAGACATTTTTGAGAAGAGATGGGGTCTGGAGGCTCTGGTCTCCCACCTGGGCAACTGGTACCTATCAGGACTTACTGGTGCTTACTGGTACCTATCAGGACTTACTGTTACTAATTACAGTACAATTTCAAGTTACTGTTTATCCCTTAGGAAGGTATGTAGGCCTGGCCGCTGTATCTTCATCTTGAGGTCTGGCCTCCTTCAGATGCAACTCCAGACACAATACTTTATTTTTGTGTGGACTTTCTTGACAGCTCAGTCCCTCTCTGTATATTAATTTTTATCTATCTTATCTGCTTATAATAAAACTACCTTCAAAACTAAGTAGTTTAAAATCCATCATTGTTCTAACTCCAGGGCAAGAATTTTGGGAAGGGCTTAGCTGAGCAGGGTGCCTGGATGCCACGTCGCTCCAGAAGCTGCCAGAATCAGAGGATCTACTTCTAAGATGACTTCTTCATGCATGTGTCCATCAGCTACTTTTGTCACTCAGACTGTTCTTTAAGCTTCTGGGAGCACTGTGGCCTCAGTGTGAGTGAATTGCTTTCACAGAAGCCCTAAGAGCTGATGTATCAGTCAAAGCTCTGAGGTTACTCATGACCTAATCTCCGAAGTTCCAGAACCTACCTTTTTCAATACTTTAAAGAGTTACTCAGCTCAGCCCAGACTTGAGGAGGAGAGAATGATAGTTTTTGTCAAAGTGAACACTAGCCAAGAAATTCTGTCTATTTTCAATTTACCAGTGTCTATAATTTATATACAATTTAATGATAAACTAAAATGGCTTAAAAGGCAAATAGATATTCATGGAAAATCTTTATAACATTCTAACTTAGCATACCTTTTGTGCTATTTTTACCATCAAAAGCTACAATCTATGTTTGAATTTTATATGATTGACATGATAAAATATCACTGAGGCAGAGAAGTTATGTTCAGGAAACTGTGGAGTTCTCATGCTTGGGTCCTTTTTGGTACTATCTTTCTTAATAATAAACTGACTTTTCTTAAAGATTCACCCTTTTTCTTTGGTATGTAGTATTCTGGGAATGCTGAGAAAAAAGACTCTTTTTACTTTTTTTGGATGCCTGGTAGATATTTCACTTGTTTTAGGCAAATAAAAGGTTTTAACTAAATCACATGAGGAGCAAAGCAAAGGTAAACATTAGTTGGAGGGCATATTTCCTGATGTCTGTGTAATATCTTGTTACTAGATTTAGAGTTTCATATTTTTTGCTGTTCAATCAAAAACATGGGGGACAGAAAATAGTACAAGGAAACAGGGCTCCTCAATCCAGGCCTGAAGAAGGTGATGGGCTTTCTTTACAGTTCAAGTCTCTCGGGAGCTCAAGGTTGTAAAAGGTTTGGATAAAGGGAAAGAGAGTATAATGAGACAGTGGACAGGAAATCTCTCCAAGGGTTGGGGACCTGATCCCAGAGCACACGTCCTCCTTTCCTTCTGTTACATGCAGAAGTGGATCTGACTCTGATCTCTTAAGGACCAGGATCTGCACTTATTTTTAGACAAATGTATTACTTTTCTGTGAGTCTGTAAGTTGAGGAGAGAAAGGGGTCTTAAAGAGACCTCTCTTTAGAAATAAGAATACCATTACATAAGGATACAGCAAAAAATTTCTGCATGCTTTGATCTTGACTTTCTCAGTCTCCAGAACTGTGACAGCATAAATTTCTGGTTTTTTTTTATAAATTACCCAGTCTGCAGTACTCTTTGATAGCAATGCAGGAAAGACTAAGATGATTCTCTTTCTGTAGTTTTAGTTTTTCAGTTTATTTTCTAGGTGATGCCAGCAAGCTCACTACCTCTTACTCACAAACTGAGACTTCAAAACAGTAGACACATGTTGTCAAATGCTAATTAACTTGATAAACTCAGAGATATCAATTTAAATAATGAATATAATGTGTTCAGCTTAGTGACTGCCCTACAGTGAGCATTAAGTGGTAAGTACTACTAATAATAAATAGCGTATGATACTTTCATTTCTAAATTAATTTTTCTGCTTATCTTATATACCAAGATAGTCATTTATAGTATTCAAATCTTTCACTGGTCTCAAAATGCTCTTCTGGACAGTACCTCCACTTCATAATCTTCCTGCATGGATGGAATCTTGACATGAACACTCATGAACACTCAAGACAGATAGAGAAAGTATCAAACAGCAAGCACAAACCTTCAGCAGTAGGGATGTCACCATGTCTTTTACCTTCTCTTTTAAATGCTATGAGGCTGCCTTTCCCTCCTAAAGTTGGGGATGTGGTATGGAAAGAGAGAAAATTCCTGCAGACCTCACCCCAGCATCCAAATTCTATCAAAGGCTGAGTTTCTCTCATAGGCCTAATTAGTTGGGACTTTGTTAAGTTTTGTCTTTGAGGCTGATTCTAGACCCAGGCTGTAACAAGAATTGGACTCCAATAAAATCAGTGATATTTACTCCTTAATGCGGTTCCTCTCTGCAGAATGTGCTTTCTCTGCAGACTGGTCACCATTCTTATTGTACAAGCTTGTAAAACTCAGAATGATTAAAGGTACATCTATTTTTTAATCCCATCCCTGCCATTCCTTTAGTCAACAACAGCAGATCCTGGTAGTTTCACGTGTGCTTACACAAAAGGTCAAATCTAGCCACCAGCGCTGAACAAAATCTTAAAGGGCAAGACTGCTACACTATAATGAGTTTTGGGGTTCACCTTCAGGTTAATACAAGCTGAAGGACTTGTGATCTTTCAGAAAGTTCCCCATTTTCTTTCTCTTCCACAGCATGAACCCTGCTAACCAGAACCATCTGCATATCATTATGAAGGATAAAAAGGAAATTTCCTCTCACAAGCCACCATTTGGAGTCTCACCTTTTCCGTCATGTTGTGACCTACTCATTGCCTATTTTTTTGGCATTAATGGACACCTCTCAATTTTGACTTCAGACTGGATTCACTCTTCCTACTGCCTGCTAAGGTCTGGACCCTTTCTTTTGACACTCGATTATGTTCTGTCCTCTGTCAAGCTTCCAGTCTCATATTTTGTTTAGGAATTTCAATATGACAGAAAAACAAACTCAACAAAACAGTGGTGGGTGGAAAGTGACTGAAGTAAAATCATGACATGTGCACTGTGTATAGCTCACGCGATGATTATTTCAGGAAGCTTAGGTAATAGTTTTATTGAGCAAAGCACTCATCCCAGATGGTCTCAAGTACTGAAGAATGAACACAAACACACACACACACACACACACACACACACACTCACAGACACACACAGCACATTGTTCATCTTTCTGCTGGGATAAATGTAAATTTGGAAAGAACACACATCCTCCCTAATGGTGTAGGAGAATGGTCATCTATAGGAGGTGTTGTCCATTCCGTGGTTACCATAAAAGGTAAAGCAATCTTGGGCTCTAGCATGACCACTTTGGGGCAAACAACCTCAGATCTTTAAAAGGATGTAAGATCAAGTATCAAAACTGAGAAGTATAAAAAACAAAAAAAACATGAAACAAAGCCAAAGTTAGAAGCCAAGAAAGTAAGTGTGCAAGATAGGTACTGGGGGAAGGAGGAAGACCACATGCTACAGGTTTCAATACCAGCAAAGCTGTTGATTCACTATAAGACCTTAAGTAATTTCTCTAACTACTGAAAAGCCTCCACATCTTCATCTTTTAGCTGCTTTCAACGTCATCTTCATCAAATTTTGTGATGAAGATTTAATAAAATAATTGGAGGTATACTGTTTAAGCATCTTAAATTTCTAAAGAACTAAGAGAGGTTAACCAAATGAGAACCAAAAGCTATGTATACTCAAAGCTTGCTCAATAAAGGAAGTCAGCCACTACTGCTTGTGTTTGGCAGATCCTCAGAGTACTGGAAACGTACTGTTGTGGAGAAAGGAAAGATTTAATTTGCATTCAGCCAACCAACCAGGGCGTTCTATATGGTGGGTTAGGTGTGCATGTTTAGCCTTCTCTGATTGGTCCTAAGTTAGAAATGAGAATTAAAGTTAGACAACCTATCAGTTATTAGTCAAATTTTGACCTACTTAGGTCAACTGTAAAGGAGATTTTATTTGATTTCCTGGACTTCTTTCTTCTTTTCCTTTTCATTCCATGCAGGCCACAAACCTATTAGAGGGTGTTTCCTATAATCAGAGAGGGTCTTACCCTTGTCTGCTGGTCTACATGAAAATTATGCCTGCAAATTTAGCCACAGAAAAATCTAAAAGTGTACTTCACTAAAATTCTAGCTATCTCTTTATCCAGTCTATGGCCAGTCAAGGTTAACAGTCACATGTGGTGTGCACCCTATAATCCCAGCTACTCAGGAGGCTGAAGCAGAAGGATCACATGTCTAAACCCAGCTCCGGCAACTTAGCAACTTAGTGAAGCCTTGTTTCAAAATAAAAAGGGGGAGATGGTATCAGTTATCATGAGGCTGAAAATGTAGCTCCGTGCAAAAACTCTTTTCAATCCCTAGTACACTCGCAAAATAGATAGCCGTTACTACACACACACACACACACACACACACTATATGGTGTGTGAAAGAGAATACTGAGTCCTTTTTAGTCCATGTACAAGTAAAGTAAAAAGAGTTAGTATCATGTACATCTAATATTGTGTATACATTCTTGATGGACTACAGAGCCAGCCATGGGACTTTAAGAAAATGCACATAATTGGTCTCTTATCCAGTTAAGTCTTACTGGATTGCTTGGTGCTAGGCTCTTCTCAGCTCACCTCTCAGCTGTGCATGTGAGTGTTGTATGTTTATAGGTGAGACCCATACATATAATAAGTTGCACAATGTGCTCAAAGACACATGACTTCTCAGTGATAACACTGGAGCATCTGAGTCTCTGACTTTGGGAACCAGGGCTTTGCCTGTGACTCTCACAGTGCTTCACCAAAGAGAAGGAAGGATGAGCAGCTAGCTTCACATATGTGCTGTTTTTCAGCCCTTTTCTGTGCCCCCTTGGAAACTGTTAAAATGACCTTTATCTTTCTGATACTTTCATGTTAACCAAAAGGCAAAACTAAAATAATGGCAACCAACAAATACAGCTGCCACTGAAGAAGAAAAAATTCAAAAATTAAAGTGTGTGCCTCAATTTCCCTGAGAAGAGGAAGTCTGCAAAGAAGATGCACCAGGTAGTCATGCCCTTGCTGCAATGAGGAAAATGCTCCTGACACCATTTGCACAAACTCCTTCACTGATGAAAGCCACAATCCATATTTTGCATATACAGGTCAGACTTCCTGTTCTCACATATCGTCCCTAAACATGAGCCCTAATCAGGCTGAGGAATTAGTTAACATTTATACTTATGCTAAAATATGCTGATTTATCCTCTAGTCCTGAAAGGTGTCTCAAGATGGAGGAGGATTCAATTTCCATTTGATGATTTGCAGAGGTGCAGGTGAGAGACATGGCAGAGGGGAAGAGGATGTGGATCTAGTTAATGAGTTAGTGTAAACTTGAGAAATAACAAAGCAAAAGGAAATAGACATCAGGAACAGCAATAATCAGCAACCTACATTAAGCCCACATTAAGTGCCAGACAGCATGGTAAATCCCACACATATACACAGCACAATTAATTGTTTCAGAAATGCTGTGATGTTCTAGTTCTCAATGGTGAAAGAAACAGATTCAAACAAAGTTAAGTACTTACCCAGGGTCACATAGATTATGCTCATGAGTACAAATCAAATCTTTCTGATTTGAACATAGAAACCACCACCAGCATTTCCCATTTTTGTCCTCACGCAGATCTTTCTTTTGTGAATACTCGTAAATGATTGACTATGTGAAGATGTCTGGCAGGAACCCTGTGGTTTTTTCCCATTCCCCTTCCGCTCACTCTTCTAGATTTTGTTATTGAAGTTCAGCATTAAAAGCTAATTTAGATGCCCCAGCGATTTAGAGAACCTTCTAATGAACATAATAAAAATGAGGAAGCCATTTACATTTTAGGATGCTCTTTGATCTCATATTCTGGTTGATTATGGGAGGGTGAGTTTAGCTTGTTAGTAAATTTGAAGGTCTTTACGCTGACTATAGCTGAGCAAATGGACAAACTTTAAGATCTTGTGTTCGTTTCAGCAAAAGTAAGGCAGTGAAAAAGTAGGGAGAACTCTGAGCCCAAAGGTATTTCAGTTTTCTTCTTGAGCATCTGTGCACTTTCAGTGTTTACTGAGAACTTCAGAGAGCCCCTGCAATCCTAAGAACTGACTGCTATGTGCAGGGCAGCCAACCCACTATGGGTAGAATTTCAGAACAGCTGGGAAGACAGGCTGCTAGTAATATGCGCTTCCTGTTGCTGAAATGGAATCTTCACACTTCATGACTTTGAGGCTTGTTTTCTCTTAATATTCAGTTTCTTTTTAGGGTTACATCAGGAATGAGTGGAGCCCAGCAAAATCCATTTAAAGTTACCCTAAATGTTATCCTTCCATCCTCACACAGACGTTACCCAAAGAGGACTGTGCTTCCCCCTACCTCTGTTTTTGCCTTCACCCTTTTGTACCTACTAAGCTGGAACATTTTCAGACCACTCTATGGCCAACTGCTGATCAACATCGTTTCCAGCTCCTACAACCCCTGCCTCTCTGTTCTTTCAGCCTCATGCCATCTCTACACCTGTCTTTAGACTTCACCCTAAGCCCTTTCTCTACATTGCTGACTCAGCGAGCCCTCATTTTAAGACACTCCTAGTTACTTCCTCTCTACACAACTACACTTATCCACTTCTGGCATCTGGCTGATAATTAGGAGAGAGTGAAACACAACACAATGAACCAGGAGGAGCAGAGGAGTGTGTGAAGCCTGGAGGTCAGCTGGGAGCGGTGGCATTCATACTCCTTGCACTGTGGGAGGTTGAGGAAGGAGGATCACACATTTGAATCCCACCTGGGAAACTTCATGAGCTGCTGTTTCAAAATAAAATGGTGCTGGGAATGGAGCTCACTGCAAAGGCTTCAGTTTCAATCCCCATCACCTCAACAAACAAACAAATAAACCTGGAGGTGGAGTCGTCGGAGAAACCAAACTGGGACTATCAGCCATGTATTTAGTACCAGGGCAAATCAAAATTGTAAAAATAAACAAACAAACAAACAAACTGTAGCTTTTGCAACACACTTTGTTGGGCAAGAATAGTATAGATGCAATTTTTTTGCTAATATAGGGAAACCCACTGTAGTAATAATAGCAGGGACAAAGCCTGGACTTGATTTTATGCTACACAAGCCATATTTCCTTATGTAATTTTGTTCAGTGTCTTGTTTAATCTTCCTCAAAGTACTATCAGATATACTATTTTCTTATTTTATAGATGATGCATTTGAGGACCAGGTAAGTTAAATGACTGCATTCACAAAATAAGACTATAGCAGAATCACGTTGGGAGTCTTCCTGACTCTAAATACTGTTTATTCACAGCATGGCCTGACCACTGGCTTGATCTCTTCATTTGAATAATGATGACAGTATCTACTTTATCCCTCTGTGATGGGAAGGGAAACAGAATCAGTAATTTGTAGAATTGGCACAAGATCACAGCTGAGTATAAACATCACTGGGTCTGTTAACCTAGATTATCAACTTGACTAGATTAAGGGACTCCTTAGAATGTGGTTAGCACCAGTCTCATCAATGAGTTCAGTAACTTCATCAGTTGTTTAACCTGCTAATGAGTTCATAGCTGAAAGGGCTATTCGGGCATGGGGCCTAGTTGGAAGAAGTAGGTCATAGGGATGGGATCTTAGGAACTATATCTGATCCCAGGCCCCTTCTCTGGCTTGTTCCCTTCTTTCTGCTTTCTTAATGCTCTGAGGAGAAATGCTTTCCTCTTCCATGCCCTTTAGCATGATGTTTCTGCCTTGGAGTCAGTGACCATGGACTGGAACCTCTGGAACTCTGAGGCAAAATAAACCCTTTCCTCTTCAACTGTTGGATTTGTATTCTAGCAGTGAGAAAACTGACCAATATAATCATGGACTCCTCTTTTTTTGACTGTAAAATCTCGTCTAATTTTGAATCACATAATATAGCTTAATTGGTCTGCACCTTAATTTCACAAAATTTTAAGAAATAGTTGCACCAACCTCACAGGGTTAGTATACCAAACACAATGTACATAGTGTTTGTCACTTGGTAAGAAGCCTTGATCGCATGTGAAAACATTCTGGTTCATTAACATAAACGGAATATGATAATTTTCTAAACTTTCTGTGATTATGCATTTATCACTCTCATACTTTAAGAATTCTCATCTTTAAATTTTTAAATTTTCATGTGAAGTGTATGCAATTCTAAGCTAATTCCAGTCATTGCCTCTTTGATTTTCAAAGGTTCTTTCTCCCACCCCCACCCCTACCCCCACCTCCACCCCCGGTACAGCGAATCAAACTCATGACCTTGCGCTTGCTAGGCAGGCACTGTGCTGCTGAGCTAAATCCCCAGCCCTCATAGGTTCTTTTTTAAAGAAAGTATCTTCTTAATACCCACTGAATTTGTGAACAAGTCCTCTGCCATTATGGTCATAGTTTTGCAAGAAGGATGAAGGTATTTTAATCTTACATAGTAACAAATTTTAGTTAATTCCACATTGGCTATAGTAAAATATATTTTAGCATGTTGTTAGTATTCTAGTATGTTAATTTATTTCCTGGTAGGACCAATTTTTAAACGTCTATTTTATTTTGGTATCATATAAATAATGAAAAAAAATAATAAAGGCAATGAAATTTTCTATGATGACCACTTTTAATGGAGCAGTTTAATGGTTACAAGTGTATCTATATCATTATATAACCATTATCACTATTCATACACAGACCTCTTTCATTCTGCAAAAGGAGCAATTTGTAAACATTAAACAAGGCCTCCTAAGATCTTCTGCTACTATTCCTTGCAAACTACTGTTTTGTTTACTGCACCTATGAATTTAACTATCAGATGTACCACATATAAGTGGGATCAAACATAGTCTGTTTTGAAACTGGCTTATTTTCTTAGCATGTTATGCATCCATGCTGTAATATATGTCAGACTTCATTTTAAAATCTGAATAATATTCTGTTATATATTTATATTGTAATGTATAAATTAAATCACATATGATTTATAGATTTGTCTACTTTAGACATGACTTGCTTCTACCTTTTAACTATTATGAATGATGCTGATATGAGCATGGATTTACAAATACCTCTTCAGAGACCCTGCTTTCAATTCTTTTGGCTCTATATCTTTATCATGAGATGATGAAGTAAGCATACATTTATTCTTTCAAATAGCAGTTATATTGTCCTCCACAGAAGCTCCTTATTTATATTCCCACCAACACTGCAGAACGGTGAAATTTTCTCTATGTCCTCAACATTTGCTATTTTCCATTGTTTTTTCATCATAACCATACTAATGAACAAGAAGTGGTGTCACTGTACTTTTGATTTGTCTTTTCTCAATGTTCAATAATGTTGAACATCTTTTAATGTTTTTATTGGTCATTTGCATATCTTCTTTGAAAAAATGTCTATTCAAGTATTTTGTTTTATTTATTATTATTATGCATTTAAAGGAAATTGAAAGAAAGAGTAAAATAATTTATACTTAAAATAATTGACCCATATCATTATTATTATTATTATTATTATTGTACTGGGGATTGAACTGAGGGCCTTCACACTGGCCTACATTTCCAGGCCTTTTTGCTGTTTTCTTTAGTTTGAAATGAGGTCTCACAAAGTCTCTAATTTGCTCAAGATGGGCTCAAACTTTTGATTTTTTTTTTTGCCTCAGCCTCCCAAAGTGCTGGGGTTGCAGGTGTGAAAACACCACACAAGCTCCTTTGCTCAGTTGGTTAGTGTTGTTGAATTTTAGGAATCTTCTATATCATTTGGGTATCAATCCTTTGCCAGATAAGTGATTTACATATATTTTCTTGTACTCTGTGGGTTGCTTTTTTACTCTGTTGGTAACGTCTTTTGATACAAATTGTTTTTCATGAAGGTACAATAATCTATTTTTTCTTTTGTTGCCTGTATTTTTGGTGTCAAATCATGGGCATTTTTCCCCCCCAAAAAGGCATCTTTTATGGTTCAGTGTACTTTCCTTTCCTCAGAAAAATCAGCTGACTCATGTGAATCCTAACAGAGCACATTTGTCCTTTTTCTTCCACTCATACAGTGAGCTGTAACCATGGGAAAGCAGCTTCATTTCCTTTCTTGTGGATCCAAAGAGGGCAGCCAGTTTCTTGGCTAGAGTCAGTGCCAGCAGAGAGTAGACATCCAGACTTGATTCTATAAGGCACCGAGCAAGACGAAGAAGAAGAAGAAGAAGAAGAAGAAGAAGAAGAAGAAGAAGAAGAAGAAGAAGAAGAAGAAGAAGAAGAAGAAGAA